>NC_091767.1:101346414-101652742 GCF_029378745.1 Bos indicus | reverse complement strand
CGCCCTGGGAGGCCCGTCTTAGGAACGCTTTTCCTGGGCAGATAAACACACTCTTCTCCTAGAAGCCGGCCAGCGGCGCATTTCGACTCTCCCACTGAATCTGGACTAAAGCCAGCCGGAGTGCAGCTAGACAGCCCTGTGGTGAGGAGTAGCTTCTGAATCAGAACTCTGCAGTAGTCAGTCTTGCCGAAGAACTCAGAGTTAACTCTGATTTTTCTACTCTTTGTCAATATCTCGGCGAGGAAACATCCAGGCTCAGTGCTAGAATAAGGTGAATTCTGGGACTTAGTATTGCTTTTGTAGTATACCTTGGACATAACTCAGCTACCCTAATGAACTAGAGACTGGCACAATACTTTTAGGGAGACGTGAAGAAATTCTGTTTTGAAGAGGTTCAGTTCAGTTAAGTCGCTCAGTCGTGTCCGCCTCTTTGTGGCCCATGGACTGCAGCACTCTCCCTGTCCATCACCAGCTCCCAGAGCTTACTCAAACTCATGTACATCGAGTCGGTGATGCCATCCAACCATCTCATCCTCTGTCGCCCCCCTCTCCTCCCGCCTTCAGTCTTTCCCAGCATCAGGGTCTTTTCCAAGGAGTCAGTTCTTCCCATCAGGTGGCCAAAGTCTTGGAGCTTCAGCTTCAGCATCAGTCCTTCCAGTGAACATTCAGGACTGATTTCCTTTAGGATTGACTGGTTTGATCTCCTTGCTGTCTGAGAGTAGAACAGGGTAGAACAAGGGTGAAGAGGTAGAACAGGATAATCTTGTTATGTGAGGACTAGCTGAAGAAACTAACCTGGAAATAGGATATGTGCTCACCAACTCGATGCATATGAGTTTGGGTGAACTCCGGGAGTTGGTGATGGACAGGGAGGCCTGGCATGCTGCAGTCCATGGGGTCGAAAAGAGTTGGACACGACTGAGTGACTGAACTGAAGTCTCCCTTTTATCAGAAGCCATTAAATATCTCTCTTTACTCATTTTTATCACTTTCCAGTGTCATAGGCATTTGAATTTTCCATCTATGATATGGTCCTTAGAGACTCCAGAGAATTTACTTATTCAAGAAGTATTAGCAATTATGGGTGCTAGTCAATGGAGATACAGCTGGACCAAGCAAAGCCAAGGTCTCTCCCTATGTAAGAGGAATGAGGAGTAACCAATGTGTTCTTTAGGCTGTCTAACTCTTTGCAACCCCATGCACTACAGCCCATCAGCCTCCTCTGTCCATAGGTTTTCCATGTGAGAATACTGGAGTGTATTGCCATTTCCTTCTCCAGGCAGTCTTCCAAACCCAGGGATCAAACCCCTGTCACCTGCACTGGCAGGCAGATTCTTTAACACTGTGTTGAAATATTGCTGCTACTGCTGCTAACTCGCTTCAGTCGTGTCCAATTCTGTGCGACCCCATAGACGGCAGCCCACCAGGCTCCCCCGTCCCTGGGATTCTCCAGGCAAGAACACAGGAGTAGGTTGCCATTTCCTTCTCCAATGCATGAAAGTGAAAAGTGAAAGTGAAGTCGCTTAGTCGTGCCTGACTCTTAGCGACCCCATGGACTGCATCCTACCAGGCTCCTCTGTCCATGAGATTTTTCAGGCAAGAGTACTGGAGTGGGTTGCCATTGCCTTCTCCAGGAGTTGACATATTAGGTGTTCTGAAAAGAGTGATGATAGAAACTGTTAGGTGAAAAAAATCCTCTCCATTCATTCAAGAAAGTGAAGACAACCTACAGGACGAGAGAAAATATTTGCAAATCATACATCTGATAAGGTATCCAGAATCTATAAAGAGCTCTTACAACTCCAGCAAGGAAAAGATGAGCAACCTCCAATTTAAACATGAGCAAAGGACTGCAATAGACATTTCTCCAAAGAAAACGTGAACAACCAGCAAGCACATGAAAGGAGGCCCAACAGCATTAGTTATTAGGGAAACACAAATCAAAACCAGTGAGATTTCACTATACACCCACTGCTGCTGCTAAGTCACTTCAGTCGTGTCCGACTCTGTGTGACCCCATAGACGGCAGCCCACCAGGCTCCCCTGTCCCTGGGATTCTCCAGGCAAGAACACTGGAGTGGGTTGCCATTTCCTTCTCCAATGCATGAAAGTGAAAAGTGAAAGTGAAGTCGCTCAGTCGTGTCCGACTCTAGCGACCCCATGGACTGCAGCCCACCAGGCTCCTCCATCCATGGGATTTTCCAGGCAAGAGTACTGGAGTGGGGTGCCATTGCCTTCTGGATATTTGTAATAGAAAAGATGGAGCAACTTTCCTGGCAGTTCTGTGGTTAAGATTCCTCACTTTCACTGCAGGAGGCCTGAGTTTCAACCCTGGTGAGGGAACTAAGATCCTGCATGCCACCTGGTGCAGCCAAAAAAAAAAAAAGATGGAAATTACTGTGTTGGCCAAGATGTAAAGTAGTTGACACCCTCAAACATTGCTGGTGGGAATGTAAAATAGCACAGCCACTTTGGAAAACAGTTTTGCAGTTCCTCCAAAAGTTAAAGCATAGTTACCAGCCACTGGATGTCTACATACAGAAGAGCAATTCCACTTTTGGGTATATACCCAAGAGAAAGGAAATGTGTTGAGAATAACCACTAGATGGCACTGGTATTTTAAAATTCTCAATTATATAATACTGCAAAAACATTAATTTGTTAACGTTGTGATATATGCTATAATCTGATTTGGATTAAGGCAAAAATAACATAAATTTCTTTATAGGATCGTTATAAAGGGGAAATAAGAGGATGCATAAATTTTAAGTTCCTTAAAATAATGCTTTATATCAGTAAAACAGGATGTGATGGTCTAATCTGTATTACTATTTTTTCAATTATCACAGAATAAGCAAATGTGCCTTCAGTTTGACTTCTAAAGTCTGTCAAGTTTAATTCTTCAGTGTTAGTGGTTTTCAAATACATAGATTGAAAATGAACTTAAATTGAAATATCAAAGGATATGTTAAAAGGGGCATTCCAGGTGGCACAGTGATAAACAATCCGCCTGCCAATGCAGGAGATTCAAGAGACTCATCGTGGATCCCCGGTTGGGGAAGATCCCCTGGAGTAGGAAATGGCAGTCCACTCTGGTATTCTTGCCTGGAAAATGCCATGGACAGAGAAGCCTGGTGGGCTACAGTCCTTTGGGTCCCAAAGAATCAGACATGACTGAGCACACACACATGATGTTAAAAACAAGTTTAATCTTAAATTATCAAATAAGGATTCTTCTAATCCTGACCTTGTATAATAATATATTTTTTAAGTGTATAATGCACTCAAGTTTGTTGACCACAACCCACATAAATAAATTTTTTATCCAGACCTAGTTAACTTTTCTATTTTATTTCAATCCATTGTATACTACCCTGTTTTTTTTTTTTTAAGTTGATTGTAACCTACAACATTATTTCAATGACTCATTTATGGATCATAACCTACCATTTGGAAAACACTGCTTTAGTATGTTGTAATTTGCCATTGTAATTTTTCAACTTGCCTTTTAAGATATTCTAGGTTCCTTCAGTCAAATGTAAAATTATTATTTGATGGTTAGAAGCCAACAATGGAGAAGGCAATGGCACCCCACTCCAGTACTCTTGCTTGGAAAATCCCATGGACGGAGGAGCCTGGTAGGTTGCAGTCCATGGGGTCGCTAAGAGTTGGACACGACTGAGTGACTTCACTTTCATTTTTCACTTTCATGCATTGGAGAAGGAAATGGCAACCCACTCCAGTGTTCTTGCCTGGAGAATCCCAGGGACGGGGGAGCCTGGTGGGCTGCCGTCTATGGGGTCACACAGAGTCGGACATGACTGAAGTGACTTAGCAGCAGAAGCCAACAATACCATGTGACTAAGAGCAGGTGCTTTCAAGGGCATTTGAAGAGTCAGGGATCACTTGAAACTTTCATTTCTTTCACCCACAAGATAGTACACCCTACTTTAGAAGGTGAAATGGAGAAATCCTTGGGGGTTTTGCGTATACAACAGTGGTTTCTGACAATGTACCAAATCTTCCCAGTAGGACTCCTCGCTGTACCTTTTGTTGTTCAATGACTTTTTGCCACTCATTTAAGATATTAACCTCTTTGCTGTATTATAATGTCTGTATTTTTCTCATAGTACATTATTCCAACAATCTAACAAAAGTGAAACTTTCTCTGTAATATCACCCTTGAGAGATAATCATTGTTAATAGTTTGGCATGTATGCTCTGAAATTTTAATATAGATTTTGATTGCATTTAAAGCAAAAGGGTGGATCACAACAAACTGTGGAAAATTCTTAAAGAGATGGGAATACCAAAACACCTTTCCTGCCTCCTGAGAAACCTGTATGCAAGTCAAGTAGCAACAGTTAGAACCAGACATAGAACAGACTGGTTCAAAATTGGGAAAGGAGTACGTCAAGGCTGTTTATTGTCACCCTGCTTATTTAACTGATATGCAGAGTACATCATGTTACATGCTGGGCTGGATGAAGCACAAGCTAGAAGTAAGACTGCCAGGAGAAGTATCAATAAGTTCAGATATGGAGATGACACCACCCTTATTGCAGATACAGAAGAGGAACTAAAGAGCCTCTTGATGTGTAGGTGAAAAGAGGAGAGTGAAAAGACTGGCTTAAAAGTCAACATTTAAAAAACTAAGATCATGGCATCTGGTCCTATCACTTCATGACAAATAGATGGGGAAACAATGGAAGCAGTGACAGACTTTTCTTTCTTGGGCTCCAAAATCACTGCAGACGGTGACTGCAGCCATGAAACTAAAAGATCCCTGCTCTTTGAAAGGAAGCTATGACAAACCTAGACAGCATATTCAAAAGCAGAGACATCACTTGGCCAACAAAGGTCCATATAGTCAAAGCTATGGTTTTTGCAGTAGTCATGTATGGATGTGAGAGTTGCACCATAAAGAAGGCTGAGCGCTGAAGAATTGATGTTTTCAAACTGTGGTGCTGGAGAAGACACTTGAGAGTCCCTTGGACTTGCAAGGAGATCAAGCCAGTCAATCCTAAAGGAAATCAACCCTGAATACTCATTGGAAGGACTGATGCTGAAGCTGAAGCTCCAATGCTTTGGCCACCTGATGCAAAGAGCTGCCTCATTGGAAAAGACCCTGATGCTGGGAAATGGAGGGCAGGAGGAAAAGAGAGTGACAGAGGATGAGATGGTTTGGTGGCATCACCAACTCAATGGACATGAGTTTGAGTAAGCTCCAGGAGTTGGTAATGGACAGGGAAGCCTGGTGTGCTACAGTCCATGGGGTCGCAAAAAGTCGGACACAAGTGAGTGACTGAACAATAAAAAGCAAAGGGGAGATTGTTAGTGTTACTCACTTAGTCATGTCCAGCTCTTTTCGGCCCTGTGGACTGTAGGCCTCCAGGCTCCTCTGTCCATGGAATTCTCCAGGCAAGAATACTAGAGAGGGTAGCCATTCCCTTCTCCAGGGGATTTTCTCAACCCGGGGATCAAACTCAAGTCTCCAGCATTGCAGGTGAATTCTTTACCATCTGAGCCACCAAAGAAGCCCAAAAGAGGGATTATATATACTCTATTGTTTTGGAACCTGTTTTTGTTTTACTTAGTGTATCACAAACATCTTTTCAAATTTACACCTAAAAGTTCACCTTAAATTTAAAAAATTAGATGTGTTATCCACCCGGGTCCTTAGACTCTTTAATCAGCAGAAATTTATAAGAGGCTGGAGGAGAAATTCAGGCAAGGCTTCCCTGGGACTTGTACTGCAGCACTAGGGAGAGAAAACAAGTTACAGGTGCCCTTGCTAGCTCTCCTTAAATGGAGTGAGGGTAGGGGCAGCTCCATGGGTCTGACAGAAGGGGTGGCTTAGGTGGTCTGCCACCCTTGTGGTGGTGCTGTGTGCAGAGATCACGCTCAGTACCCTGCTTTTGCTCCAGGCACCTCAGAAGTGGCCGTTGGTTTGTGGCCTTTTTGTATCATTGTTCATAATCAGCCTGACTGCCATGCATTCAGCTGTTTTTAGTCCCTTATAGTTTCTTTGTATTCTGTTGCTCCATGAACTCCTTTTGTCCAGGTTCAGGCACTCCAGTAAAAGGTCCCTGATCCCAGGTCCAAGACTATCTTAGGTTCATGGTTTTCTTTTATATGAATGTACTCCAAATTAATGTTACCACTTGTGATGGTATTTCAATAGTTTTTATTTTTTATAAACAGTATTGCAATAAAAGCCATTGTGTGTACATCATTGTTCACTAGTCAATGTCTTGCTTAGCAGTGGATATGTTTTCTAGTTCTGGCAAATGTGAGGTCTGCTGGAGAAGGTTTTCTGACTTTAAGAAAGAGACCACTGAATATATCAGCTTTCTTCTTCTAATGTTATTTCTGGACATGATGCTTGGAACAGCTGCTTTGGTCTTGAAACCACGAGAGGAACTAGCCTTCCCCTTTCCATAGCTCCTTCAAAGGTGAACTTTCTCCTATAATATACAGGAAAGGGAGTTAGGGGGCAGTTGTCTAAGAACCCACCTAGGTCTTCACCTAGCTTTCTGATACTCCCCCTGCTCAAAGGCACAGTGTGGGTTTTCCTCACTTTGCAGCTAGCCAGCTCTTACAATTCTTGGAGACAGTTCCCTCAGTAGACAACTGCTTCCTTGCCTGAGTACAGTAGTGGAGTGGGTGTGTGGATCAGGCCATAGTCCATTTTTCGCTCTGTTGGTTTGTTTACTACTCAATTCCCACACAGCTCTTTACCAAAGAGCTGAGGCTTACATGAGGGAACTACCATCTCTCTGTGTGCTGTGTGTGCTAAGTCACTTCAGTTGGGTCCAACTCTTTGCAACTCCATGGACTGTAGCCTGCCAGGCTCCTCTGTCCATGGAATTCTCCAGGCAAGAATACTGGAGTGGGTAGACATTCTCTCCTCCAGGGGATCTTCCCAACCCAGGGATCGAATCTTGGTCTCCTGCGTTGCAGGCAGATTCTTTACCATCTGAGCCACCAGGGAAACCCATCTCTCTCTCTCTCTCTCTCTCTCTCTCTCTCTCTCTCTCTCTCTGCATGACAACTGCTGTGTCAGATTTATTTGCCTACCCATTACACATTCTCCACTTCTTACCAATGGTATATCTCTATTATTAGAGGTGGCAGTATGCCCAGTAAAAACATTGCATCTCTCCAGCCTCCCTTGACTAGGGGTGGCCATGTGACCAAATTAAGGCTAATGAGGTAAGCGGAAGATATTGGGAAGAACTTCTGGGAAAGCTTCTTTAAAGGGCTTCCAGACATCTTGTGATGTTAAGAATGAAAGCTGTATGTTCGCATACACAGCATTGTTTATAATAGCCAGGACATGGAAGCAATCTAGATGTCCATCAGCAGATGAATGGATAAGAAAGCTATGGTACATATACACAATGGAGTATTACTCAGCCATTAAAAAGAATACATTTGAATCAGTTCTAATGAGGTGGATGAAACTGGAGCCTATTATACAGAGTGAAGTAAGCCAGAAGGAAAAACATAAATACAGTATACTAACGCATATATATGGAATTTAGAAAGATGGTAACAATAACCCGGTGTACGAGACAGCAAAAGAGACACGGATGTACAGAACAGTCTTATGGACTCTGTGGGAGAGGGAGAGGGTGGGAAGATTTGGGAGAATGACATTGAAACATGTAAAATATCATTTAAGAAACGAGTTGCCAGTCCAGGTTCGATGCACGATACTGGATGCTTGGGGCTAGTGCACTGGGACGACCCAGAGGGATGGTATGGGGAGGGAGGAGGGAGGAGGGTTCAGGATGGGGAACACATGTATACCTGTGGCGGATTCATTTTGATATTTGGCAAAACTAATACAATTATGTAAAGATTAAAAATAAAATTTAAAAAAAAAGAAAAAAAAAAAGAATGAAAGCTGTATGTTCGCATAACAGAACATAAAGGAGACTGGATCTTTGATAAACATGGAATGCCATTGCAGCCCTGAAACCATTACTTCTTTTGCACAATGAATAAATTTATATCTCGGGCACTATTATTTTTTGTCTTCTGTTATATGTATCTGGACCTAACTCTTAAATGATACTTTGTCTCAAGGCAAAGTATCAAAAGACTATAAACCACTGAAGGGAGTTCCCTCTGGAACCAACCAGATCCTTGGTTTCATATCTGCATTTTTCCCTGAGAGCATTAGTTTTGTTCAGATTTCTTTCTTTAAAATTGTCTTTAATATTTCCACCACTTTTCAGGAACTCCCAAGCCCTGCTCACAGGAGTTGGTCTCACGCTAACATCCATCCTCCCTTCCCTAGCCATTTTCCCAAGAGTGAATTATTCATTTTATTTATTTTTGTTAATCTTTCTTTATTTGGCTGCGCTGGGTCTTGGTTGCAGCACTGTGGATCTTTGGTCCTTGTTGTGGCATGCAGATCTAGTTCTCTGACCCGGGATCCAACCTGGTCCCTGCACTAGGCGCGTGGTGTCTTAGCCACTGGACCACCAAGAAAGTCCCCTACTCATTGTATTTAGAATATGACTTTAGCAAGAGATCCGTGATGGTTGTAGGTATTCCAAGTCCACTTCCCTTGGAGATAGTCTCACCTAATTCTTCCTGGTATCCAGTAAGTGACTACTATGTTAAACACACCCACCTCTCCCAAACTCAGGCATTACTTCTGAGATACAGTAGTCTACTGTGAGTACATGTACTCTTTCCAAGCCGAGAAAAAGAAACATTTGATTCTTCTGTAATCAACATAGCTTCAACCCTGCTCACTATAAAGAGAGCATTTTATCATTTTATACTGAGGAACAATGTCAGTTTTTTTATCTTCTAACTTTCCAACTGTGCCTACCATTGGGAAAATACGGACATTTTAAGTTAGCTTAAGGATCAGGCCCATAATTGAGCCATCTATCTCTTGCTGGCCATTAGTTTGCTACACAAATACCAGACTTTGGAATTCCCCCATGTCTTTCTGCTATGCCAAATTAAATTCTCAGAGGTGTCATCCTCCCACTACACTCTACTAAATTAAATTTTTGATTAAGGTCTCCTACTCCCACTGCTCCAGGAGAAGAGAGGCTATATGAAGACATTATCCTCTAATACAACCAATCCTCCACCTCCAAGAGTGGGGTGTGGAGGTGGGAAGACTTGCTTTTCCAGTTACATAAATAACATTCTCATAGCGAAATCCTCCAGATTGTTCTTTCGTTTTTCTGCTACTGACCTTTTGCTTGTTTGCCTGCTCAAGGCTGAATGTTTGCCTGGTGCCCTGGAGGATCACATGAAGCAAACATCTTCTAGAACTACACTGGGGAGGGACAGCAATCATTTTTTCCAGTTGTCTGGCATCGCAAGAACCATTCCACCAACCTTGTAAATTATGACCAGATTTTTGCACAAGACTATTTCAACCAAGGGCAAATAAGGACAAAGAAAAAATATATATATTCTCTAACCAATCAATAGCCAGATATGACTCCTTGTTAAACAGTTGTATCAAAAATTGTAGGGGAAGGTTTGACTTGACCAGAGTGAAGGCTTATTCTAGTGAAAAATATAAGTATTTCCTATTAAAGATATGGTCTCAGATTGCTAAGAAGGGACTATTTTGTCTCATATAAGAACACTTACAATATTATAGACATCTTTTTTTTTTTTCACTGTGCTGGATCTTCACTGCAGCATGTGGGCTCTTCATTGAGGCTCGTGGGCTTGCTCCAGTTGCAGCACGCAGGTGCTTCTTGTTGTAAAACACAGCCTCTCCAGTTGTGGTGCATGGGCTGAGTTGCCCTGTGACATGTGGGATCTTAGTTCCTGATCAGCCGGTAAGGGATCGAACCTGCATCTCCTGCATTGGAAGGTGGATTCTTAAACATTGGACCACCAGGGAAGTCCAATAGGCATCTATAATATGTATTGACCTCATATATCTGTAGACAAAAGGAATACCAAGGCAGTAAAGGCAAATCAACTCATTATAGTAAGCCAACTTCAGTTCAGATGGGAAGAGTTACAGGCAACAGGTTCATGGGAAAAGACGGGTGAAAATAAGGAGTTGTCCCTTTCCTTCTGCTACTCTACTCACAGCTATTCCTCCACGTTCCGTCTTTGAAATGACTAGGGTGAATCTCACATTAGGTAACTGTTTAGGCATAGATAAGTTAAGGGAGAATCATGATAAGGACTGGTGAAAGACAGTATAGAAAGCTGCCAGAGAACAGTGGGAATATTGTAATGAAAGTCATTAGTTATCACATAATTTGCAGGGAAAATGGAAGTCCAGGAAAATGAAAAAAAAAATGAACCTGAACCAGAGAAAATTTCTAGTATAATAAACTAGGAAACTGACATAACCCTACCACAATATGAAGAATACCCTCCAATTTGTATCCAAATTAAGGAAGAAAGTGACATTTAACAAGTGTTTCTTCTAAGAAACAACTCAGAACCATTTTTAAGAAAATAAATGGGATAGACCTAAAGGTCCAGCAGCTATCTGAAATTTGACAAAATAAGGACTAGTGCTTCCACAGTATGTGTACTGAGAACGTCCAGATGTACAAGCTGGATTTAGAAAAGGCAGAGGAGCCAGAGATCATCATGGAAAAAGCAAGGAAATTCCAGAAAAACATCTACTTCTGCTTCATTGACTATGCCAAAGCCTTTGACTGTGTGGATCACAACAAACTGGAAAATTCTTAAAGAGGTGGGAATACCAGAACACTTTACCTACCTCCTAAGAAATCTGTATGCAGGTCAAGAAGTCACAGCTAGAAATGGACATGGGACAACGGACTGGTTCCAAATAGGGAAAGGAGTACATCAAGACTGTATATTGTCACCCTGCTTATTTAACTGATATGAAGAGTACATCATGTGAAATGCCAGGCCGGATGAAGCACAAGCTGGAATCAAGATTGCCAGAAGAAATATCAATAAACTCAGATATGCAAATGACATCACCCTTATGACACAAAGATAAGAGGAACTAAAGAGCCTCTTGATGTGGGTGAAAGAGGAGAGTGAAAAAGTTGGCTTGTATAGGAGAAGGCAATGGCACCCCACTCCAGTACTGTTGCCTGGAAAATCCCATGGATGGAGGAGCCTGGTAGGCTGCAGTCCATGGGGTCGTGAAGAGTCGGACATGACTGATCAACTTCACTTTTAGAAAAAAAAAAAAAAAAAAAGTTGGCTTGAAACTCAACATTCAAAAAACTAAGATCATGGCATCTGGTCCTATCACTTCATGGCAAATAGATGGGGAAACAATGGAAACAGTGACAGACTTTTTTTTCTTGGGCTCTAAAATCACTGCAGATGGTGACTGAAGCTATGAAATTAAAAGATGCTTGCTCCTTGAAAAAAAAGCTATGACAAATTTAGACAGTGTATTGAAAAGCAGAGACATTACTTTGCTGACAAAGGTCCATACACTCAAAGCTATCGTTTTTCCAGTAGTTATGTATGGATGTGAGAGTTGGACCATAAAGAAGGCTGAGCACCGAAGAACTGATGCTTTTGAACTGTGGTATTTCAAACTGAGAAGACTCTTGAGAGTTCACTAGACAGCAAGCATATCAAACCAGTCCATCCTAAAGGAAATCAACCCTGAATACTCATTAGAAGGACTGATGCTGAAGCTGAAGCTCCAATACTTTGGCCACCTGATGCAGAGAGCCGACTCATTGGAAAAGACCCTGATGCTGGGAAAGATTGAAGTCAGAAGGGGATGACAAGGAGATACAGAGTAACTCTTCACTCCTTAAGTATGGGCTGTACATAGTGACTTCTTTCTGAAGAGTACAGTATGAAAAGGGGAAAAAAATAACAGTGAAGAAAGCTGACAAATATTGTCTCAGTCAGGTGATCAAAGTCAACAAAGCCTCATCTAACTGTGAGCAAAAACATCAGACAAATCCCAACTGAAGGACATTCTGCAAAATACTTAACCCGTACTCCTCAAAACTGTCATGGTCATCACAAAAAATCAAAGTCTGAGAAACTGTCCCAGCTAAGAGGATCCTAAAGGGGATATGATAACTCAATGTAATATGGTATCCTGGATGGGATCCTGAAACAGAAAAACAACATTAAGTAAAAACTGATGAAATCTTAATAAAATATGGGTGACAGATGATAACACTGTATCAATATTGATTCATTAATTGTAACAAGTATGTCCAACTAATGTAAGATAATAATAGAAACCGGTGTAGGGCATACAAGAACTCTGTGCTATCTTCACAATTCTTTTGTACATCTTAAAACTGTTCTAAACAATAAAGCTTATTTTAAAAATTTTAAATCTTATAATGCTACATAACTTAAAAAAAACACACACACTATTTTAAATGACTGAATGAATTTGGAAGAAACTAAGGGAAATGTCTAAGGCAATGATTCTTAATGGAATTTACACCCCAGAGAATATTTGTGAATGAATGTCTAGAAACATTCTGCTGTCCCATGTATGTGAGGGATGGTACCGGAATCTAGTGAATGCAGTCCATGGATGCCGCTAAGTGTTCTACAGTACACAGGACAGTACATCCCATCTCCCTGAGAACTATCCCATCCAAAATGTGCTGAGGCTGAGAAACGCTACCCTAATGCATGAGGTTTGGGGACCTATATCCGTGCTGACAGAAATAGGCTAGATTTTGTGCATGTGTAATATTTGACACATCCAAAATATGTATGATATATATGTAAATTATGAGATAATAATAAACATCTGTGAAACTGTCACCCAGCTAAAGAACTAGAAATCATGAGTCATGTGCTTCTCTGATTTCCACCTCCCTGCTTCCTCTCTAAAAGTCACCTCTGAGTTTTGTCTTTACTTCTCCTTTGTCTTTTATAAAATTGTGCATGTGTTTGTGTGTGTGTGTGTGTGTGTATACATAATACATTGGTCAGCTTTGCATGGTGGTGGTTCCTTTCCAACTTTATAGAAATAGTATCTTAGTATACAGTTATTTTCTGATTTTATTTTTCATTCAGTATTTTGGTTTGACTTATCCATATCATTACTTATTGTGTTTTATTCTTTTTCACCGTTGTATAGTATTCCATCATGTGCCTATGCCACAATTTATTTGCCCATCTCTCTTGATGGACATTTGGGTTATTTGCATCTATATTATATAGAATAATAATAGCATAGAATAGCAGTGGTGCTATGAAGAGTCTTTCATATGTCTCCTAGTACATATTTTAAATTTCTCTAGGTTATGTACATATAGGAGTAGAAGTACTCAAGTATGGATGTCTTTAAGTTGAAATTATGTTAAGAATTCGTCTTCTATCCTGAAATCATAAAGACAGTCTCCTAAATGTTATTCTAAAAGCTTAAAAACTTTGCCTTTCCTTTCTGAGTCACCTGGAGCAACTTTAAGGTGGTTGTTATCTATATTTGGAATGAGGTAGAGATCAATGTCCACTTTTTCCCCCCAATTGATCTAAATGTCTCCTGTGTCCTACCTCAAGTTTTCATTTATATCCAGATCTGTCCCATTAAATAACTTTTCTATCTCTGTGGAAATGCTGCATGTTCTTGATTATTTGTCTTTTTAAATTTTAATACTTGGGGAGGCAAGTCCTCTTACGTTGTTATTCATCAAGATTGTCTTAAGTTATTATAGAAGTTACTTCATCAAACTCCTGGGAAAATCACTTGGGACTGCCTTGAATCCATAGATCATTTTGAATATCTACATCTTTACAATTTAGTGTCTTGTAGTCCATACATGGGAGAAGGCGATGGCACCCTACTCCAGTACTCTTGCCTGGAAAATCCCATGGCCGGAGGAGCCTGGTAGGCTGCAGTCCATGGGGTCGTGAAGAGTTGGACACGACTGAGCGACTTCCCTTTCGCTTTTCATTTTCATGCACTGGAGAAGGAAATGGCAACCCACTCCAGTGCTCTTGCCTGGAGAATCCCAGGGACGGAGGAGCCTGGTGGGCTGCCGTCTATGGGGTCACACAGAGTCGGACACGACTGAAGCGACTTAGCAGCAGCAGCAGTCCATACATGGTGTATCACTTCTTTAGGCTGTCTTTTCTAAGTTTCTTTCCATAAGATACAACAGATACTTGGTCACATGTATTTCTAAGTATCTTTAATTTTGCTTTCATACAAAATTTGATGGCATTCTGTGTGTCTGTGAATGTGATAAAATGTACAAAATAAAACTTTTATACTTTTAACAGATTTTAGGTGTACAGGTCTGTGGCAATGGTATTACCATTTTTCAGTGATATTTTCTCACTGTTGTTGCTGGTATATAAAATGCAGTTGATTTTCATGTACTCTGATTATACCTAGATTTCCTACTAAACTCATTAATTTTAATACCTTTTACATACTTCTGGATTTTTCTATATAATCCTCCTAACTGCAAATAATAGCAATTTGCTTTCTCCTTTCCAATATTCATAGCTTTCATTTCTGTTTCTTGTCTTACTGTACAGGAACTATGTATAATACTGAATAGAAACTTAAGCAAAAGGACCAAAACATAAACAAAAGAAGATTAAGACCTTTTATTTTGTTAAAATTAAGAGTTTTTGTTCATCAGATGATAACACAAAGAAAATGAAAAGAGAAGCCACATTCTGGGAAGAAGGTATCTACTATGGCTATTACCAGGGACACCTAAAAATCAATAAGTAAACAACAGTCAAATAGGAATTTAAAAAAGGTAAAATACATCAACAGACATACTGAAGAAGATTCGTGACTGGCCAGTAAAATATGAGATAATATTCAATTGTATTAATAATCAAAAAGTGAAAATGTAGGGCACATATGACATTTTTAGACTCAATGGCAAAATTTTGAACTTGTATTAGTTACAATACCAATTGACCAATTGAGGGTATGAGCAATGGGAGCTTTCAAATACTTGATAATGGTGGTAGTGAAAACTGATAAAATCACTTTGGAAACACAGTAAAGACGAAGATTACCAAATTTCATGACTTTTGAATGCATAACCTAGATTGTCAAACCTAGAGAAATCTCTGAGTGCCTCAGGAGACAGGTACCAAAATATTCACAGAAAAATTATTTATAATAACACAACAAGAAGCAGAAACTAGAAACCACTCAAATATCAATCAAGAGAAGAAGGGATACATTGCAGCATATTCTCATTGAGAAATACTGCACTGAAAATTAAGGAAACACATGGAATTAACCACAGAATCAGAATATTAAGTGAAAAAATCAAGTGGCAAAAAGATATTAAAAATATTACACTGTTTATATAAAGTTCCTATGGTTTAGGAATTTGCACACCTTTTAAAACTATTAAGAAAGCAAGAATGAGTAATCATAGAACTCAGGATTACCATTCTTTGCACTGGGATGGGAGAGATTAGAAATGGGGTTAGAAAAGTACATAAAAGAATCTTTGAGACTTCCATGGTGGTCCAGCAGCTAAGACTCCACACTGCCGATTCAGGGGTTACAAGCTGGATCTATGATCAGGAAACTAAGATTTCACATGCCATGTGGCAATGCCAAAAAAAAAAAAAAAAGACCTTCCAATTTTGCCTTTGATATCAATTTCTCAAATTCTCCTTGGTGGTCATTTTATGATTATGCTTAATAATTTATGTAAATGGAAATGGCAACCCACTCCAGTATTCTTGCCTGGAAAATTCCATGGACAGAGGAGTCTGGTGGGCTACAGTCCATGGGATGGCAAAGAGTCAGCCACGACTGAGCAACTAGCACGTGTAAGTTTATTAAATTTTTATTTTGAAATAAATGTAGACATTCAGAAAAACTGTAAAATTTCTACAGAGCATTCCTGAATACGCTGTCCAGCTTCCCCTAATATTATTCTCTTGCATAACCACTGTACAATAATCAACTAATAAATTAATAATCATACATTATTAGCGAACTACAGATGGTGTGGGGTAGGCAGAATTTTAGCAGTTTTTCCCACCTTCCATCCAACAATATTCCCATTCCCTGGTTATTTAAACACTAATTGTAAGTACTGCTGTGAAGGGATTTTCAGGTCTAATTAAAGTTCCACATTAGCTGACTTTAAGAAACAGGGATTACCGGACTCAAATAAGAGCCCTTAAAAGCAGCAGCTTTCTCTGGCTGATGGAAGAAAGCAGAAGAAGTCCTACAGATCGAGGGTATCAGAAGGACTAGCCTCAGCAATGCTGCTGCCTTAATCTGAAGGAACTGAGGGTGATCCCTGGCTGACAGCAAGGAAACAGGAATCTAGGATCTACGGTCAGGAGGAACTGGATTCTTGCAATAACAGGAAAGAGTTTGGAAGCCGACGCTCCCCGAATGCTCCAGATAAAAGCCTAAACTGGACAATTCCTTAACTTCTGCATTGTGAGATTAAGGAGAGACTCAGTCAAGCCCATGCAGGTTTCCGACCTATAGAATTGCCAGATAAAAATTTGTATTGTTTTAAGCTTCTAAACTTGTACGTGGTAATTTGTTACAGTGGAGAAGGAAATGGCAACCCACTCCAGTATTCTTGCCTGGAAAATCCCATGTACAGAGGAGCCTGGCAGGCTACAGTTCATGGGATTAGAAGAGTCAGACAGGACTGCGAGACTGAGCAACAGTTTGTCACACAGCAACAGAAAACAAATAGCCTTTGTATTGTATCTATTTATCTACTAATGTCCTTTTCTGTTGTAAAGTCTCACACTGCATTTAGTTGTCATGTCTCATTAGTTGCCCACAATCTGTAATATTTTGTCAATCTTTGCTTGTCCTTCATGGTGTTGACAGTCTTGAAAAGTCTGTCAATTCTTCAAGAAAAAATATTTTTTTTTAATTGCAATTTGAGTTTCTCTGATGTCTTCTCGGGGTTAGACTGAGTTATGCATTTTGGAATGGGATATGATAGCAGCAATGTAACCTTGCCAGTGCAGTCTATCAATAGTTTATCAGTTCACGTCAACATGTCACATTACTGCTAATTTTGACTGCTTAGCTGAGATGGTGTCTGGTGGATTTCATTGTAAAGTTATTATTTTTCTCCATAATTAATAAATATCTTAGGGGAGATACTTTGAAATTATGCCACTATCCTATTTCTTAAGGTTTGCTCACTAATTTTAGCATTAATTGGTGGATCTTGTCTGCAGCAATTATTCTAATAGTGGTTTTCTATTCCCTGTATTCCTTCTATGCTTATTAATTAGAATTCTTCTGTAAGAGCTATCCTTTCCCCCTTATTTGCTTATTCAATTATTTATTTATGTAAGTATTAACTCATTATTTTACTTTAAAGGCTGTATACTACTATTGTTATTTATTTTGTTGCTCAAACTATTCCCCCTTTGGTCCCTGGGAGACCTTTCAGCTAGACTCCTGTGCCCTTTTGGCAAGTCCCTATCATTTTAAAAGTACTTCGCTGCTGCTGCTGCTAAGTCGCGTCAGTCGTGTCCGACTCTGTGCGACCCCATAGATGGCAGCCCACCAGGCTCCCCCGTCCCTGGGATTCTCAAGGCAAGAACACTGGAGTGGGTTGCCGTTTCCTTCTCCAATGCATGAAAGTGAAAAGTGAAAGTGAAGTCACTCAGTCGTGTCCGACTCTTCGAGACCCCATAGACTGCAGCCCACCAGGCTCCTCCGTCCATGGGATTTCCCAGGCAAGAGTACTGGAGTGGGGTGCCATTGCCTTCTCCGCAAGTTGCTCTAGGCTCATGTATTATTTTTATTTCTGCAGCCCTAGAATCAATGACTTCTCTGTGGAGTCCTGGTTCCTTTTATTGGGGACTGATATTTAGTAACTAAAATGTTGGTAAAGTTAATGGGGTGTCATTGGCTCTCTCAGCAGACAAAACTTAGAAATACAAGTATACATAGCAACCATACATACCAACCAATGCCTATACACATATCTATATCTAATTCTGCTATATTGTACCTCTCTCTCTATATATATGTATACACTGTAAATCAATTATACTTCAATAAAATACATATGTACATGTATATGTAAGATAATACCATGAGATGAAAAAAAGAAAAAATCTGACAAGAATTGAAAGAATGAGGAGAAAAATAAAATTATATAATTTTAAAACATAAAAATAGAAAGGAATCAAACCACTACTATAGAAATCTGAATTATGGTTGGAGAAAATAGGCTTGAGAAGTTGTACAGAAAGTAAAGGAAAAACAGAAACATGACACTAAAGAATAAATATGGAAATGATCAGAGATCCAATAAATAACTAGTTAGCAATGCTAAGGAAGAAAACAGACAAAGTGAAAGTGAAAAGTTGCTCAGTCTTATCTGACTCTTTGCAACTATATAGTCCATGGAATTCTCTAGGTCAGAATACTGGAGTGGGTAGCCTTCCCCTTCTCCAGAGGATCTTCCCAACCCAGGAATCAAACCAGGGTCTCCTGCATTGCAGGCAGATTCTTTACCAACTCAGCTATGAGGGAAACCTAATAAATATTGAAATGATCAGAGATCCAATAAATAACTAGTTAGCAATGCTAAGGAAGAAAACAAAGCTTAACATAAATTTAAAACAAAATTTCAAAATCAAAAGAAAGACTGTCTCTGCAAGGAACAACGTGTTTCACGTATTTATTTAATAAGATAGTCACTGGTTACTACGTGGGAGGCATTGTTCCAGTTGTTAAGAATACATCAGCAAACACACACAAGTATCACTGCCTTAATGCTTTTACATTTTAGTGGAGGGAGACAAACAATGAATAAAACAAGTAGGTTATGTATGTCAGATTAAGGAGAAAAATAAAGCAGGGAGGAGAAGAAATAACAGGGGTGAGCGTGATATCCAGTTTCAAGTAAGAGTGGCCCAGAAAGGTCTTACTGGGAAAATTACATGCAAGGAAGGCTATGAAGGATTCTAGAAATGAAGGAGCAAACCATGGGGGGAAGAGCGTTCCAGGAAGAGTGAACAACAAGTATAAAGGACTCTGAGATGGGAACCTGCCTGGTCCCAACTAGGAACAACCAACCTAACGTTCAAGAAAGAGTTCTAGGCTAGAGAAATTTGGTACTCTTCAGGCTATAGATGATATTTAAAACCCTAAGACGTATCAAGAGAGTGAGTATAGGAAAAGAAGGTCAAAGGCTGGGTCTTGAAATATTTGAAAGCTGTTAAGGCAGAACCAGGCAAGAAGATGGGAGTGACCAGAGACAAAAAACGTAACAAAAATGCAGTTTCCTGAGAACCAAGTGAAGAAAGTGTATCAATGAAGAAAGTCAGTCACAGTCACTCAGTTGTGTCCCCCTCTTCGCAACCCCATGCACTGTATCGTCCACGGAATTCTCCAGGCTGAAGTGGATCCCCTTCTCCAGAGGATCTTTCCAACCCAGGGATGGAACGCAGGTTTTCCACATTGCAGGTGGATTCTTTACCAACTGAGCCGCCAGGGAAGCCCATCAAGGAAGAGGGAACAGCCAACTACTGCTGATGGTTTGATTTAGATGGGGTCTGAGAACTGCCCATTAGACTGATTCTAGAAAAATCAAAGACTTAAAGACGTAGCCTAAATAATTATCTAAATTTCAAAGATGAAGAAAAGCTCTTCTAAGGATCAGTCTTTTCCATCACAGTTATACGATGCTGAAGGAAAGTAGGGCTATAGTTACAGCGTTCCTGACTCAATGGTTCTTCATCTACTGAAGTTTTACCTTAGATAAGTGATGGAATATATAGACTCGGGAAACCACTCAAGGTTCCTTCTAAAAAAAATCTTGAAAATTTATTCTTCTAACTGAAAGATGATTAAAAAACACAACACTGTCAATTATTTCTAAATAATGTGATGATTATTTTTTTAAAAAAATTTATTTTGCTGCACTGCATCTTCGCTGCAGCATGCCGACCCTTAGCTGTCCTCATGTGGGATCTAGTCTCCTTACCAGGGACTGAATGCAGCCCCCTGGTTGGGAACCCAGAGTCTCAGGGTAGAGAGTAGATTGTCCCAGTTGTACCAGTTTTAAGGACAAAAGCTCAGTGCTTAAGGGCAATGATTCTTTAAAGAGGGTAATGATTATCACTCAAATTGTTCTCTGGCCTTGTCTCAGACTCATGCCTAAATCTCAAAGGACTTTCTCAGAATAAAAATGGAAAGGTCTGTTTTATTAAAAACTCTGAGTGACACTGGGACCTCGGTGATATAGTATGACAAAAGGAAAATTATTCTTGAAAATCCACAGCAACTTCGACATGGGCTGGCACGTGCCACTACCGGTCAGGGACTGAAGACAGCACCTTCAGCACAAATGCTCAAGTCCTCTGGACTGGTCTTACTCGGAGCTTCACATGGAAATGACTACATCAGGGCCAGGGATGCGCTCAGGAAAATGGATACAACTCACGATGGCAGAGAGGTCAGTGAGTAGGTGGGAAACACGTTCAAGTCTCTTCCTCGAACAGTTGAGAAGGACTTTGAAGGAAGGCACATCATTCAACAGATTGGGCAGAGTCTGTCAGACTCAGTGTGTGTCAGCTATTATAACCTAGTCTGACTACCAAGTTGATAGCACCTGAAAAATATGAATTATACACCTATACATTTTCCTTCAGCCTCTGAAGTTTGTTATTGGCATTAACTATTGAACAAATAACATGTATTTAAGGGAACACTTGGCAATTTTTTTTGTTTTATTTTTGAAATAATTATAGAATCACAGTAAGTTTTAAAAGAAGTACCAAGAGGTCCCAGAAACTCTTCACCCAGTTTCTACCATTGGTAACGTCTTAATAATTGTAACAAAGTCAGGAAATTGACATTGGTACAATCCATAAATCTCACTCAGATTTTACTGGTTTTACATGCACTGTGTGTGTCTAAAGCTCGATGCAATTTTATCATGTGTAGGTTTGTACAACCTCACAATCAAGACTTGCACCATCACCACAAACATCCCCCCTGCTATCCTCCCTTATAGTCACACCCGTCTCCTTCTCCTTCTGTATCTTCCCTCACCATCACCCTGCCATCCCCCTTCTAACCCTTGGCAACCAGTAATCTGTTGTCTATCTCTGTCATTTTGTCATTTTGAGACTGTTATATAAATGGAATCAGACAGTTTATAGCCTTTTAAGTTTAGCTTTATTTCACTCAGTATAATTTCATGTTTGTATTTTAGTGTATGTATGTCAGCAATTATGATTCTGTACTTGTCAGGGGATAAAATGATATTAAAATGTCTCCCTCCTAGATTCATCAAATGGCTGGTCTTATCTCTGATTTAAATTGGGATCTTTTTATTTTTCTATCTTAAGTATTATATTTATATCTTAAGTAATCTTACCTATAAACATGAATAGGGTAATATGTGCGTGCTAAGTTGCTTCAGTCATGTCAGACTCTGTGACCCCATGGACCACAGTCTGCAGGCTCCTTTGTCCATGGGATACTCCAGGCAAGAGTACTGGAGAGGGCTGCCATGCCCTTCTCCAGGGGGATCTTCCCCACCCAGGCATCGAATCCACGCCTCTTATATATGTCTCCTGCAGAGAGGCCCTTTCTTTAGCACCAGCGCCACGTGGGAGGCCCAAGCAGGGTAATAACGTTGGTTAAATGTTAACTCCACTGCATACTGCAATGTTTTAAGGCAAATGTTCAAAGGTTACATTTTGTCCAAACATCATAATTGAGGGAGTAGGGAGTGTCTCATTTGATGAAGGTGTTTCAGGGCACTTTCTTACAATAAAAATTAGAATAAAAACAAAAGAAGGTAAAGTGTTAGAAAATTTAAACACGTGTACCCCAATGTTCATCGCAGCACTGTTTATAATAGCCAGGACATGGAAGCAACCTAGATGTCCATCAGCAGATGAATGGATAAGAAAGCTGTGGTACATATACACAATGGAGTATTACTCAGCCATTAAAAAGAATACATTTCAATCAGTTCTAATGAGGTGGATGAAACTGGAGCCTATTATACAGAGTGAAGTAAGCCAGAAGGAAAAACACCAATACAGTATACTAACGCATATATATGGAATTTAGAAAGATGGTAATGATAACCCTGTATACGAGACAGCAAAGGAGACACTGACGTATAGAACAGTCTTATGGACTTTGTGGGAGAGGGAGAGGGTGGGAAGATTTGGGAGAATGGCATTGAAACATGTAAAATATCATGTATGAAACGAGATGCCAGTCCAGGTTCAATGCACGATAGTGGATGCTTGGGGCTAGTGCACTGGGACGACCCAGAGGGATGGTATGGGGAGGGAGGAGGGAGGAGGGTTCAGGATGGGGAACACATGTATAAAAAAGTTAAAAAAAAAAAAAAAAGATTTGTTATGCTTTTAGTCATTTTTTAGACATAAAGATAAAAATAATTACTTAGGCAAGATAGTGAACTTGTAGAATATTTCCACAACTGAAATTTATACGTGTACTTTCACACTTATTAAGAGAAGGCTCCTTGTTTTGTGGGGCTTGATGGGAACTAATTCTATTTTAAAATTGAATCCTCATAAAATGTCTACCTGTGTGTACTTTTGAGTTTAAAGGAATTTCTTTTGTGGATAAAGCAGCTTGACACTCATAACTTTAAAATACAGAATAACGGTGGTTTAATCACTAAATTGTATCTGACTCTTGCGACCCTGTGGACTATAACCTGCCAGGCTTCTCTGTCCAAAAAAAAAAAAAGAAAGAAAATTTAAACTATTTTAACTGTCTTACTTTTCAAAGGTATAGAGCAATTAGCAAATAAAGACTGTGTCATCCTCTTCATCATCAGGAAGCCAGTATACAGAACATATAGCTCTTTATGTCAAGCCAGGTCACGTGGGTGATTATCTGATTGTTCCAGAAACTCAGAAACTTGTTAGGCCACAGCTTTCTAATGCCATATGGATTATAGGAATAGCTAGTATTCTAAAAGTGGTCATAGAAGAACTAAATTCTATTCTATATATTGTTTTTGAATCAGAGAAACTCACAAACCTATGGCACTCAATCCATGAAAAATCTTTTAAACTTATGACCAAGAGGCAGGGGAGGGGGCAGGGTTTGACCTTGTGTTCTGTCCAGAGTTCTTTTCTTACTATCTAGGCTTCTGTTGTAAAACTGGATGTGAGTGGTCTAGGAAATGCCATACAGCTCTGTTCATTTCAGTCAAGTACACTTTACACTGGAGACCTTTCAGAGTTATTGTTGGTACTATGGACAGGGAGTGTGAGACAGACTTCACATTTATTTTTTAATCCTGAAATCTGCTAGCTATCATAAGGCATTGGCTAAGAGAAATACAACTTTTAAAAGTATAAACTGGTTCAGCTTTTGGGAATAATTTTGTCAATATCTATGAATCTGAGAATGCTTATGCCTTTTGTCCTGCAATTCTGCTTCTAGGAATCTATTCCTTGATACAATCATATACAAGCAAAGATGCTCATACACATATGATGTTCTTTGCAGTACTGTTAATTATTTTGAATAATTAGAAACAAGGTAAATTTCCACTATTTTGGAAAAGCTTAAATAAAATTATGGCACATGAAACTATGAAATAATAGGCAGTATTAAAAAGAATTAAGTAGATGAGAAAAATCTCTAGGATTTTTAAGTGGAAAAAGGAAAAAATGGTGAGGGTCTTGGAAGTATGCATGCACAACTGTTAAGTGGCTATCATGGGCAGGGGTAGCTTGTGAAGAAAAATAATAACTTTTTATATTTAATATTGTTTTGAATTTTCCAAAATGAGCATGTATGTATATTATTACTTGCATAGCTTAAAAAAAATCGAGGCAATTTTATCAACAGAATATATCCCTCAAACAACAGGAAGACCTCATCAGCTACTTATCTTGCTGGTATTTTTAATACCCATCTGGCAATGTAGGGTGGCAATGTTTACAACTGCAACTTCATATTTAGATTTAACATAAGAATCAAAGTATATTTGACCTTTTGAAAAGTGGGATTTAGGTTAGATACAGTATTTTTAAAATGACCTTTCTTAATAAGATACCTGAGCTATTCAAAAATTGTGTTTTGTCAACAAACAAATAATACACTAAGGGAGGAATGCATGCAACCGTCAAGACTGGAACCTGATTTTCTTGGTCAGCCCTGCAGTGCTCAGCAAATAGTAAGCAACAAATATTGACTGAACGATGGGTGAATCAACAGTTTAAATCTTTTCAGGAGCACCCACTTTTTAAAAAGCAGGACAGTAGCAAGGATAGATGATGGAGCTTCTAGTTACTGGCTTTTCAAATGAGGCTGAGAAGGAGCTGTCCCCTCTTTCTACCCAGGAAGTTAAGAATTTGGTGGAGGACAGTGTTCAGTGGCTCACGTCTGGGCGATCGGTGAATCGAAAAATCATTCAATTTCAGAACCAAACAGAATATGAGGGGAAACAACTGAGTTGCCACTAGTTATACTCTTATCATTTTGCTCAGACTAAAAGGAAAGGGTTTCGGTGGGTGTCAAACTGTCGGCAAATCACTTATGTCTACATTTTCATCGGAAAAACGAGAATAAGCACTTTCATAGGTTTCTGTTGTTTATTTTTTAATAGGGAAAATGTGTAAACTTTTATAAAATGCTACCAATATAGTGGCCATTCCATACAGTGCAATGAATGTTTCCTATAAATTTAATGTCAGACTGAGTGGAAAAGCACTCAGCGACTAAAGCTGTATATTCTCAAAGTTCGGGGTAATCTCATTCACCTCTTTCATCTTCATCCCAACCTCATCTACCGAGCCGGTGCGGGTCACCAGGCGGACGACCGGCGCTTCCCTGGGCTGCCAGGCCGGGGGAAGACCACAGCCGGCGCCTGGCCTCAGTGCTCGGGGCCGAGCCGACAGTCTCGCCCACCCGGGGCAATTTCGCGGCGGTTCTGGGGCTCTCGTGGGACACTCCTACCTACTGTCCGGAGTCGGGTCCCCAACGTTTTCCCCGCTGGTAGAGGGAGGTGTCCAAGCTAGGGAGCCCCGGGGCGGAGAAGCCGGAAGGCAGGCGAAGCCCGCGGGGGCACGGGGCGGAGGGCGGGTGGGAGGCGGAGAAGCGGGAAGCACAAGGCGCGCGCTCCCGCGAGCACAGGAGGCGGGCGGGGACGGGGGGCGCGCGCCGGGGCGGGGCACCCGGAGGCGGGGTCTCTAGGGCGGCAGCAGGAAGAGGGCGCCCTGGAGCCGAGCCGGAGGGCGGCTGAGGGCGGGGCCCAGGGAGGGCGTCGACGCTGAGAGGCGGGGTGAGGCGAGGCGGGGACGCGCTCGGGGGGTGGGGAAGGCGGGGGCGCGGCGGTGGCGGGAGCGTCCCTGGTCTCCGCCCCTGTTTCCCACTCTCTCTCCACCTCCGACCGGCCCGGGCTCCGGAGAGGCGCCGTTTGCCGGTTCCCGGAGCCGCCCTGTTGCCGCCGCCTCCTTCCTCCGCTCGCGGTGAGCCCGTCAGTCCCCGCACTGTGCTCGCCTCCGTCTGGGCCATGGATGGGTAAGTGCTCGGCGGCGCGGTGGTCACCGGGCTGCGCTCGTCCTCTTTTCCGCAGCTCTCGGCCGGACGCGCCGGAGCTGGGAAGCCGGGCGCGGCGCCGGCGACCAGAGGAGCGGCCCCGGCCGAGCCCGACGGCGGGGCTTCCGGGCGCCTCCTTTGGGGAGCCCCGAATCGCGGAGAGGCGGCCCGCTGCAGCCTCTCTTTCCCCCTCGGAGCGCCCCCCGACCCCGTTCTGCCGCCCCTGTAAACCCTCGCCCCGGGAAGCGGCGGAAAGCCCGGTGCAGCGCCCGGGTTCCGAGGTCCGCCCTCCGCTCGAGAGTCGGGGGAGCCCGGCCCGGCCTCCCGACACTTCCTCTCAGAAAATGGTGCGCGGCGCTGGGGGAGGCGGAGGCGGCGCTCGGGGCGGGCGTCCTCCCGCTCGGGGAGTTGGTGTTTACCGGTGAGGTGGGGCGAGCGCTGGAGCTTCCCCTGGCGGGGAGACGAGTGGCCGCGGAGTGGCGGACGGCGAGGGCACGCGCCGGTAGACGTCTGGGCGGCGACCCGGTCCCGGAGCCGGGCCCCACGCGGTCTCCGGGCTTGTGCTGGGAGCTGGTTACGATTACGGTACTCCGGGCGTCTGGACTCGGTGAACAGGGATGCGTCCCCTTACCAGCCCCACCTCCGCCCCCAAGGAACTTCGTGAATTCCCTGCGCTGTATGCAAAAAAAAAAGTGCGATTTTCCGGGCGCTTTGAAACGCTCTAAAAGTGAATGAAGTCTGTGGCCAAAATAAAGATTTGGGATCATCGGTGTAAATATTTCTCTGGGGACCCAGGCTCCTTGGGTGGGACCAAACCAATATTTGAATGATTAAGAAAATAACTAGATTAAGATCTTAGTGAATTAGTTGAAGATCCTAGTCCGTCAAGGTTAAAAAAAAAATCTCCTGCTGTCTTAGAGCCTGCAGATCCACTTACTTATTTTCATTATGCACTTGAGATTTTGGTTGCCTGTTACTTGATTTTGATGGCAAGATTTCTGTAAACCTTTTGGTTGTAGAATATATGGAACTTGCATGTACAGTAAAATCACGTATATGTTGCCATATAGTTGACTGTTGTCATGCTGTGTAAAGACCTTCCTGTGTAAAAGGATCTTCGAACAATTTTTCCCTTCATTAGATTTCATTTATCCTAGTTTTATAAATCTATAAATATATTTGAATGCAGATTGCACACTATTACAGACGTTAGGCAGAGTGCAGTTTTAGATTTCGCTTATTGTGATGTTCTCAAGTATTTTTAAGATTTAACTGAAGCTGTTTTTATTGTTTAATTGAAGCTTTTCTGAGAGCATTGTTCAAAACTCATTTTACTTCACCTTTTTTCAACTACACTTTCTATGGGTGCAAAATTTTGCTATCTTAAGTATTTGTGTGAGTATGCCAGTATTTCAGTTGAGGAAGGCTGTGAAAGTAGTATTTCATTATGTGTAGTGAATTGTCTGGACTAGTGGTTTGACGTGAGACGTGGAAGCAGGCTAGCTTTTTGTATTGGAAACTTTACAGTGTTATAAAGAGGACTCTTGGATTATGCATCTTGGCTGTTAAACTCTTGAGCAACTGTGAAGTGCAAACTTACTCTTTTGGGTAGTGTTTAAGAAATTAACTTTTTCTTCCTCCTAAATGTGGTTTGAAAGCTAAGAATGAGTTTATTGGTTTAAGTATATGAGGCAATAAGAAATACTGAAAGGTAAGTTCATTTGGGAGTTCAAGTAGAAGCATGCTCTTTGTATCCAGACCAATACTGTGGTATACCTTACACAATCTAATTTTTTATGTGCAGATGTCAGAGATATCACATTTAAATTTAAAACAAACCAAATTCGAGTTTCCAAAGTGTATAAGAAAAAATTTTAATCTATATCGTTATTGTTTAAAACAAATTTGCATCATTAGACAAATATAAATTTATTTCTAGTAAGTAATGATATAGGTTATTAACAATATATAGAATTTTATTAGAGCTTTCTTTTAGAAGATATTGAGACAAACTTAATTGAAAACAGTTTCTTTTGGGTTAGAAGAGATAGATTTTTGTTTGGCAGAACTATATAGGGTTTTTTACATCTTGATGTTAAGGGATATGGTTGTTAACTCAGTGAGCTTATGCTTTCAGGAAGCTAATTAAATTTCTACATTTTTCCATAGCCTGAAAAAAGGTCCTTTTTCATTATTTTGGATAGTTAAAAAAACAACAAACCTCCAGTCAACATATCTTTCTAGTTCCACCTCAGATGCCAACTGTCCTTGTGTGTGTGTATGTGTGTGTATGTTCATTTCTTTCTGAGGTAATTTAATCACAGACATGATGTGGTAGGACTTTTTTAAAAGCAAATCTTTGACAATTTTCATGTCTTAAGTTTGGTGTTTGTAATTATTTCAGTTCTAAGGCTGTCTTAGCTATATTTTGGTGAGCCATTTGGGTGGTGGATGCAAATTTTCAAGATATTTTCTATTTCTATAAAATCCACTCACTGGTTTTGTTTCATTTAAAACTTGAAGTATGGTTACTCATGCCAGTGATTTAAAAGAATGAACTTTGGTGATTATAAGGCTTGGCTGGATTTGTTAAATAGAGGTGAATGGATAAACCCATTTTCATTTTACTGAAACAATTATTTTTCTAAATCCCGAAAGCAAATTTGATTTATTGTTTCTTACATTGCTGTTGAAGCTTTGCTTTTACACTCTGTTGGCTAGACTGTCCCATCGCTTTTCTTTGTACTAACATTTCACAACTTGTCACATTCTTATTTTTATTATTTATTATAATATTTTTCTTTTTTCTTTATCTTATCTCTGTCTTTTAAAAACTTGTTTCTAACTTTGTTTTCCATTTTCTCTTTTTACTTTTTCCATACAGTGTTGTTACAGATCTTATAGCAGTCGGTTTAAAGGTAGGAATCTTTTAATATCCTTCCATAAGCATTTAAAAATCTTAGTTTTGGCATTTTTTTTCCAATGGTGAAATCATCTCACCTGTTCATAAAATTACCTGTTTTACTGTATGGTAATAATCTTTTGTCTTTATTTAGCTCCACCATTAGTAGATCTGTAGGTTTTATGTGTGTATAAAAAGTGGTGACAATATTAGCTTGTTTCTATAAAATGTGAACAAAAAGTTTCACTTGAACTGTCAGTGTATTTGTTTTTGTCTTGTTTTAACAGTTACATGTAACCTTGGCTCTGATTTATTTTCCTGTCATGTCCTTCCTTTTATCTTCTCTTGGATACATTTCTGAGTAATAAAATAAAAATAGCAGCTAAAGTTTCTTCAGTTCCTATTATATGCAAGCTGCTTTACATATATCTCACTAATCATTAAAATATTTATTCAAATTAGGTATTAATATTCCCATTTTAGAGATGAAAAAAATAGGTTCAGAAAGTTTATGTTTAAGGCATGGTGCCTCGGAGTTCAAACCCATGTCTTTGTGGTTCCAAAACCAGACTTTTTTTTTTCCTTTATTTTTATCTCACTGCCAGTAATGAGGAGGGTACTGCCTACAAGATGAACAGCAGGAGAGCTGGATTATTAATATTTTACAATAATGATTCTTCTAAGTTACACGTCATTTCAGTTTTATCAAAGTCGTTTCATTTATTGGATTCTGAAATATAAATCAAGTTCGTTAATATGAGACTGTTAAAATATAGATGGAAGTTTAAGATTTCTTTTTAGCAATTTGGTATTTGATATACCTGAATTGAAAATCTAGTTCTAAAGGCCACTGACAGTTCAGATTACTGTAAAAAATAGAAACAGTTCATGTGTACATTGCATGTGTTTTATGTAAAGCTGTTCTGCTTTCTGTCCATCAGCTCTTGCTAACCATTTCAGTACTTCTGCATTTGGGCTTATTAGATCTGATGGTGGTGCTCATATTCTTAAAACATCTTAAGATATAAGCATACATATAGTGAACAGCGTTTTAGTTAACAATAGGTTGCTCAAGATAAGCGTAATTGGGAACTACTATTTATATTGTCTTTTGAAGTTGAATGGTGTTAGCTTACTTTAACAAACTTTGAATGTATTTTATGAGTTGAAAATAAATGGAGAAGCCGCTTTTGGTGGGATATACATTTTTTTTTGGTAGATCCTTAGGTCAGTTTCTCGTTTGGGAGTGAATACTCCTAGATTAGAAACTGCAGGCTTACATTTTTGATCCCTTTTGGTGTTTCAGTAGGGGCCTATGAAGGAAGGGATATTTAAAGTGAGCATTGCTTTGGTCTTACCAGAAATGTAATTTGTGATTCTAGAGTTCATCTGGGAAAAATGAATACATGAGACATTTTAAAAATTTACCACTTGGGAATTGAGGAGTTATGCTTGAAGGACTGGCATGCCTGTTTTGTTGTGGGGAAAATATATATCTTGATGATAAATAAAAGAAAAATTTAAATGCAGGGTGCAAGGGACTAGATTTGAATATACAATTTGGATTTCTGAGTACCTGTGTTGCAGCAAGCACTTTGGAAAGAAAGATCAAATCCTACTATGAAGAAAAGATGAGCTGATTAGTTGGTTCACCAGGCAGTACTGGAAATGTCTGTAAAATTATTCATTATATGAAGAACATTCTCATAAGGTTGTTCTGCTGCTTTCTTGGATCCCATCCAAGGAAGTTTAGCTACCAAGTAATAGGCCAATAAGGCTCATATTTCCTCTAAATTTTATAAACCAAAATTAGCGAATTTAAAATAAGTCCTTCAAGAATGTTACTTTTTTTTTTTTTTTAATTTGCTCTCTGAATATGGTGACACAGGAAAGAGTTTTAACCAGTTAAAGAGTGGATTTCAGGTGGTACTCTGTCAGTTGCTTTCCTGGATGCAGGAAAGTAATATGCATCTTATTTTAGGGACTTGAAAATACCCTTAAATATGAAATCCATTATCTTAGAGAAAGAAAACTAAATTGTTTTTAGAGATTAAGTGACTCACTGGAATGTGTCATGAGGGCAGGAATTTTTGATATTTCCTTCACTACTGTGTTTCCAGTGTCTGGCACATACGAAGCTCTCAGAAATGCTTGATGAATGATGAGTGGATGCCAGATTCTCACACAGCCAATTAGGTGGCAAACTTATACTGGAACCCAAGCCTCCTAATTTTGCTGGTGTTTCTTCTAATAGGTATATACCATGGTGAGAGAGGATTAAGTTCATTTTTTAGATTGGGATTTTCTTGAAGATGGCTAAACATTTTCAGGCAGCTTATGTGTGCCATGTTTGAGATTTACTTATACCTAGTTGTGTACCCTGGATGTTCTTTGCAAGATACCAATTTTTGAAGTGAAGTGAAGCCGCTTAGTCGTGTCTGACTCTTCACGACCCCACAGACTGTAGCCTACCAGGTTCCTCCATCCATGGGATTTTCCAGGCAAGAATACTGAAGTGGGTTGCCATTTTCCTTCTCCAGGAGATCTTCCCGACCCAGGGATTGAACCCAGGTCTTCCACATTGTAGGCAGACCTTTACCATCTGAGCCACCAGAGAAGCTCAGTTTTTGAGCCTTGTCTAAATTAGGCAAGGAAATTACTTCTCAGAAAATGCTTGTTTTATTTCCCTTCTTTTTTTAGTTTTCTGAAATGCTTTTTAAAACATCAAGAAGGGATTGCTGTTCTTAATTTTCAATTCTTTTAAATAAAGAACGAACCAGGTGGTTATGAGTGATACTGAATGTTTCAAAAACTTTATTATACCAGATAAAGCATCACCACTGTGGGTAACAAAGCTTTTAATGTGTGTACCTAAGTATATTTTAAATTTCCAGTTCATACTTTAATTATTACTACCTAGTTTATCTTAAATATTTTTCATATTCCTAGATAATTTTTCAGGATACTATTATAGCTGTTAAATGATTTTCTAAAATGATAATCTTGCGTATCAACCATATTAGGGATTTTCTGGTTTGTCTTTCTATTTTAAAATGATTCCATGAGTGTAGAAAAACAAGTTTAGGAAGGATTATAATAGGCTTCTAATAATTATCATTGCCTGTCACCATATAGGAAAGAACAATGCATCGTATTTAAATTAATTTTTTTTAACTTGACTCTGAATTAGAAATTAACCTAAATTAATTTTGAAGATCAGTTTTCTGTTTGCTCCACCAGGAGTTAGCAGACTACATACAGCCTGTGGACCAAATCCAGCTTGCCGCCTGTTTTTGTAAATAGTTTTAGTGGAACACCGCCATGAAATAGTTTTAGTGGAACACCGCCATGCTCGTTAGTTTGCATATTGTCTGGGTACTTTGATACAATGACAGAGGGGTTAGATCAGCCACCGTATGACAGCAAATTCTAAAAGATTTACTTTCTGACCCTTTGGACAAAAAAAATTCATCTGCTACTTGTTGTGCTTCAACTACAGAAAATACTGAAGGCCAGGAATTTTTTTTTTCTTTTAAACTGAACTTAATTTACATAGAGGGAAATGCACGGATCTTAAGGGTACAGTGCAGTAAATTTGACAAACTTATCCCCCTGTTTCCTGTTGCCCTCTTCCAGACCCAGTCTAGGCAACTCTTCTGATTTCTGTCACCACAGATTAATTTTGCATGTTTTGAACTTCATATAAATGGAATAAAATATTCATGCGGCGTATATACAGTCTGAGCTTCCCTGATGGCCCAGTGGTAAACAGTCTGCCAGCCTATGCAGGAGACTCAGGTTCCATCCCTGGGTCGGGAAGATCCCCTGGAGAAGGAAATGGCAACCCACTCCAGTGTTCTTGCCTAGAAAATGTCTTGGACAAAGGAGCCTGAAGGGCTATAGTCCAAGGGGTCGCAGAAGAGTTGGACATGACTTAGTGCTAAAACAAAGATACACAGCATAAGCTCTTTGATGTCTGGCTTTTACTCGGCAAAATGGATTTTTAGATTTATTGATATCTATGTTTTATGTATCAGTATGTTTTTCTTCTTTCTTAATGAGAGTATTCCATTGTGTGAATATGTCATGATATTTAAAAATCCATCCTCATGATGATAGGCATTTAGATTCTTTTCAAATTGGAGCTATTACGAATAAAGCTACTATAATAAACATTTGTGTATGTCTTTGCGTAGATGTTTGTTTCATTGTACACCATGCCTCAGAGTAAAACTGGGTGTGTGTGTATTTAACTTGGTTATTTTGCAAAATGTTGCACCACTTTACATTCTGACCAGCTTTGTATTACAGTTCAGGTTGCTTCACGTCCTTGCCAAGACTTTACTGTTAGCCATGCTAGTAAGTATAACTAGAAGGGCCAGTAGTGTCTTACTGTAGTTTTAATTTCCATTGACCTGATGCCGGGTAGTAGTGTGTACCCTTCCATGTGCTTGTTAGCCATTCACTCACCTTCTTTTATGAATGTTAACTTTTTTGCTCGTTCCTTTAAAGTGGATTTCTTATAGACCACATACAGTTAGGTCTTTTTTTTTTAAAACCCACTCTGAACAGTGTCTTTTAATTGGTATATGTAGACCATTACCTTTCATACTTCAAGGGATGATTAAGAGGGGTGAATTAATAAGTATCTTCACTGACTTGTTCTTTGTTTTTATTTTTTCTCCTCTCATTTTTTTTGCCTTCTCTGGTTTTAGTTGAGCATTTTCTGTGATTCCTTTATCTCCTCGTAGTCTCTCCTCATAAGGAAAGGAAGACTACTGAAGAAGGAATTAGTGAAGGTATTTTATACTTCTTATTCTTAATTTATCTAAAAGATTTTATTTAAAGTAATAGTAACAATATATTGGGTGATTATAGCATTTAGTCTCTCATAGTTTAAAAGCATTTTTAGTGGTTGCAGTCTGCATTTACAACTTTAAGTCCACCTCCAAATAATACTATACTGCTTCATGTGTAGTGCAGGTAGCTTAAACAGTGAAAGTGAAATCACTCAGTCGTGTCCGATTCTTTGTGACCCCATGGACTGTAGCCTACCAGGCTCCTCCATCCATGGGATTTTCCAGGCAAGAATACCAGAGTGGCTTGCCATTTCCTTCTCCAGGAGATCTTCCCCACCCAGGGATCGAACCCGGGTCTCCCACATTGTAGACAGATGCTTTACCATCTGAGCCACCAGGGAAGCTTAAACAGAGCACTCCCAATTTGTCCTTCCAGTCCGTTAGGACAGTGTTATCTTTCCTTTTCTAAAAAAGTATTTATGTGTTTGGATCTTCATTGCTGAGTGGGATTTTCTGTAGTTGTGGTGAGTGGGGGCTGCTCTCCACTTGTGTTGCGGGGACCTCTTATTGCGGCGGCTTCTCTTGTTGGAAAGCACAGGTTCTAGGCGTACACGCTTCCATAGTTGTGTCTCCCGGGCTCCAGAGGCTCAGTAGTGGTGGAGTGCGGTCTTAGTTGTCCCATGGCATATGGGATCTTCCCAGACCAAGGGTGGAACCCATGTCTCCTGCATTGGCAAGTGGATTCTTCACCACTGGGCCATCAAAGAAGCCCTCATCTTTCATTTTACTTAATTATATGCTGTAATCACCCAATATATTGTTACTGTTATTACTTTAAATAAAGTCTTTTAGATAAATTAAGAATAAGAAGTATAAAATACCTTCACTAATTCCTTCTTCAGTAGTCTTCCTTTCCTTATGTAGGTCTGAGTTCTGATCTGTTTAATTTTTCTTCTTCCCAAAGACCTTCTTTTAATATTTTTTTGCAGAGGGGGTCTACTAACAGTACATTTCCTTGGTTTTTGTGTGAGGAAGTCTTTTTCTTCTTTACTCTTCATATAGAAATTCTAGATTGGTGTTTTTTTCTTTTTTTCCCCCTCTATTAACACTTTAAATATTCCACTTTTCTTTGCTCTTTCTTCCATGGTTCTGATGAGAAAGTAACCTCTGTAATTCTTATCCTTACTTCTCTGTTAAGTAAGATGTTTTCCTCTTTTTTTTTTTCCTCCAATATTTTCTCTTTGTTTTTGGTTTTCTGCAGTTTGAATGATACGCTGAAGTACGTATTTTTTGGCATTATCCTGTTGGTGTTCTCTGAGATCCTGGTTTTGTGGTTTGGTGTCTATCATTGATTATAGAAAGCTCTTAGTCATTCATTATTTTCAGATTTTTTTTTTCTTCACTCTCTCCTTTTCTTTCTGCACCACCCCCCATTCTTTTTTTCTTCTTGCATTTCAGTTTGGGAGGTTTCTATTGGAATTAACCTTCAAGCTCATAATTCTTCCTCAGCCATGTCAGTCTGTTGATGAGAATTATATAAGATTGGTATTACTTCTTTCTTAAATGTTCGATAGAATTAATCAGTGTAGAATTAATCAGTGTAGCTATCTGTGGATGATTTTCTTTGTGGGAAGGTTTCTAATTATGAATTCAGCTTTAAAAATAGATATTGAGCTACTCAGGTTTTTTTCTTTTTTTAGTTATATCCCACAGAATTTGGTATACTGGGTTTTAATTTTTACTTAGTATAAAGTATTTTCTACTCTTCCTGTGATTCTCTTTTTACCTATGATTATTTATAAGTACATGATTTAACTTCTGAATATTTGGGAGTTTAATTTCTAAATATTTGGTTTCCAACCCAAATCTTTGAATTTCTAGTTTTTTAAAAAAAAAATGCTGCTTTGAGTAGAGAAAATGCTCTGTACCGTTTCAGCCCTTTACATTTCCTGAGATTTGTTCTAATGTCAAGCTATGGTCTGTCTTTGTGAATGTTCTATGTAGACTTGAAAAAATGTATAGTTTACTTTTGTTGGGTGTAGTACCTCCTTATAAATGTTGGTAGGATAAACTGGTTGAAGTTGCAAGTCTTCTGTAATATTCCTGATTTTCTTTCTCTTCTGTTCATTATCAAAAGAAGAGAGGGATATTGGAATTTCCATCCACAGTTGTGGTTTTCTTAAATTTTTTCTATAGTTCTGTCCGTTTTTGCTTTATATATTTTAAAGTTCAATTACTCTAGTGGTAAAGAACCCACCTGCTAATGCAGGAGACGTAAGAGGCCTGGGTTGGGAAGATCCCCTGGAGGGAGGGCATGGAAACCCACTCCAGTATTCTTGCCTGGAGCATGGACAGAGAAGCCTGGCAGGCTCCAGTCCATGGGGTCACACACATTTGGACATGACTGAAGCAAAGATGCATTCACATTTAGGAATGTTATATTTTCTTGATGAATTAACCTTTTAAAAAATCATTTGTGATATACATCTTTACCTAGTAATAGTTCCTGTCCCCAAATCTACTTTGTCTTATAGTAATAAAGTCATTCTAGTTGTTCCATTTTTCTTGGGATTAATATTTGTGTGGTATATCTTTTCTTCCTGTTCCCCCTTTTTTTCCCTTTTAATTTGTCTGTATTTAAGATAGATTAAAGGGTGGATGAACCAGAGATAGTAAGGAGCAAGATGGTAGTCTTAAATCTGCTTGAAGGATTAGTTTCCAAAAGACTGGCTTCTCTTGCTTTCTCTGATGAAAATGAGCTACCTTATGGAGAGGCCCGTTTACAGACTGAACCCTGCCAGCAATCACTGGAGTGAATGCGGAAGCAGGGCCTCCGTTTCCTCTGTTGAGCCTTGAGATATTCTAGTCTGTGAGAGACCCTGAACCAGAGAATGGATCTAAGCCATGCCTAGATTCCTGGCTCTCAGAAATTGAGTTTAAAAAAAAAAATTTTTTTTTTTTTTTTTGAGAACTTCCCTAGTGGTCCAGTCGTTTAAACTCTGTGCTGCCAATGCAGGGGGCAAGGGTTTGATCCTTGGTCACAGAACTAAGATCTCGCATGCCACATACCAAAAATAAAAAGAAAAAATTTTAAAAACTTTAAGTTACTAGATTTTGGGATAATTTGTTAGGTATCCATGTATAACTAATATAACTAACTACCAGTAGTGAATAAATATTGAAAGATGAGTAATAAAATAGCTTATTAATGTCTAAGGTTTCCCTGGTGGCTTTGTGGTAAAGAATCTGCCTGTAGTGCAGGAGACACAGGTTCAATCCCTGGATTGGGAAGATCCCCTGGAGGAGGGCATGGCAATCCACCTCAGTATTCTTGCCTGGAGAATCCCATGAACAGAGGAGCCTGGCAGGCCACAAACCATAGGTCATAAAGAATTGGACATGACTGAAACAACTTAAAATGCACGCAAGATTATAAAAAATGCAAGTGCTTTTTTGGTTGTAAATCACTGTGCATATGACTTTTTATATTACCACATTCTCTCTCTCTGATAGCTTACTGTAGTTTGTACATATGATTTTTACTTTATATTTTCTTTTTTCTTATTGTACTGATGTGGTGAATTTCATTGATACCTTATTTTTTAAAACTTGAATACAAACTTACAGAAAGGTTGCAGAGTACTATTAAAAAAAACTTATATAATCATTAACCAGGCAATTCACATTTGCTCCATTGTTTTTTCATTTATAGTCTTTTCTCTCTATATATCTATATGTTACTTTCTGCAGATACATGTATATCTATTTTCCTTTTTTATCCTTCTGAATCATCATTTGGTTAGCATGATTTTCAGCCCAGCTCTCCACTATATTAAGTTATTAATTTTCCCTTCTTAATTGTATGTCAAGGAGATTCCTTGCAACTTCATTGATATATTATTTTACTTTATTCTTTAACCCCTAAATACTTTAGAGTATATCATCTAAAAACAAAGACATTTGACATTACTGTAGCATAATTATCAAAATCTGGAAATTAATCTGAAGTGTTGCTTCAGTCTTTTTGACTCATGATATTGACATTTTAAAAGAATATAGGCATGTTATTGTGTAGGATATCCCATACTTTGAGTGTATATGTTTCTTTTAACTAGATTTAAGTGAATACCACAGAAGCTATGTTGTTCTTAGTGTATTTTTTCAGAAGGCAAAGGATGTTGATTTGTCCTGTTACTTGTGATGTGTTAACTTTGATCGCTTGCCAGATTTTCCACTGTAAATTTACTGTTTCTCTCTTTGCAACTAGTTAGTATTTTGGGGAGTGATACTTTGAGGCCACACTAATATTTTAATTCTCAAGCTTTAACGTACTAGTTTTAACATCTATTTTGATGATTCTTGCCTGAAATTGTTATTACAATGATAGCTGTAAAGTGACGATTTTCTAATTTTACTTTTGGAATCAAGATTTCATTCACTAGCTGCTTCAAATGAACTGAGAAACTCTCATTCTTTTGCTGTTTTGTGGAATAAATGTTTTCTTACCTCACCTGTGAAGTCATCTGGACCTGGATCAGTAGTGGGGAGTCGGGATGTCTTTGTATATCATCTCACTATCTTTAATCCTTGTGGTCATTCAGATACTTTATTCCTCTCACACTAATTTTGGGATTTGGATTTGCTCTGTTGTGTTGTTTTTTTTCAGTCAGATAATTAACTCACAAATTTTAAAATCTGCTGTTTCCTCATAAATGTATTTTCAACTATAAATTTATCTTTTAAGTGCTAAAGGTGGATCCCACAAGTTTTCGATTTGTGTTTTTCATTTTCATTATATCCAAATGTTTGTTTTCCTTATGATTTCAAAATTTTTATTTATTTATTTTTAAAGTACAGTTGAGTTACAGTGTTGTGTTTGTGATGCACAGCAAAGTGATTCAGTTACATATATATGTATATTTATATATGTGTACATATATCCTCTTTTTCAGATTGTTTTCCATTATAGTTTATTACAAGATATTCCCTGAGCTGTACAGTAGTTTATCTATTTTATATATATATATAGCAATTTGTATCTGCTTATTCCAAACTCTTAATTTATCCCTCCCTCTTTTACCTTTGATAACCTATGTCTGTTTGATAACAAACCTAAGTTTGTTTCCTATGTCTCTGAATCTGTTTCTGTTTTGTGCATAAGTTCATTTATATCATATTTGAGATTCCACATGGAAGTGATATCGTATGATACTTCTGTTTCTCTTTCTGACTTCCTTCGTTTAATACAGTAATCTGTAGGTCCATCTGTGTTACTGCAGATGGATTATTTCATTCTTTTTTAAGTGGCTGAGTAATATTCATGTGTTTGTGTATCTTACAACTTCTTTATCCACTCATCTGTTGATGGACATTTTGATTGTGCCCACCTCTTGGCTATTGTAAATAGGACTGCTAGGAACATTGTGGTACATGTATCATTTTGGAAAAGTTGCCATTTTAACTCCAGGATTATTTAGTAGCTTTAAAAGTTTAGTTGTCAAACATTAGCTATTCTTTTCTTATCATTTCTAATTTTATTATAGAAACCATAGTATGTTCAGTATATTCCTTTGAATTGTATTGAAACTTCTTTTATGAACTAAAATGGGAATTGGCAACTATTGTCCAAGGACTAAACAGGGCTCGTTGCCATCTATTTTTATACATCCTTTACTAAAATGGTCTTTATACTTGCAAGTGCTTGAAAGAAATCCAATGATTAATATTTTGTAACAGGTGAAAAATAGATAAGATTCAACTCTCAGTGTCTATAAATAAAATTATATTGAAACACAGCCATGCTCATTCATTTTCACATTGTCTGTGATTGCTTTTGTGAATTGTGACAGAGACTGTATGGCCTACAAAGTCTAAAATATCTTACTATTGGCCCTTTACATATAAAGTTTGCCAATCTGGCACAGTGTCTGTTTTTATAAATGTTTATTCTTAGCTGGCTGTCTGGTTCTGCATTCAGTGTATCTGTTAGCTCACGTTATTGATTGTTTTATTTGTTTTTTCTGGTCATATTTTATGTGTTTAGTCTATTGGTTTCTAAGAGAAATATATTAAAATTTCAATTCAGCTGTTGATTTGTCTTTTTTCCCTTATATTTCATCAAGGCTTTCCTTTCATTAGTTTGGTTCCAGAGATTCACCCATCCCCTTAGCTTCTGCAGCTTCTCCATGGTTGGAGATGGGAGTTAACAGTTTATGCTAACTTCAGACTTCCAACTAACTTATTGCTTAATACAGAGAGTGCAAAGGACAGTGGAAGTCTCCGGCTTCAGACCCACCTGTTTATCACCTAGTACAGCAAGTACAAAGCATTATAACTTAGATATGTTATTGTGAAATTTTAGAATTCCACGGGTGGAGAGATGATTCAGAAAACTTCCAGGCAGAGGAAGAAAACAAGTCAGTTTTAAAGAAATGAATGTCAGACTGGCATCTAATACTGTATGCTAGATGAAAATGGGACTGTGTTTACAATTTTCTTAAGAAAAGTAATTTTTAACCCAGAATTCTTTACTGTCAAATGATTAATTATGAGGATAGGGTTTTTAGACATGCATGGACCCATAAAGTTTAACTTGGTGTCTACCGTCATTTAGGTAGTTATTTAAGGTTGCAGCAAAATAATGTGAACCAAGGACACGGAAGACAGAAGTTCAGGAAAAAGTTAAGTCAACCCAGATGAAAGTGAAAAGAAGGCTTAAGTTAACGACTGTTCAGAAGTCCTAGAAAGCAGTCATTCAAGATTGAAGCAAGAGAAAAGAGGCTTTTAGGTGGGAGATCTTAGGAAGGAAAATGAGAACTATATAGAATGAGTGGTATCATGAAAGGTTTGGGGAAAATTTGATGATATAAAGGATAATAGTGTCAGAAAAGTAAATACAGTTTTAAAATGTCATGGGAAGCAAAATGAATGAATGAGTGAATGAATGAATAAATAAACAAAGATGTCTAACTGTGAACCAAATTAGAATATATTGTGGTGTTAAGAAATTGATAGAGTGTAATACAGAATCCGTTTAATCTTGATTCTGAGAACAGTGTTTTTCAAGTGGTTCTAAGGTTGTGACATTAGACATGGAGAGTAAGAAGCTAAGTGTGCCAGGATTATGTTTCCTTGTACAGTATTTACATAGTAATAAAAATATAAATATTGTTTATTGATACTCAATTTCGAGTCATCCTTTGGACAGGACAGAAATGGGCAAAGCCAAGAATGCTATTGTTGGAGGGCAGAATATAACAACTATATCAATAAAAGTAAAAATGAAGCTGACAGAGAGGCAAGGAAGGGGAGGAACAGGTTACTAGTCCCAAAAGCTTTCTTTCAAAATGGAGAATCAAGAGATAATGTCACCTGTGTTCAATTCCTGGTCAAGGAATTAAGATCCCACATGCTGTGCAGCACGGCCAAAATAAAAAAAAATTAAATTTTTTTAAACATTCAAAGAAAAGAATGAATGTATGTATAACTGAATCACTTTGCTGTACACCTGAAACTAACACAACATTGTAACTCAACTATACTCCAATAAAATTAAAATGTTTTTAAATAATAAAAAATAAGAGAATAAGATCTAACATTTCAAAATATATACAAAAAGAGATAACGTCAAGTTGACAAGCAATAAAGATATGTTTAGTATTTAAAGTTCAAAGATACTTAAACAAGAATTAAAACTAATAGCATGTATTTCAAACATTGAGAGAACAGAAAAGGGAGGAATTTTAGAGATAAATTCTTAAGGTTTCATATTAGAGGTCAGTCAGTTTATTTTCAAGTTGATAACTTATAAGTAGTAATATAAACATGTTGTCTACTAGTGTTGTAGTGGCAACCATTAGAATAAGAACTGTTTAAAGACTGGGTTTGAGTGCTGAGATCTGCTTTTACCATATAAACTCTTTTGTAATATTTGTTCTAGTACACATATTTGATAAAAGTAAAAATTAAATTCATAAAACAAAAGAACAGAAGTATTTCAACAAATTCAACTGTGTACGTGTGGAGAACTCTTATTCAGTGTTGCCCCTCTTCTTATCTTTTCCATAAAGACAACAATTTTATTAGCTTTTTCTTTACCCTTCCAGTACCTTTCTAATGCATATATAGGGCTTCCCTGGTGGCTCAGACAGTAAAGAATCTGCCTGTAATGCAGGAGACCTGAGTTCCATCCCTGGGTCAGGAAGATCCCCTGGAGAAAGGAATGGCTACCCCACCAGTATTCTTGCCTGGAGAATCCCATGAACAGAAGAGCCTGGTGGGCCACAGTCTATGGGGTCGCAAAGAGTCAGACATGACTGAGCGACTAACACTGCACCAGAGACAACTATCCATATTTTTTCTTCCTCTTCTAATACATTTTCAGTAGTCTCAGATATGCAGATGACACCACCCTTATGGCAGAAGGTGAAGAGGAAACTGGAGAGGAACTGAAGAGCCTCTTGATGAAGGTGAAAGGGGAGAGTGAAAAAGGTGGCTTAAAACTCAACATTCAAAAAAACCAAGATGATGGCATCCAGTCACATCACTTGATGGCAAATAGCTGGGGAAACAATGGAAACAGTGACACACTTTATTTCATTATTTTTCTTTCTTTCCAAAACTTGGCCTGTCTATTGTAGTTTTAATCTAATTATACAGAAGAACAAACCTATGGTGTTAACTATAAGCTAATACCTTAGAGCAAACCTAGTACCTAATAAAAAAAGATAGTTCTAGTATCATGGAAAATAATGAGTATTTTTTGATATTTTTTATGATCATAGTACCTTGATAGACTAAAATAAATACCTTATTCTTGAATTTCACATGCATTTAGGTATGATCTGAAATTTAACCATAAGCTAATTAATGGTTTATTTTCAGAATCTTCCTTACCTGTTATTTTATTGGCTGATTTGCAGTTGTGTGGATTGCCTTTTGTCATATTAATAATCTCACTTTAATGCTAAACAGAACCACTTCCCATCAAATTGATAATAAAACACTTTGTCTGTGGTGCTTAATTGCACTATTCCTTTGCTTTGTTGGCCCTGTGTATTTAATTATTCTTAAGCAGGAGAGAGCTTCAATAATTGATACTTGAGGCAGTAAAGCTGATTGGTGTGTTGACTTAACCAGAAAGCTAACAAGTCCGCAGAAAAACTGTTGCACTTTTATAAATTTACTGTGTGTTTCTAAGGAGACTGTTGAGCAAGTATTGTTCCTGCTCCACCCTCACCCCATGATGTCTTCATTATTTGATTTGTTAAAGCCTTTTTGTTTAATGTTAATTTGTTTACCTGTGGTACAGTCATTTTTCTTTCACTTTTTAACTTTTTTTTTTAACAGTTTTCTTCTGTTGATCATCTACAGTCACTCATCCAAATAAGCTTTCCATCATTTATTTAGAGTCTTCATTCTGCTTATCTTCTCTTCATCTCGCAAACTATAATGTCTCACCATAGCTGGCACAGAGTGCTGTGCTTAGTCGCTCAGCCATTTCCGACTCTTTGCGACTCCGCAGACTGTAGCCCACCAGGCTCCTCTGACTATGGGGATTCTCCAGGCAAGAAGATTGGAGTAGATTGCCATGCCCTCCTCCAGAGGAACTTCCAAACCCAGGGATCGAACCCAGGTCTCCCGCATTGCAGGGCAGATTCTTTACTGTCTGAGCCACCAGGGAAGCCTCAGCAGAGAGTGAGGTGGAGCAAAATATGCCACCCTCAAATAGGCCATTTTGGTGTGTTGATTATTTTGAATTAAAGTTACTTAAGAAACAGTTGATGCAAGCATACTGACCCTCCTTTGTCTCCCTGAAAGCAGGAAATAAATCTTCCAAGTGAAAGTATCTTCCTTACATTAGTACAAGGAGCGTAGAAGTCATCTTTATCACCAGAGATAGGAAATTCAAGGCAGAGAAGGCTGATTAAGCCCCAGGCCATTTGTTTTGTCAGAGTTCCACAAATAATTGTTTTCTTTGTCTAAAAGGCATAAAAATTGCATGCTCTGGTCACTTCTTAAAGTCTCATATCTTCATGAGTTCCTGTATGTATGAAATTAAATTTTGTTTCTCTCCTGTTAATCTGTCTTGCGTCAGTTGAATTTTTAGACCAGCCAAAGAACCTAGAAGAGAAGAAGGCAAACGTTTTCCTCCCTTACAAGACAGTCAGTTTTACCTAGGTCTGCATTGCTCTTCCTTAACTATAATGGAAAATTAGTTTTCAGACACTTAGGATATAAATATTAAGCATAATTTTCATAAATACCTTTTGTTTTTTGTGAAGTAGTCTGTTAATTACAGGCAGTGATTCCCCACTCCCCACCCCCAGGAGAAAGAATTGATGTCAAGGAAAGAATAGTTGTTTAGTGAACTGATTGTGTTTTTGTCACTTTTTACAAAGCTTACAAAGTAATACGACTTGGGATTTGAGCTTTATAATGTCTTAAAACCTTTATTTTCTATGATTTGAAAATGAATTTTGGGGAGCAAAAAAGCTTAGCTAGTAAATTTTGATTATCGGTATTTTTTTATGACTGCATTTTCAAATGTAAGCTCTTTTTGCTATCTTTGTCTTTTATCATATCCTGAAATTATTAGGGTCAAAAGTTATTAGTTTTTTAAAGTGTCAAAATTATTTGAGATACGCGTTGTTTATTCTGTAAAATGAATAGTAACCCCCTCTCTGCTATTTCCAAGTATAAAACTTTGGAATCAAATATTTTAATTTTTCTTATTGTATAATAAGACATAAAAATAGCATTCCAGCATTTCATTGGATCCTATAGGGTTTGCTTTACTTATGCATTATTTTAGATTATTGTTATTACTACTATTACATTATTATTACTACTCTTTTAAAAAATGCTTCTTGTTACTATTAGAAGAGCTAGTAGAATTATCAAACTTAAATGCTTTTATTTTGAAGACTCTAATGTTCACCATTTCCTTTTATAGTTTATATTTCGTGTAGAAACATGATATATAACAGTTAAGATGTTTCATTAATTTACTTAATATGCCATATAAATTTATCTTTTTGTAAATATTTGACTAGTAGATCACATTTTTGGACTAAATTTGTCTTTTACAGTTAGAAATCTAAATGGTGATTTAAAGGTGAAGAATAAAGTTTTAAAAAATCCTTCAAATGAATAGTTTTAATATATTTGCTCTATTGATTCATCATTTATCCATGAGAGGAATTAGGCCAACAGTCAAGTTAGGGAACAGGCTTCCCTGGTGGCTCAAATGGTATAGAATCTGCCTGCAGTGCGGGAGACCCAGTTTGGATCCCTGGGTCTGGAAGATCCCCTGGAGAAGGAAATGGCAACCCACTCCAGTGTTCTTGCCTTGAACATAGACAGAGGACCCTGGTGCACTGCAGTCCATGGCGTCACAGACATGAGTCAGACATGATTTAGCGACTAAGCTACAAAACAGCAATTCTATGTAGCATGACCAACAACTCTGTGTTAAGCATACTTGATTGCTCTGGAGGCTAATCTTAGAATTCACTCTCCAGCCCCTCCAGCCATGTCGTCAACCTTGCCTGTAATACTGTCTGGTGACTCAAATCCCCTCAAGTTTAAAAAAAAAAAGACACTTTCTCAGGCATAACTTTACCAGGGATTTAGAGATTACCTCCTAGAAGGAGAGGGCAAAAACCAGACCTCTCTTTGAACAAGGTTAGATTCTTTATTACACAGACTGTGAGCCAAACTGAGTAATATTAAAATTGTGGCGGTCATGTGCCAATTCCAACAATATTTGAAGAACCCTTTGGAAGTAGCTCATCTGGTAAAGAATCCACCTGCAATGCAGGAGACTGGTTTGATTCCTGGATTGGGAAGATCCGCTGGAGAAGGGATAGGCTACACACAGCAGTATTCTTGGGCTTCCCTTGTGGCTCAGCTGGTAAAGAATCCACCTGTGGTTCAGGAGACCTGGGTTCGATCCCTGGGTTGGGAATGACTACCCATTCCAGTATTCTGGCCTGGAGAATTCCATGGACTGTATAGTCCATGGAGTTGCAAAGATTCGGACACAACTGAGTGACTTTCACTTTTACTGTAGAAGCAAAAATGCATCTTAGTAGTCATTTGTAGTATATTAGTAACTTGAAGTTACTATATATTGTTAAACAGAAGTTTGAGATTTCTTACAGTTTTACCTTCACTCAAAAAGAAAAGATTGTCTCTTTTACTTCTGAATATTTATTCTATGGATAGAAGAAAATACTGTATTCTAAATGCAGCATAATTTTGGGGATCAATAACTTACATGTGGTGCTAATATTGAGTAGTAGGGAAATAGTAGGCAATTACAGAATTTAAGAATTCATTAAATAATTATGATGGAGACTAACAATGTGACAAAAACTTATCAGTTAAAAAGATTACAGAGAAACATAGATTCATATTATAACTTTGTACAGTGTGTATTAGGATAACACAACTATGAAAATGATCTAGCTAATTAACATTTATATATTTTCCTGATATAATTGGATAAGTATGCAAAAATGTTTAAATGAAGATGGTTATAGTGAAAATTTTGACCTCGTTTTTTTCCTAAACAGATATCATCAGTGTGCTGAAGGAAAGTTCTAGTGCCACATTGTTTATTCTTCTTATGTCCTACTCTTGCCATCTCATGGACTGTAGCCCACCAGGCTCCTCTGTCTATGGGATTTTCCAGGCAAGAATACTGGAGTGGTTGGCCATTTCCTTTTCCAGGGCATCTTCCTGACCCAGGGATTGAACCCAGGTCTCTTGCACTTCAGGCAGGTTCTTTACTGACTGAGCTACCAGGGAAGCCCCTCTTATTCTCAAAGGTTAATTACAAATGGAACTTTATTAAATCTCTTTTGCAGTCCTTTCCATTTTGATTTTGTCAAAATCCAGTCTTTTATCAATTTATCTGACAGGGAATTTGCTTTTTGTTGGTATCAAAAAGTTTGCATTTCTTTTTAAAACTTTAGAAAGTTTCCTTTATTGAAAGAATATTTTTACCTTTAAGGGATTGCTATTCACTACTAATTACATTGTGTATGTATAACTAGATCTCCCCCATGGCTCAGCAGTAAAGAATCCACCTGCCAAGCAGGAGACATGGGTTTGATTCCTGGGTCGGGAGGATCAGGAAATTCTCTACTGCTGTCGGGGGCCAGGTTTCGATCTCTGGTCAGAGAACTAAGATCTCACAAGTGGTGACATGTGGCCAAAAACATTGACTGAGAGCTGAACAAATTACCATTTGAAATAGGTTGGTTTTAAATTTATACATGTTGCTTATTGTCATTCCTATATATAAATGTTTTAATCTTGGTAATAGACCTCATGGTCACAATGAAAAGGCTAGTCCCGCTCACTTACCTTTTAGCTTTGATAATTCAACTTTGAAATTGGTCAAGCTCTTACCTGAAAAAAAGTCTAAATTACTTAAAAGAGTAGTTATTTAAGAAATAATACACAATAAAGACCATTTAAGGAATAATGGAAGAAAAATCACTTATTTAAAGGATTTGGCCAATATAGAAATAAATTACATCTTTTTGTTCAACTTTTAAGAATATATGTATACAATATATATATCATGAAAAAGTATATATATATTTTTATATATATGTCTGAAAAAGGGAGTGCTGCACAAATTATTCACATGCAAATGCTTAAAAACATACTAAAAAACTTAACATGCTTAATATACCAATTGTGTTTAAAATACACTAAATATACTTAAAAGTATACTGCAAAAATAATAATTAGGATACAACCCCTGAATATGGTTTTTGGTACTTCAGCTGTAACATCTCAGAGGGTTTGATCAAAAAAGGTTATAGGATTATGCTCCCAATTATGTGATGGCAGTTCTTTTTTTTATTGTTAACAGCCATGTAGATGTGCAATAATTTTCCTTTACTGTTCTCTTCCAGCCTTTAGATGTTATGATTCTTGAGGTGTTCTCCTTAAATGCCGTGATAATCAGATTTAAGTAATAGTGCTAGCTTTTAAAATTTTTAGTAGTAAATTTATGGATCATTATCAGAGACTCATTTTTATTAACACAATATTGCTCTTGCTTTTCAGCGGGGGTCTGATGAGCTTCTTTCTTCTGGCATCATTAACGGACCTTTTACCATGAACAATTCCACTCCTTCTGCAGGTGTATACGGTAAGTTTTCATTTTTTTTTTTTCAAAATTTGAGAATTTTCTTCCCTGGGTTTCAAACATTTTTTCCACAGTGTTCTTATTTTGCTCATCTTATAACATCAAGTGCTACTATTTATAACAAAAACTAAAATCTGTGGCAGTGAAGTTCATATAGATGAAGTTACTAGTTACAGCACCCTTAAATTTTAAGGATTAATTTGGATCTAATTTTTGACTGGCATTCTTTGTTACATAATTGTGATAAATTATCAATAAGTTGGTGATCTAGAACTATTGAGTAAAAGAGCTAGATTTAAAAGCTTGCACTGAATGATGATGACTTTAGAAGTATTAAAACTAAGTTAAAATTTTATAAACTCACATGATTTTAAAACTAAATGTTCTTGAAATTTGAAGACTGTAAAATGAATTGGAGGAGTGAAGTACTGAAGAGATAGCAAGGGAGTTAGGAGGCTTTTGCTGTACAGGAAATCCTGGTAAGGGAGGAAGATTTCTACTGTAGCAGTAGCAGTTGTGATGGAGAGAATTAGAGAACATAGGTGAAATTGATGGTAATTGGTGATTAGTTGAGTGTTTGAATAAGGAATTCCACTGCTGATTTTCAGATTTTAGATTTGGATAATTGTGTAGCTGAATTGTAGTGCCTTCATTTATTTTAGAAAATACAGAAAAAATAGGGTTGGACAACATAGCATGTTCAGATTTCATACATTGATTTGAGGTTCCTCTGGGAACATCCAGATGGAAGCGTCAGGTAGGTAGTGGGTTCTTCTGGTTTCAGCATCATAAGAGACATTTGGAAATCTATATCACAGCCACTTAACAGTGGAAGCCATGAGAGTAGAGAGTCTCAGAAAAGACGAGATTTTTTTTATCCAAAGGTTTTTGGAGTTATAGGAAGTTAGAGAAGAGTGGACCTCACCTTCTAGACACTGATGTTTGGAAGAGTGCACAACCTTTCTGTGAGAACCCCTATAAGAGAAGTGACAGTTAAGAGAAAAATGAAAAGAAAATTCAGTGAAGAGATTAAAAGTATATGAGAATTGGTCAGCCATGGACCATTACTCTAGAAGATTCGTTGGTGGGGCAGCAACAGGGTGTTTGTTCTTGTGAAAGTGTGAACAGTAGATAATAGGAGCAGGAGACTGAAAGCGCTCTCAAATTTGACTTGGCTTCAGAATCATCTGAGTGTTAAAGCACATTTGCAGAGTTCATCCTCAGAATTGCTAGGCCAGTAGGTCCAGGATGGGTCCTGATAATTTTGCATTTCCACAAGTTCCAGGAATGATGATGCTGACATTTGAGGAGCCACACTTAAAGAGAATTACTGAATGAAGGAAATAACTAGAATTTGAAGTTCTAAAATCTGATTATCCTCTTGATCTGTTAGACTTTTAAGGAGAATTTGGCTCTTACTCCTAGAGCTAGGTACATCTAGGCGGGGGGGGGGTGGGGTGGGGGGGGGGTGGGGGGCGGTGGGGAACGTGTTTGCTTTTAACTTTAAAACCGAGGTCAGTTTGTCTGATCATATTTATAAACTACTAGAACAGATGACCAGAAAGACTGACATCTGGATTGATTGATTACTTAGGAAAAGAAAGATGTATGAGCTGTGAGTTTATCTGGCAGCAGTAGTCTGCTCTGTTTTGTCTTTATGTTTTGAATTTCCTCTTGTATCCCGTTTCATTCTAGGTTCAGTGTTTTTAGGTTGACAGTTATTTTCTCTTAGTACTTTGCAGGTACTGTTTTATTATTCTTTTAGCCTCTGTTGTTGAGAAGCCTTTTGTCAGCCTATGTTATTATTGTGTAGATAGAATTAATTCTCTGTAGTTGTTCTAACAGTTTTCTCTTTAATTTTGTTCTGTGTCTCTAGCTATGCCTGGGTGTGGATCGCTGGTTCTCTGAGGGTTCACTAAAATAGCTTGGGAAACTTTGAAGAAAATACAGATACCTTGACGTACTCCACACCAATTCTGAAATTGCTGGTTGGGGAAGGAGAGGCCTAGGTACTGTTTTTAAAGCTTCTTAGCTGATACATGTCGGAGAAGGCAATGGCACCCCACTCCAGTACTCTTGCCTGGAAAATCCCATGGACAGAAGAGCCTGGTGGGCTGCAGTCCATGGGGTCACGAAGAGTCAGACACGACTGAGCGACTTCACTTTCACTTTTCACTTTCATACTTTGGAGAAGGAAATGGCAACCCACTCCAGTGTTCTTGCCTGGAGAATCCCAGGGAAGGTAGAGCCTGATGGGCTGTCGTCTTTGGGGTCGCAGAGAGTCGGACACGACTGAAGCGACTTAGCAGCAGCAGCAGCAGCTGATACATGTAAGGTGCAGCCAGGGTTGAAGACCATTGCTGCAGACTTACTTTAATTTATCCTGCTTAGTAGTGACCCCAACTTTCCACAGAATTGCCTCCTTCTGGAACTCCAGTTAGACATGTTTTGGGCCACCTCATTTAGTCCTGCATTTGTTTAACCTCTTGCATTCATTGTCACCTCCTTCTCCTTAAAGTCCTGTATTTTGGATAATTTCCTTGAAATGGTTTTCTGATTCACTCAGTGTTCAGCTTTGTCTGGTATGCTGTTTAATCCTTCTGTTGAGTATTTGATTTCAAGGCATATATTTTTCATTTTTCTGTGTCCATTTGACGCGTTTTTTTAAAGACCACCTAGTTTTGTTTTTTTAGTATCGTGTTCTTTTTTTATGGTCACTATTGTTTTTTCCCCTAATTTTTTAATTATTTAAAACAATTTTTATAGTCTCAGATTTTACAATTATGGAGTTCTTAGGGGTGCTAATATTCCTGGGGTTTGTATCAGCTAATCTTTGCTTATGGTATATTATTTTTACTTGATTCATAATTTTTGGTTATGAGATAAACTTCAACTAAATTCTATTTTTCCTTCTTTGAGAATCTTTTGTGTTTGCTCTGCTAGATTTGCTAGGGTAGAAACGGCAACCCACTCCAGTATTCTTGCCTGGAAAACTCCATGGACAGAGGAGCCTGGCGGGCTGTAGTATATGGACTTGCACAGAGTCAGACACAGCCGAGCGTGCACACGTAGCACAGTATAGTCCTGCTAACACACCCTAATGTGTATGCTAATATATTGCTTTGGGGATTCATACCAGAAGACAAGAGAAAGTAAAAATCTGGGTATTTACATTTCTCCATTCAGATCTCTGAACAGACATATACTTCCTTTTTCGATACCTGTGGTAGATGGAAAATTTCTAATTTTACTTTGCCTTTTACTGAAAGGGGGCCTCCTAAGGGGCTGGCCTGTTGGTACCTAAAAATTTTGCTTCTATTTTTTAGGTCACCTATACATTAAAAATACTTTTGTAATACTTGATTCAATATTTGCAATTCTCTAAAAATTTCAAAAACTAAAGATTATGTTACTCTTAATTCTTGACTTCTTTGAATAAATATTTCTGATTGATTTTGAACAAATTTTATTGGAAAGTTTCTAGGGCTCATTTAAAGAGTTTAATCCCATTGTAAGATACTTAAGTAGTTCTTCAAAGACATAAATAATTTTAAAAATCACATTAATAATGGGTTGCTAAAGGAAAGCCATGTATAGTACTGTGTTGAAAGATCTTTTTGTATACTGTCTTCATCACAAAATTTTTGTAGTTTCAGTTTAGTTAAGTCACTCGGTCATGTCCAACTTTGTGCACCTCCGTGGACTGCAGCACGCCAGGCCTCCCTGTCCATCACCAACTCCCAGAATATACTCAAACTCATGTGCATCAAGTCGGTGATGCCATCCAGCCATCTCATCCTCTGTCATCCCCTTCTTTTCCCACCTTCGATCTTTTTCAGTTTTTCCCAGCATCAGGGTCTTTTCAAATGAGTCTGTTCTTTGCATCAGGTGGCCAAAATATTGGAGTTCCAGCTTCAGCATCAGTCCTTCCAATGAATATTCAGGACTGATTTCCTTTAGGATGGACTAATTGGATCTTGCTGTCCAAGGGACTTTAAAGAGTCTTCTCCAACACCACAGTTCAAAAGCATCAATTCTTCGGCACTCAGCTTTCTGTATAGTCCAACTCTCACATCCATACATGACCACTGGAAAAACCGTAGCCTTGACTAGACGGACTTTTGTTGGCAAAGTAATGTCTCTGCTTTTTAATATGCTATCTAGCTTGGTCGTAGCTTTTCTTCCAGGGAGCAAGCATCTTTTAATTTCATGGCTGCAGTCACCATCTGCAGTGATTTTGGAACCCAAGAAAATAAAGTCTGTCACTGTTTCCACTGTTTCCCCATCTACTTGCCATGAAGTGATGGAACTAGATGCTTTGATCTTCATTTTCTGAATGTTGAGTTTTAAACCAACTTTTTCACTCTCTTTTACTTTCTTCAAGAGGCTCTTTAGTTCCTCTTCGCTTTCTGCCATAAGGGTGGTGTCATCTGCATATCTTAGGTTATTGTTATTTCTCCTGGCAATCTTGATTCCAGCTTGTGCTTCCTGCAGCCCAGCATTTCTCATGATGTACTCTGCATGTAAGTTGAATAAGCAGGGTGACAATATACAGCCTTGATGTACTCCTTTTCCTATCAGGAACCAGTCTGTTCCATGTCCAGTTCTAACTGTTCCTTCCTGACCTGCGTACAGATTTCTGAAGAGGCAGGTCAGGTGGTTTGGTATTCCTGTCTCTTTAGGAAACAGTTTGTTGTGATCCTGTCAGTGAAAGGAATCCAGCTTGAACATCTGGAAGTTCACAGTTCATGTACTCTTGAAGCCTGGCTTGGAGAATTTTGAGCATTACTTTGCTAGTGGATGAGATGAATGCAATTGTGCAATAGTTTGAGGATTCTTTGGCATTGCCTTTTTTGGGATTGAAATGAAAACTGACCTTTTCCAGTCCTGTGGCCACTGCTGAGTTTTCCAAATTTGCTGGCATGTCGAATGCAGCATTTTCACAGCATCATCGGATTTGAAATAGCTCAACTGGAATTCCATCTCCTCCACTAGCTTTGTTTGTAGTGATGCTTCCCTAAGGCCCACTTGACTTCACATTCCAGGATGTCTGGCTCTGTAGACAAATGTTTTACACTTGTCTACATAAATCATATGCTTTGCCTTCTAAATGTAATCTTACGATGATGGCAGAGACTATTTATTGTGTGCCCCAATTTCTTAAGCAACAGAGCACTAATTTTTATCAGGGCATGTTGTCACCCAGATTAAATGACTGCTTGTCTAGTCTTCTTATAGCTAGGTGTGTTCATGTGATTGAGTGCTGTCTAACAAGATATAAGTGGAAGTGTTACATTTCTACATGGGTTTTCCTCTATTATCTTTCTGCCTATAGGAGTACTAGCTTCCATCTGTGAGAAAAATGCTCCAGAAATCTGCCTTTGAATTTATTGCTGAATATTAAGCCATACATGCCTGACCAGTAGGGGTGATATTTCAGCTCTACCATAAAGACTATTCTAAACCCACCCTAAAAAGACTTAAAAACAAGCTATAAAACAATTAGCTGATCTGAAAGTAACTTTTTTCCAGAAAGGAGTTTGGCACTTTAAAGGAATGAAACAAATACTGGTGCTCACAGTGTTGAGCATTCAACCAAAAATTGCCAGACATGGAATGAACCACAAAATTGTGACCTGTAGCTAGAAGAAAAATCAGTCAACAGAAACAGGTCTAAAAAATGACAGATGATGAAATTAGCAGATTTGGACTTTGGAATAGTTACTAAAGTATGGGAAAGGATTTAAAGGAAAATAACAAGGAGAAAATAAAAATCAAATGTAACTTCTAGAGATAAAAATATAGCATCTAAAAAGAAACAGGCATGGCTTTAACAGCACTAATATTCTATAAAAGAAATAATCAGTGAATTTAAAGTCAACAGTAGAAACTAAACACAGACCCAAAAAAAACTGAAAAAAAAAAATCAGAGCCTTAGTAACCTGTAGAACAAAGTAAAGTGGTTCTAAACATATGTATATTTGAAGTCCCAGAAAAAAAGATGGGGGTTGGGAAACCAATATGTCTAAAGAAATAATGACTGAAAATATTCCAAATTTGGTGGAAACTGTAAACCCACATATCCAAGAAGTTCAATGAACCACAGGCAGGATAAATACAGTGGAAACCACACCAAGGCTCATCATAATCAAATTGCTGAAAACCAGGAATGCAGAACAAATCTTAAAAGTAGCCAGAAGGAAAAAAGTCACATTTTTCAGAGAAACAAAGATAAGAGTAACGAGAGTTCTTGCCCCCAAATGGTGCAAATCAGAAGACAATGGAGAAACATCTTCAAAGTACTGAAGATAAATAACAATCAGACCGAAATTCTATGTTCAGTTAAAATATTTTTCAAAAATAAAAGTTAAAGCTTTTTTGAGGCACACAAAAGCTGAGAACATTTGTTAGTAACAGACTTAAATTTTATGAAATGGAAAAGGAAATTCCTCAGACTTGAGGAAAGTGATACCAGGTGGAAATTTGGGTCTACACAAAGTGGTAAATATGTGGATATGTGACTTTTCTTCCTCATGTTTTTGGTTAAGTTCAAAGATAATTGAGGGATTCTGGAAAGGTGGTAGAGTAAGAAGCACCAGCAGTCTTTCTACCTAAATGACAATTGGGCTGGCAGAATCTGCCTGTAACTAATTTGGAACTCTGGAGTCTTGAAGGCCTGCGAGTTCCAGGGGAAGACTTGGAAGGTAAACTGTGGTTAATTATGGTCAATTTTAGCTCTCAGCACAGTAGCAGCTACCATCCCTCACCCTCAGTCACATGGCAGGCAGCTGTGTGAGTTCCAGAGCAGCTTACAAATAGGAGCCAGGGTGGGCAAAAGCTTCAAGGATCTGTGCTCTGATTGCTCCTTCTGATCACATAGATGCGAAGAGGCAGGCAGCCATTCTTCTTGCATCTCTCCCTTTGGTCAGCACCTCTCACCCCCAGTACATGTGACTTTCAGAGGATATAAAGGGTTGGTGTTTTCTACACCTTCCTCCCCTTCATTTTCCTTCCCCTATCCCCTTTTGGGAAGCAAATATTAAAGACTAGGACATTAAAAACACAACTGCATCTACAGGGAAAATTAGAAAGTATTAGTGCATGCCCAGGAAAAGGCTCAGAAGACACTTGAGAAGGACTTAAATTTACACCTCAAGCTTATTCTTGGCATAGAGACAGTCCAAAAGAATCAGAAAAACAATAACACAGACAAGAAAACCCTGAGAAAAGGGAAGAATCTGATTTCCAGCATTACCACAATACCAAATTTGATGAAAAATATGAATATAAACATCTAAGAACCTTTATGAACTCCAGGTAAGATGAATTTGATGAGACCCACACTGAGACACATTTGAAACCAAACTTTTGGAAGTCAGAGATAAAGAGAAAATCCAAAAGCATTGCGAGAGAATCGACTCATCGCATGCAAGGGATCCTTAATAAGAATATGAGCAGATTTCTCTTCAGGAACTTGGACAAAAGTCAGTGGGCCAATATATTCAAAGTTGTCAAAGAATGTAACTGTTAACCAAGTATCCTGTGTTTGGTAAATTTGTCCTTCAAATGTGAGAGAGAAATTAAGACATTCCCAGATGAGTAAAAACTGAAAAAGTTTATTACTTAACTAGATCTGCCCTGTAAGAAATATTCAAAGGGGTCCCTTGGGGTGAAATGAAAAAAGACAGTAGACAGTAGCTCAAAGCCATTTATTTGAGGAAGTAAAGATCTCAGTGAATGCCACTGTAAAAGCCTATATCATTCAAACAGTGGTTTGTAATCCACTTTTTCTTCTCTGCAGATTTAAGGGCCTAATACACTTTTTTTTTTAATTATTAATCTAAAGTTCTCAAGTGACTTGGTTTGTAATTCCACATTTTGTTTTCTACATAATTTAGGAGACTGATAACATTTAAATGAATTGTTTGTTTTTCTGGGCACACATTGTTTAAAGATCTATTTTTTGTGGTAATAGTGGAAAGAGGTGGGGACAGATCTATAAAGGAGCAGAGTTTTTGTATGTTATTGAAGTTAAGCCGGACTAAATTCAAATTAGAGTGTTATAACTTTAGGATGTTAAAAGTAATCCCCATGGTAACCATAAAGAAAATAGCTATCTAATATGCTCAAAAAGAAATGAGAAAGAATACTTAGAGTAGACAGAATCTTAGAGCGAGAGAGTAGAATGGTGGTTGCTAGGGACTGGAAGAAGAGGGTTTAGGGAGCTTCATTTAATGGATATAGAATTTCAGTTTTATCAACACAAGGTGAAAAGTGTTATGGAAATGAATGGTTGTGATAGTTGCACATTATGAATGTATTTAACATCACTGAATTCTGTGTTTAAAGATAGTGATTTTATGTGTATTATACCATAGTAAAAAATTTTTGAAAAAAACTCTAGAATGCTCTCTATGGAAAGCTCCATAAGATACAAGTGATTAAAACAAGATGCAAAAAGGAAAAAAGGTAATTGATTATTTAAAGCAAGATAAAATTAATATAGTTGGGGGGGTTGTAGCAAATGTGAAAAGTACAATATATGACAGTAATACAAAGAATATGTATGATAAGAGAAACAGATGTATACTTTGAAAAGTTCTTACATAATACCTATGTATTATAGTATTATTTTAAGGTAGACTGGGGTAAGTTAAAGAAACTTATTGTTGATTAAACTCCAGAGTAATCACTTAAAAAAAACTAACCAAAAAAGTAAACATAATTGAAAACCAGAGGTTATCTGCCATTTATGTGCATGTTTTATGTGTGATGTATTATGTTTTATTGATAAATTGATCCCTTTATCATTATGAAGTGTCTTTCTTTATCCCTGGTGATATTTCTTTTCCTGAAGTCTACTTTGATATTAGTACAGCCACTTTATCTTTCTTATGATTAGTGTTTACATATTTCTCTTTACTCGTCTTTTTAGCTTTAACCTGAGATTTTTATATTTAAAATGAGTTTCTTATTCACACCATATAATTGAATTTTGCTTTTATCCAGACTGTTGTAACTTCTGCCTTTCAATTGGAATCTTTATGCCATTTTCACTTTATATAATTATTGATATGGTTGGGTTTAAGTTTGTCATCTTGCTTTTTGTTTTCTATTTATATTCATTCTGTTTCTGCTTTCTGTCCTGGTTTTCTTAAGATTATTTTTTATATTCTATTTTATTTATCATTTATTACTTTGTATTCCATATATTTATTTATATTTCTTGATACATATATATATTTTTCACCTAATTGTAGAGCTTCAGAATACATAATACTAACAACTAAATAAAGAAATAGAAAAATCCACCATTATAGCTGGAGATTTCAATACTCCTCTCTCAGTAATTGATAGCCCAGTACATAAAAATTAGTAAGGATACAGAACAGGGTTAGCAAATTCTCCTGTTGGCCAGATCCATTCCAGTTGCTCATTTTTGTATTGCCCATGAACTGAGACTGATTTTTACATAAAAAAATAAACTATATACCTCATATTATTCCATTAAAAAAAATTTTTATTGTTATTTTTTGACCCTATGGCACAGCATGTGGGATCTTAGTTCCTCAACCAAGGATTGACCTGGAGACCCCTACCTTGAAAGCATGGAATCTTAACCAGTGAACCACCAGGGAAGTCCCTGATTTTTACACTTTAAATGGTGAAAAACACAAAGAATATTTTGTTATGATTGTGAAACTTACATGAAATTAAATTTCATTGTCTGTATATAAAGTTTTATTTGAACACAGTCGTGCCTACTTGTTTACATCTTACCTCTGACTGCTTTCATTTTATAACTGCAGAGATGAATAGCTGGGTCAGAGCCTGGATGGCCCACGAAGTCTAAAATATTTATGTGACCCTTTAAAAGAAGTCTGTAGGTCCTCTAATACTGAAGTTTTCAGTACTCTCAACCAGCTTGACCTAATTGACAATGGAATAGTCTCCCCAGCACTATCAGGATACATGCTCAGGTTCACATGAAGTGGTCTGCGAGGTAGACTATATGCTGGGTCCTTAAATAGGTCTCAGTTAAATATGAGTGCATTAAAATTAGGTATTAGAGTTATATTAGAACTAGAAATTTTAAAAAATAATACTCAAATATTTGAGAAGAAATCTCCAATTGCTTAGGAAAAGAAACTATACATATACAGGTATACATATACATATATCCCCTCCTTCTTGAACCTGTCTCCCATCTCCCTCCACATCCCACCCCTCCATGTTGACACAAAGCCCCTGTTTGAGTTTCCTGAGAAATACAGCAAATTCCCATTGGCTATCTATTTTACATATGGTAATGTAAGTTTCCATGTTACTCTCTCCATACATCTAACCCTCTCCTCCCCTATGTATATATGTATACATACATATATATGTCTATCTATGGCTGATTCATGTTGAGGTTTGACAGAAAACAACAAAATTCTGTAAAGCAATTATCCTTCAATTAAAAAATAAATTTGGGGTTCCTCCTTCCCTAAGATGGCAGCAGCTGAAGACGAGTTACTGCTCCCGCGGCTCCCCGAGCTGTTCGAAACCAGCAAGCAGCTTTTGGATGAAGTGGAAATCGCAGCTGAACCCACCAGCTCCCAAATAATCCAAGATAAGGTGTTCAAGGGACTGGATCTCCTGAAGAAGGCTGCTGAAATGTTGTCACAGCTTGACTTGTTCAGCCAAAATGAAGATTTGGAGGAGATCGCGTCCACTGACCTGAAATACCTGATGGTGCCAGCATTTCAAGGAGCGTTCACCATGAAACAAGTCAGTCCCAGCAAGCGTCTAGATCATTTGCAGTGGGCTCGAGAACACTTCTTAAACTTCTTAACTCAGTGCCAGTACTATCACGTGGCAAAGTTTGAGCTGCCCAAAACCAAGACCAACTTAGCTGGAAATAACACTGCTAATTCCTCCATGGCCTATCCTAGCATCATTGCTATGGCATCTCAGAGACAGGCTAAAAAAGAGAGATACAAGCAGAAGAAGGAGGTGGAGCATAGGTTGTCTGCACTGAAATCTGCTGTGGAAAGTGGTCAAGCAGATGACGAGCATGTTCGTGAATATTACCTCCTTCACCTTCGAAGGTGGATTGGTATCAGCTTAGAAGAGATTGAGAGCATTGACCAGGAGATAAAGATCTTGAGAGAAAAAGACTCCACACACGAGGCATCAACTTCTCAGTCATCTCATCAGGACAGGCCTCCAATGAAACCGTTTGTTCTCACTCAGAACATGGCCCAAGCCAAAGTATTTGGAGCTGGTTATCCAAGTCTGGCATCTATGACAGTGAATGACTGGTATGAACAGCATCGGAAATTTGGAGCGTTACCAGATCAGGGAATAGCCACGACAATGTCAGAGTTCAAAAGGGCAGCTCAGCAACAAGAAGATCAGGAGCATGAGGAGGAAGAGGATGATGAGCAGGCAGTGTGCAGAGCTCGAGAGTGGGATGACTGGAAGGACACCCATCCTAGAGGCTATGGCAACCGGCAGAACATGGGTTAGCCTCCCCACAACGAGACAGGACAACAGGGGCTTACATCTTCCCCGCCAAGGACAATAGTGCTGTCTCCCCCTCCCTGCTTTTCTGCTTCAGCTCTGTACAACGAAGGCAGAGATGCTTAGTCTTGCTTAGCATTCAATAAAATGTCAAGCAATGAAGTGTGTATTTGTACCCTAAATGATAAGCCAGAAATCTTGTTTTGGCATTAATCATTCTCATCATGATACATTTTAATTTTCTTAAGTGGAAAGAAAAGAGGACTGAGAAATGGCTCTGTATAATCAATCAGTAGTTGTATGAATTATCTTTAAAAAAAAAAAAAAAAAAAAGGTCCCTTCTATCACATGTGCCTGTGCAGAAAATAAATAAAACAATTAAAAAAAAAAAGTAACATATAATCCATAGATCAAATAAGAAAACACCAGGGAAATTAGAAGATATTTTGAAGTGAATTAAAAGGAAAACATGGCTTACTAAAGTTTATAGGATTCAGCTAGAGCTGTTCTTAGGAGAAAATTTACATCTTTAAATGTTTTATTAGAAAAGGAGAAAATGTGTAAAATGAATAAGCTTCTAAGTGTAGCATAAGAAGGACAAATTAAACCCCAAGTAAATAGCGGAATGAAGAAAATGAGGATAATGAAAGCAGTAGCTGCTTTTTAATAGATCAGTAAAATTAATAAACTTCTAAGTAGACAGAAAAAGAAGGTAAGTTACCAGTATCAAGAAGGATCCTGTAGACATTAAAGAGGTACTTTTATGGATTGAATACTGGAGTGGATTGCCATGTCCTCCTGCAGGGGATCTTCCCGACCCAGGGATTGAACCTGTGTCTCTTTGGTCTCCTGCATTGGCAGGTGGGTTCTTTACCACTGATGCCACCTGGGAAGACCTGGAGAAGTTATTTGAAATCCTAAAAGATAATGCTTTTAAAGTGCTGCATTGAATATGCCAGCAAATTTGGAAAACTCAGCAGTGGCCACAGGACTGGAAAAGCTGTTTTCATTTCAATCCCAGAGAAAGGCAATGCCAAAAAATTTTCAGACTACTGCACAATTGCACTCATCTCACCCATTAGCAAAGTAATGCTCAAAATTCTCCAAGCCAGGCTTCAACAGTACATGAACTGTGAACTTCCAGATGTTCAAGGTGGATTTAGGAAAGGCAGAGGAACCAGAGATCAAATTGCTGACATTTGCTGGATCATCAAAAAAGCAAGAATGAAGTTGCCCAATCGTGTCTGATCTTTGCAATACTATGGAATGTGGCCTACCAGGCTCCTCCATCCATGGAATTTTCCAGGCAAGAGAACTGGAGTGGGTTGCCATTTCCTTCTCCAGGGGATCTTCCCAACCCAGGAATCAAACCCGAGTCTCCCGCACTGCAGGCAGACTCTAACGTCTGAGCCACCAGGAAAGCACCCAAAGTTGTGCCTTGCTCCCCTCCCTCCTGTTTCACCATTAATAGGAAGAGACTAAGTTAGGGCCCACTCTGTTTCTTGAAGGGCAAGGAAACCACCTCATCACCAAATGGTTCTAACAGAAAGGGAAAGTGAAGTGAAAGTGAAAGTCGCTCAGTCATGTCCAACTCTCTGCAACCTCATGGACTATATACAGTCCATGGAATTCTCCAGGCCAAAACACCGGAGTGGGTAGCCTTTCCCTTCTCCAGGGGATCTTCCCAACCCAGGGATCAAACCCAGGTTTCCCACATTGAAGGTGGATTCTTTACCAGCTGAGCCACCAGGGAAACCTGTGTGGATAACAACGAACTGTGGAAAATTCTTCAAAAGATGGGAATACCAGAACACCTTACCTGCCTCCGGAGAAATCTGTATGCAGGTCAAGTAGCAACAGTTGCAACTGGACATGAAACAATGGACTGATTTCAAACTGGGAAAAGAGTACATCAAGGCTGTATATTGTCACCCTGCTTATTTAACTTATATGCAGAGTACATCATGTGAAATGCAGGGCTGGATGAAGCACAAGCTGGAATCAAGATTGCTAGGAGAAATATCAGTAACCTCAGATATATAGATGACGCCATCCTTATGGCAGAAAGCAGAGAGGAACAAAAGAGCTTCTTGATGAAAGTGAAAGAGGAGAGTGAAAAATCTGACCTAAAACTCATTCAAAAACCTAAGATCATGGTATCTGGTCCCATCACTTCATGGCAAATAGATGGGGAGACAGTGGAAACAGTGAGAGACTTTATTTACTTGAGCTCCCAAATCACTGCAGATGGTGACTGCAGCCATGAAATTAAAAGACGCTCGCTCCTTGGAAGAAAAGTTATGACCAACCTAGATAGCATATTAAAAACAGAGACATTGCTGTGCCAACAATCCATCTAGTCAAAGCTATGGTTTTTCCAATGGTCATGTATGGATTTGAGAGTTGGATTGTAAAGAAAGCTGAGCGCCGAAGAATTGATGCTTTTGAACTGTGGTGTTGGAGAAGACTCTTGAGAGTCCCTTGGACTACAAAGAGGTCAAACCAGTCCATCCTAAAGGAAATCAGTCCTGAATATTCATTGGAAGGACTGATGCTGAAGCTCCAGTACTTTGGCCACCTGATGCGAAGAGCTGACTCATTAGAAAAGACCTGATGCTGGGAAAGATTGAAGGCAGGAGGAGAAGGGGAAGACAGAGGATGAGATGGTTGGATGGCATCACCGACTCGATGGACATGAGTTTGAGTGAACTCCAGGAGTTGGTGATGGACAGGGAAGCCTGGCGTGCTGCAATCCATGAAGTCACAAAAGAGTCAGACACGATTGAGCAACTAAACTGATGGGATGAATGTTTGTATACCCCTAAAATTCATATGTTTAAGCTCTTATCCCCAGAGTCTTTGGAGATGGGCCCTTTGGAATGGGGTTCACAAAGGGATTAGTGTCTTTTTAAGAAGAGAGCTTGCTTTTTCCTTCCACCCTGCCATGTGAGGACCATGTGAAAAGGTGGCTGTCTATAAGGCAGGAAAAGAGTCCTCACTAGAAAGTGACAATGCTGACCCTTGATTTTGGACTTCTATTCTCCAAAACTGTGAGAAAGTAAATTTTTATTATTTAAATCACCCTGTCGTATTTTGTCATGGTATCCTGACCAGGTTAAGATGGATCTCAGATGAATACTATGAACAGTTTTAAGCCAGGAAATTTAGATGAAGTGGACAAATTGCTTGAAAAACATAAGTACAAAAGAAATAGAAAACTGGCTTCCCTAGTGGCTCAGACAGTAAAGAGTCTGCCTGCAGTGTTGGAGACCTGGGTTTGATCCCTGAGTTGGAAAGATCCCCTGGAGAAAGGAATGGCTACCTACTCCAGTATTCTTGCCTTGGAGAATTCCATGGACAAGGGATGGGCAAGCTTCCATCCGTGATGTTGCTAAAGTCAAACACAACTTAGTGACTAACATACAAATAGCCCTATGCCTGTTTTAAAAATCAAATTGGTAATTTAAAAATTCAGGTGAAGTTTTCTTTTTTGTGGTCATATGAGTCATTTGTCAAAGGTTGTCAAACTGCATTTAAAATGTAGGTGGGTTTTACCGTATCTAAAATCTGCCCTAATAAAGTTAAATTTTAAAAAAGATCCATATTTCTAGGATAGTTTTTTTGGTAGATCCCTTCACTTTTGAGATGGGAATATATGAATTTTTTAAAAACCTCTTCCACTTTTATCTTTGGAACATGGTTAATATAAGTAGCCATTCAGTTCAGTTCAGTTCAGTTCAGTCGCTCAGTCGTGTCCGACTCTTTGCGACCCCATGAACTGCAGCACGCCAGGCCTCCCTGTCCATCACCAACTCCCGGAGTCCATCCAGACCCATGTCCATCGAGCTGGTGATGCCATCCAACCATCTCATCCTCTGTCATCCCCTTCTCCCCCTGCCCTCAATCTTTGCCAGCATCAGGGTCTTTTGTAATGAGTCAGCTCTTCACATCAGGTGGCCAAAGTATTGGAGTTTCAGCTTCAACATCAGTCCTTCCAATGAAGACCCAGGACTGATCTCCTTTAGGGTGGACTAGTTGGATCTCCTTGCAGTCCAAGAGACTCTCAAGAGTCTTCTCCAACACCACAGTTCAGAAGCATCAATTCTTTGGCACTCAGCTTTCTTTATAGTCCAACTCTCACATCCATACATGACCACTGGAAAAACTATAGCCTTGACTAGACGGACCTTTGTTGGCAAAGTAATGTCTCTGCTTTTTAATATGCTGTCTAGGTTGGTCATAACTTTCCTTCCAAAGAGTAAGCGTCTTTTAATTTCATGGCTGCAGTCACCATCTGCAGTGATTTTGGAGCCCCAAAAAATAAAGTCAGCCACTGTTTCCCCATCTATTTGCCATGAAGTGATGGGACCGGATGCCATGATCTTCATTTTCTGAATGTTGAGCTTTAAGCCAACTTTTTCACTCTCTCCTTTCACTTTCATCAAGAGGCTCTTTAGCCTTTAGCGTCTTAGTTTAGTTCTTCTTCACTTTCTGCCATAAGGGTGGTGTCATCTGCATACCTGAGGTTGTTGATATTTCTCCTGGCAATCTTGATTCCAGCTTGTGCTTCCTCCAGCCCAGCATTTCTCATGATGTAACTTAAATAAGCAGGGTGACAATATACAGCCTTGACGTACTCCTTTTCCTGTTTGGAACCAGTCTGTTGTTCCCTGTCCAGTTCTAACTTTTGCTTCCTGACCTTCATACAGGTTTCTCAAGAGGCAGGTCAGGTGGTCTGGTATGCGCATCTCTTTCAGAATTTTCCACAGTTTATTGTGATCCACACAGTCAAAGGCTTTGGTGTAGTCAATAAAGCAGAAATAGATGTTTTTCTGGAACTCTCTTGCTTTTTCGATGATCCAGTGGATGTTGGCAATTTGAACTCTGGTTCCTCTGCCTTTTCAGCTTGAACATCTGGAAGTTCACGGTTCACATATTGCTGAAGCCTGGCTTGGAGAATTTTGAGCATTACTTTACTAGCGTGTGAGATGAGTACAATTGTGCGGTAGTTTGAGCATTCTTTGGCATTGCCTCTCTTAGGGATTGGAACGAAAACCGAACTTTTCCAGTCCTGTGGCCACTGCTGAGTTTTCCAAATTTGCTGGCATATTGAGTGCTGCACTTTCACAGCATTGTCTTTCAGGATTTGCAATAGCTCCAACTGGAATTCCATCACCTCCACTAGTTTTGTTCGTAGTGATGCTTCCTAAGGCCCACTTGACTTCACATTCCAGGATATCTGGCTCTAGGTGAGTGATCACACCATCGTGATTATTTGGGTTGTGACGATCTTTTTTGTACAGTTCTTCTGTGTATTCTTGCCACCTCTTCTTAATATCTTCTGCTTCTGTTAGGTCCCTACCATTTCTGTCCTTTATCGAGCCCATCTTTGCATGAAATGTTCCCTTGGTATCTCTAATTTTCTTGAAGAAATCTGTAGTCTTCAGGAAGCCATTCGGTAGCCATTCACGAAGTTTCTATCCAAAAGTACAAGATTTATTCAAGTTAAGTATTTTGAATGCTTATTTTCATAATACAGTTTTCAGAAAGTCTTTAATCTTTCATATAGAGAATAATTTGTCAAAGTTGCATATTCAATACAGTAGAATTTCCTTGTTTCCTCCTTAATTAAATTATGATTCCCTATATGCTTATATATGCCTTTCCATTTTTAAATTGTTATATTTATCAAGTCTTTATAACCTTTTTTTGGTCATCTAGATGAGTAGTTCTTTAGGTTTTTAGATTTCACAGTCTAATAAAATTTTGAATTAATTTTGAGCAATGTGTTAATTTTGCAAAGTTAGGACATCAAGAGGAAAAAAGCCACTGTTGTCTACAATCTTCATTTTAGCACCAAAAAAAGTAGAAAGAAAATACTTTCCAGGTAAAATAAGCTCTCTTAAGAAAATCAAGACATATGTTGTTGATCTTTTTGTAATGGACATTACATCTAGCATTTAAATATTAATGTTGCTGCTGCTGCTAAATCGCTTCAGTCGTGTCCAACTCTGTGCGACCCCATAGACGGCAGCCCATCAGGCTCCTCTGTCCCTGGGATTCTCCAGGCAAGAATACTGGAGTGGGTTGCCATTTCCTTCTCCAATGCATCCATGCATGCTAAGTCGCTTCAGTCGTGTCCGACTCTGTGCGACCCTATGGACAGCAGCCCCCAGGCTTCTCTGTCCATAGGATTCTCTAGGCAAGAATACTGGAGTGGGTTGCCATTTCCTTCTCCAAAAGAAAAGGATGAGCAGTATCTTATTAAAGATGGTATTCTTATACAAATCAAGTTCCCAAATGTGTTTCATACCAGTGTCCTGAATATTGGAGGAATAAAAGAAAGACCTCACATTTAGATGAAAACAAATGATCTGGAACTGGTTGCTAATACGTTACCAAACAAAAACTAGTTACCTCATTAGAATGATTCTCTAACAAGAGAACCAAAGGCAGAGAAAATATGCTAACATTGCAAAGAATCCTGCATTTAGGTTATATATGAGGATGAGTGGCTTAAATGAGAAGGTTGCTTAATTTGGGGTTAGATATTGTGAGATCTTTTTGACATCTCTAGACATAGGCTGGATTATAAACTGTATATCTTGCTGTGATATAATTTAATTTTCCAAATACTCATACTACAATTTCCAAGTACTGTTGTTATACTCATTTTATAGGAAATGAATATAAGGCTCAGTTATATCAGAACAAGATGTCTGATTTTGTAGGCCATGCTTTTAACATAGCAGAGACTTTTATAACACAGAAGAACTAAAAACTTGAATTGGTTATGTATATACTTCTTGATAAAAAGTTTGTCACGGTTGGTTTTTATTTGATAGTGCAGTTCAGGTTCAAGTAGCTTGTGTAGGTATTCATTTTATTTCACACGTGGTTTTGCAGAGATTATGAACACCTCAGTTAAAGAAATAACCTTCTTAATGTTCATTCATTTATTTTGGATTATTCTGGATAAACTTCTAAAAGCCTTTGCTCCTTAGGATGGTTTTCTAGTCTTTTAACACCTTATGCTGGTTAAGAATGTACAAGGTTGTGATATTTTTGTCTAGCCATCTAGGCTTACAGAGAGGGGAAGTGCAAAAAGGCACTTTATACTTTTCCAGGAGGTGATAGTTTAGCATTTAATTTAGTGACAGTATTATCACTATAATACTGTATACTGACAGTATAATCCTCATAAATCTGCATATATTCTGAAAATTTATTGTCATCATCAAGTTGCTTAGTTTTTTTTCTAGGGATGGTAACACACTTTGAGATTTTTGTGATTAAAAAGTTACCTTTAAACTTAAGTTTGAATAATGCTCTTTTCACTTCCTAGCTGTGTACAAAAATTATTTAATCTCTGATCTGTTAAATCTCTTAATCTCTTCCATCTGTTAAAGTTAATAAGATGTAATTTAATGTATTTTTATGTGTCAACTCCAGTGAGGCAGTGTAAATGAAAACAGCATGAAAAGTAGAAATTAAGGATCTTTTTAAGTAGTTGGAAGCTTGTCAGGGTTTTTAGAACAGGATAATGACATGACATATACATTTAGGATGATAAGATGTTAGATCTTAGTGGAAGTGGAGGGAGTGAGACTAGAGGAAGGCAGAGTAGAAGGTATCGTAGATCATAGGGATCATAGGTGAGGTGACATTGAGAGTCGAGATGAAAGTGGAATCAGTTATTTTGGAGGGAAAAATCAGTGTTTCATGATGATTCATGAGGAAGGAGAAGGAATCTTTTTGACTCCCAGAAATTAAATACATGATTTCCAATAAGTATTTGTTGATTATTTTCCACACACTGTCCTAGGCATTTGCTATAATCAGGCACAGACCTGTAAGGACCTCTTGGAATTGATAGTATTGGTAGGATGTTGCCTGCATTCATGAACATAGAGAATTTGGGAGCAAGTGCTAGTTTTGGTATTAAGTCAACCTGTTTACCTGTAAGCAAGTGGTGTTCTCTGCCATAGGAACGGGTACAGAATATTGCCAAGACTTTTATGTGGCCCTCATGAAATTTGTTTATTTAGGGTCACAGACATATGACTGTTTTTTTAGTGTTTTAGAAGTTTTTCTAGTATTTAGAAAAATGGTAATCTCAGGTGTTTGAAAAGATTATATTTTTCTTCTAATAGTGCTAAGTATGGTGAAGTGAGGTCGCTCAGTCATGTCCGACTCTTTGCGACCCCGTGGACTGTAGCCCACCAAGCTCCTCTGTCCATGGGATTCTCCAGGCAAGAATACTGGAGTGGGTTGCCATGCATTGCTCCAGGGGATCTTCCCGACCCAGGGATCGAACCCAGGTCTCCCACATTGCAGGCAGATGCTTTAACGTCTGCTGCTGCTGCTGCTGCTAAGTTGCTTCCGACTTCCGTGGGATTTTCCCGGCAAGAATACTGGAGTGGGTTGCTATTTCCTTGAGCCAGTATTAAAAAAACAACACTATAATGAAACTTTGGCTTTTAGATAATTTGCATTTAGTCTTACGTGGTGCTATTTCTGGGGAAGAAAAAAACCTTCCTGAATCTTATGTACATAAATTTGACTACTTGTTACAGGCTTGTCAGTTCTAGTTACTGTCAGTGTTAAAACATAAGCTTTAAATAAAATTTGGCTATAAACTGGCATACTGGATTACAACAGTGGTTCTCATACTTTAGGTTGCTTCAGAATCATCTGGAGAGCTTGTAAAAACACAGGTTGCTGGGATGTTTCTGATTCAGTAGGTCTGAAATAGGGCTTAAAATTTGCATTTCCAAAAGGTAATGATACTTACGTTAAGAGCTGCCTATTATATCATAAAGAATAGGATTATCCTAAGGAAGTCACAGTTTAGCTTCTGAAAGTACTTTAAAAAGTGAATTGGCAAAAATTGTATAATGCCTGAGAAATAAACTTACTTTCATAAATGTGCATCTCAAATTTAAATCCTTGTAGGGTGTGAGAAACATGAAATTTTTATTACCATCTATCCTAAAAATTTTTATTCTGTTTAATTAGTAACAGGACAAACTAGAAAAGCATCTTTTAAGATACATTGAAGATAATATAAGTATTGTTTTCTATTCATAACAAATAGTTTCCCATTTAGAGGTTTTTGGTACCTCAACATATGTAATTCATATCCAGCACTTTTGCTTGAAGTTAAAAATCCAAGTTCAGTTTTAAAAAAAATACACCTGCAGTAAAAAATTTTAAAAAACCCACGCGTTGAAAAGTGGATGGTTTTGTTTTCAACTGTCTTCTACTCTTCTCCCATCAGCCCCGTAGTTCCTGAATTTCAAAACCTGAAATGCTTGGAAGATCAAATGTGATGATATGGTTAATGTAGTATGTCAACCCAAATTAGTTTCAGTAATTAAAAAACAAATCTTGTATTTTTTAGCTAATGGGAATGACAACAAGAAATTTAAAGGAGATAGACCTCTCTGTTCGCCTTCCCGTGTTCTCCATCTTCGCAAAATTCCAAGTGATGTCACCGAAGCAGAGGTCATATCATTAGGTCTACCGTTTGGCAAAGTAACTAATCTTTTGATGTTGAAAGGAAAAAGCCAGGTATGTAAGTTTTAAAGATTGACCCACAATTATTATTTCTGGGTGTTAGTGGAAAAAAAAAACAAAAAAACCACATTGTTTTTAAGGGAATGCCCTGGTAGTCCAGTGGTTAGGACTCTGTGCTTTCACTGCCAAGGGTGCAGGCTCAATCCCTGCTGGGGGAACTAAGATCCTGCAAAGTGCCGCCAAAATTTAAGAAATGAAAGCTTTTTATTTTCTTGAACTTTTTTTCTAAATTTTATTCTATTTACATAGCTTTTAAAAATAGAACTTTTTAATGACAGGAAGCAATAAATAAAAATATTGTATAGGAAACAGGATTCTCTCTTATTTATTATCTTGACCAAACATATTTTACATTCTTAATTACAAAATGGTTTATGAAAAGATCCTGTGATTATCAGAAGAGATCAGATTGTTTACCATCCAAGATTGGATAATGATGTCTGATTCAGACCCCTATCTTTAGTAAACTATTTATTTAAATTAACAGCCTTGTTTAAGGTAGTTGAGGTTGTTAAGAACTGGAGAAGTTAAATAGTATGTCTTAGTATTCAGTCCTTGTGTTTATACATTTTTCTTACATCTTTTAGAGGTAGTGTAGGCACTTGGATCTTAATTTTCTTTACAGATGCCACTATTGAGACTAGTATGGTTCGCAGAGTTTGAAAAGAGCCAACACGACCACGTCTAATGGCTGTCTGATGTCTAACAGGCACGTGTTACGTACTTATTATGTTTCATGTAGTATATCCTATATCTTATGTCAAATAACTGAGAGGCAGCAGGCAGTGTCACAGTTTCCTTTGTTTCGGCTATTGGTTCTAGGTTTATATTTTTCTGTAGTGCTGATTGCTGTTAATTGCTTGTCTTTTGATCCTAAATCCTGTTCAGAAAATACCTTGTTAGTAATTTACTTCAGCAAGAGATTCTGATGTGAGTCACTATAGTAGTACTTGTCGGCATAATCATTCCATGGTTCTTGGGAGTGTTGAGGATAGAGTAAGGGTTATTTTCACCAGCCTTTCTGTGGGTAGTGATTTTTTATTTTCTCTTCATCCTATTATGGAGGTTGATCCTTCGCTGGATACTTTGGGAAAACATAAATAATTCTTTTACTGGACTCCATGTGGAAAATTTTATTTTTACATATGAATTTTTAGGTTGTATATACATATAGGAATGATTTCCTGACTAGAATCACAATATCCAAAGACATTGTTCAGCCTTTCCTTTGTGTGACATTGTAGGAGTCTCAACATTTAGTAGGGAGTTTGCAGGAAGAGACTCTCCCCATATGGTGAATATTATTAGAATACAGTTTACAAATTCTTTGTTGAAAAGATGACTTTAAAAAACCAGATAGTTAAGAAATACTGCCATAGCTATTTTTGTTACCTTGATCATTTTTATCTACTTCTCTTAGAAATATTAGAAAAACTGTATTACTTATACAATTGGATAGCAGCTTTAAAGTGTATCACAGACATTTGTACCTTTTAAATACTGTAAATGACTTAAAATCTGTTTTATTCCTCGAAGATAGTGATTTGGATCATGAGTTCTTCCTGTACTTTAAATTGGAAGTGTTCTTAGAGGTAGTCAGGGCTCAGAACTGTTAGTATATGTTTTATCTTCTTAACCATTGAGACAGGGTGATAAAATCTGCCACCTTAAAGATCTGTAAGTATCCGATTCCTGTCACATAAGTTAATGGGAATCATGACAGTGAGGAGAAGCCATAAACAGAATAAGACATGAATACTAAGGAGCTTCTTCCATCTCAGTTCTTTTTAGTCTTCAAGTAGCTAATATCAGTACAGTGATTACCAATAGCCAAAAAAGGTCACTTGAATGACCCAAATCAAATCAATATTGACTTAATGTAGGATGTTCTCCCATTTCCCTAATTTGTACAATTGAGCCTTGGCACATGAATGTTCTAATTACATTCATAAAAAGGCAAAGGAGAACAGATCATTGGAGAAATTTTTAGGAAGAAACTGAACGCATCTATTTATAGTAGTGATGCACATATTTATTTTTGCTTTTTTAGTTGTTTCTAAATTTTAGAAGAAACAGAAGTAAGAAGACCAAAAACCACACAGAGTCATTTAATCAACTGTCAATTTCCCAATCCCAAATCCTTTATTGAACCCAACTTTTGTCAAATATGTTTTCAGTAACTATCAGTGATAGAGTTTGAAACGAAAGTCTTTTCATCCCCTTGAGGGTAATATGACTTCTGTTAAGAATGCATGAGTTTTAGATCAGCTAGAATGACAAAATAGTTCTTAGCTGCCTTTCAAAAACAGGAGCTTTCACTTTACTTTCTTGTGTTTATTGCAGGCTTTCTTAGAAATGGCTTCTGAGGAAGCTGCTGTTACTATGGTGAATTATTACACTCCTGTTACTCCTCACCTTCGAAGCCAGCCTGTTTTTATTCAGTATTCCAATCACAGAGAACTTAAGACTGACAATCTGCCTAATCAAGCTGTAAGTATTAATGTCATTTATAAAAATAGTTTTAAGAATACATGATATAATAACTAAGTTTCTATTTTTAAGTGGAAAAAAAATCATGTGTTTTTCATCATGAGATGCTCTATTGATAAAGATTGTATATATAAATTCTTATCCAAAGACTCCAATAAGAAAGCACTGCCATTTGAAACTGTGTTTGAGGATATGGCCTTAGAAATGGCAGGCAATCAGTTTTCCCTTCAAACTGTTTCCATAAGCGGGGAAAAAGTACATTGTTAATGTCTCTTAAAATTTCAGATCTAAAGGAACTATGGAAGTCAATCCTTTCTTTTTATAGAATATGTAACAAAGGCATTGAGAAGTTGAGTGGTGATCCTATTGTTATAATAAGAATTTATATAAATATGTTCATTATATGATTTTAACTCTCCAAGATAAATGTGGAATATAGACTATGAACATTTCTTACCATACTGAAACTTTTTTGTCTCTCCAGGTTGAGTTTTTAAGTAGTTAAAATAGTAATTTGAAGTATTTTAAGGGTAGGAAAAATTTATCCATGAAGCAAGTACATTTTATTTTATTTTTTTTTTTTTTAGCAAGTACATTTTAAAAAATAGGTTTTATATTATGCTGAGAGCATTGTTTGGCCCTGATAGTCTTGCCCTAGGCAAAAGAACTCCTTCAGCTCTTTGTTTCTGTGTTGAAAGTCATTATAATACAAGCTGCTGAATTTAAATTATAGTTTTCCACATTTTTAAAAACAATGACATTTCCTGCATCCAATCCTTAACTTATTCTAAGACATATTAATGACATATAATAAATTATCTAAACTTGAGTAAATGAAATGTTAGATATTTTTAAATATATAAAATTTTTAAAGTAAAACATTGCCTTGTAAGTAGGATACATGCTTATGGTAAAACATTCAGACAATCCAGAAAAATAAAAAACAAAAGACAATCCAGCTACCTAGGTATAACTGATTAACATTTTGCAAACATTTTACTGTGTACCCTTCTCTATTCAGGTTTTGTCTATGTATATAATTTTACACCAGTGGAATCCTAATGTTTTAAGAGCTATTATTTTTTCTCTACAGTAGGTCAGTGATGTTTCATGAGAAGAAATACACAATTACTTCATACTTTTTATTTTACTTTTTATTACGTCATCATTTTTAAATGATTGCATAATACTTGCTTCAAAAGGACAGCCATAATTTATCTAGTTTCTTGTTAATAGACATTGAGATTGTTTGCAATGTTATGCTTTTACAAATAGTACTATAGTAGCATTCTTATATATCTTGGCACAGTTGCGGCATTATCTTACAGTTTTTGTTTCTGGCAACAGAATTGCTGGTACTTAGCCTATGTATGTTTTATGTTTTGATATACATTGCAGTATTGCTTTCTGTAAAGATTATTTGCTGATTTAGGGTGCCACTGATAATATATGAGCAAGCGATTTTCCTGTCCATTTTTGTTAATATGATAGTTAACAAATTATATCTTATTATTTTACTTACTTTTATGTAATAACTTGTGACGTATTTACAGTGATTTCTGTTAATGCAGTTTTCCTCCCCATTTTTTCATTTGTGATAAAATACGTATATGAGATTTACCATTTTAACCATTTTTAAGTGTATGATTCAGTGGCATTCCCTGGTGGCTCAGACAGTAAAGAATTTGCCTGAAATGAAGGGGACTTGATTCACTCTCTGGGTCGGGAAGATACTCTGGAGAAGCAAATGGCTACCCACTCCAGTAATCTTACCAGGAGAATTCCATGGAGAGAGGAGCTTGGTGGGCTACAGTCTGTGGGGTTGCAAAGAGTCAGAAATTACTAAGCTAGTGAATAACACTTCAGTGGCATTAAATACACTCACATTGCCCAACCTAGCACCACCATCCATCTCCAGGACTGTTTCCTCTTCCCAGACTGAAACTCTGTACCCATTAAATACTGACTCCTCATTTCCCCCTACCCCCACTGGCAGCTGCCATTCTGTTTTCCGTCTCTGGATTTTGTTTGCTAATTCAGTTTTTAAATTATTTTTATGTAAGAGTCAAGTCTCTTAAGTTGTGTTGTGATCTCTGACATGGGTACCATACTCATAAAAACCCAATATAGCAAGATTAAAAAGTTTCTACCTATATTTTCTTATACGTTAATGTTTTGGTTGTCTTTATTTTAGTGTTTAAATCTTTGTTAAGACTGTTTTGTGGGTGGAGAGGGAGGCTAGGGTCTTTCACTTACTCCACTGACCAGTTTCTCTTTTGTTGTGGTTGAGTAGCCCATGTATTATCCACTCATGTAAAACTTGTCCTTTGTCATGTTCTACTTTTCTTTCTGTACACAGGCTTTGCCTACTTAGAACATGCATAAATATACTTGTTAGACATGACTGCACATTTTGCTTGTGTGACCTCCATCTGCCCTCACGTGTGTGCTGCTCACGTGGTATGCAGTCTGTGTCTAATCTGGATTGCCTTTTGGATTCCGTTCTGTTCCGTTCCTGTTTCAGTGTCCCTGTGGCTTAACCTACTATAGGGCAAAGCTCAATTTTTTCCCCTCTCTTTTTAGAAATTAAATGGATAATAGGTTTTGTTTATTTCTCAGGATATATTAGAATTATTTTGATAACTCCTAACACCCCCAAAACACAGTTGAATTGGGTTGATTTTATAGATTAATATGGAGATAGTTAACATATCTATATCGCTAACTAATCCTTTTGAGGAGGAAGTTATATTTTATTTCCTATCTCTCAGTAGAATTTTCAGTTCTCTTTTGTATAAGTCATGCAGTTTTGTCATTAGCGTGATTCCTAATTATGTTTAAGTCTTGAAGAAGACACAAGTTAATAAAACTCTTAAAGACTGGATTATTCTAAAGGGAAACGGTGAGAAATCCCAGTTGCTTGGCAACCAAAGCCAGCCCAAATGACCTAGTTTATTCTTAGATAGCCTTGATTTCTTCCCAGTACCCTTGCCATTTTGTTACTTTTGTCCATTTTTTGCATTGACTTTTGATAAAATAATGGTTTTCTTTTATTCAGAGTCCTACAGAAAAGCTGAAGTCAAAATTGAAGGTACTTGTTTACATACATATTAATGAGAGGTACCAAATGTTTTTTATTCTGACAGCCCTCAGAAGCTGATAAATTACTGTTTCATTCTCTTTTCTTCTCTGAATAGCAAGATATCCCAAAACATACTTATGGACATACTTAGCAGAGGGCCAGGTGAATATCAACTATTTCCCTCCCTTGCTTTAAACTAAAATTGGAGCTAAAAACTTTAGATGGTATTTTTGAGGTGCAGCATTTGAGAAATGGTTGTATTAGTAGCAGTCATTTTTGTATAGACAGTTTTTCTTGGTCTTGTAGGTAGAAATTTATAAATTTGCAAAATAATGACCACGGCAAATTTTTTCCTTAAAATATTTCCCCCAGAATCATCAAACTGAACATTTAAAGATCTGTGAATTTTGTTGTATATTCATTTCTATCTCAACTTTAGAAATACCTTCTTTATATTTTCTTCTACTGCTGCTGCTAAGTCGCTTCAGTCGTGTCCAACTCTGTGCAACCCCATAGACGGCAGCGCACCAGGCTCCCTCATCCTTGGGATTCTCCAGGCAAGAACGCTGGAGTGGGTTGCCATATTTTCTAGGCATATTTAAATTTTACATGAAGTATATATACGTTCCCAACCTCAATAAGTATTTGTTGGTTTTTCCATCACAATACTGCTATTTCCTTTACTACTAGTTAATGTAACCATTCCAGAGGGTTTGTGGCTGAAATGTTGAAAAATTATCTCCCATAATAAGAATTCTGCTGCCTTGTAATGTTTAGCATCAGATACACAGAAAATATGTCTTCTTTGTACCTGAACTGTCTCTTCATATTAAGAAGACATTTCTTTTTTCTCCCCCTCCCTTTTCTTTTGTCCTCAGTGAAGCATGTCCCTCTACTTTTCATTTTCTTCCTTCAATATTTTTGCCTAATTAAAAATTGAAACTAGAGTTACTTATTAAACAAATCTTTCTCAGATTTTTATTGTCAAAATAATTTTTTTTGCATGCCTGCTATGCGGAGACTTGTACTCAATGCTCTGTGAAGTTCTAATGCGGAGTATATTGACAACTGTAGAATGATTAAAACAATATATACCATATCTTCTCATATTTCTGCAACATGATGTCTTTTATGCCAAAGAAGAAGGAGTGGAGGAAGAGAAACAGCAACAATAGCAACAATAACTGTAATATAGCAGTAGTAAGCATATATATAGAATTATTTAATAAAAAGAATTGATTGAATGATTGGTAGATAAGGAAGTAGAGTCAGTGAGGTTGGGAATTCCCTGGCGGTTCAGTGCTTAGGACTCCACACTTAGTACTAAGATCCCACAAGCCACACAGTGTAGCCAAAAAGGTTACATTTACTTTCAGTTATTCAGGCTTAGTTTTGATAGGATGATTAAATCTTGAATAATGGTTCCTTTTTCTCTCCTGATGTGAGAGAAAAAGGAACCATTACTCCACTGAGAGCCTCACTGTGTTGATGTTTTTTCCTGAACATTCTAAAGTTGTGAGTAACTGCTCGCTGGTTGTTCAGTAGGTTTAATATGGTAACTGCTTGCTTGTTGTTCTTTAGTCACTAAGTCGTGTCCAACTCTGTTGCGATCCTGTGGACTGTAGCCCGCCACGCTCCTCTGTCCATGGGATTCCCCAGGCAAGAATACTGAAGTGTATTGCCATGCCCTCCTCCAGGGGATCTTCCCTGCCCAGGGATTGAACCCAAATCTCCTGCACTGGCATGTGAATTCTTTACCACTGAGCCACCTGGGAACCCCTCAGCTGCTAGCTAAATGTGAATAAATTTAAATAAATTAAAAATAAAAAATTCAGTTCCTCAGTTGCACTAGGTACATTTCAAGTGCTCACCAGCCACCAGTGACTAATATCCAATATATTGTAGATGTCGAATATTTTCATTATCACAGGAAATTCTATTGAACAATGCTGTCTTCCATGTCTCTACTTAACCTTTCGTGTGTGTGTGTGTGTGTGTGTGTGTGTGTGCATGCGAGAGCAGTTGATACAGATACAATAACTACTTTAATGTTCTTGTTTGCTAATTCTAATCCCTGTGTTAATTGAGTCTTTTTTGAATGACCTCCAAACCTCATCATTGCCTATTTAAAGGCTTTAAGTGGGACTGTGAGCCAATTTTCAAATTTAAAAGCAGTACAACCCTGTTTTCCAAATAACATCTTCCTGGAGAGCCCAGTATAAAATAAGATAAACTGCTACGTGTGAAGCAGAATTGGGGTGCTCAGTATCACACACTTGACTTTACAGGCGCATATGTATTTAATGATATATTCAAATTATTCATATATTGTTCTCAGAGATGATTTGGAAACTGAACATTTGGCAGTTCGAGTATTACTTGATACATAAAAGTCTTTATATGGCATAAAAATGTTGTTAAACGGTTTAAAAAAGAGTTGTATATAAGTACAAAAGTGGAAGTTGTTCAGTTATTAAGCATACAGAAAAGACTGCCACTTTTCAGAAAGACATTTATTTTAATGTTATTTTTCATAACAAAATGTTAAAAAGCTAGTCATCCCACTTCTGAAAGGTGGTATAATAAATAGTAAACTAAAATTAAAGTCATGAAAACAAAATAAATGTTAATATAAAATAACAAAGAACTGTGACACAATACTATGATCTTTAAAATTTCAAGTGAATACAAGATGTAGAAATGAAAGAATCTGCATTAAAGTGGTGGGATGTTTTTTCATTTTTTGGCATAAACATTTTATTCATTATCACTATTGTTAGGAAATTATAAGTACAGAACACAAGATTGATTAAACTTGCATTTAATTTCACTAATTATTAGCTTAATTATCAACCATGCTTTTTTCCTCTTCAGTTTCCCCTTTTCACTTGAATAATTGTTTTAAATTTTGAGGCAGTCAAAAAATTTTTAAAAAGAGTCGTAAATATAATACGAAGACATTCTGATTACTTTGAGGCATTTGGGGAAAACCTATTAATCTGGCCTGTCTTCCTTGGCCAAACTTTCAGTGTGCATTTCCTTCAAAGAAGGATATTCTTTTACAAACCAGAATACACTGGTCAAAATCAGGAAATTAACACTGATGTATTACTTCCCTCCAACCCTCAGCCCGGATTCAAGTTTTGCCAGTTGTCCCGGTGATGTTTGTTCTAGCAGAATAAGCATTATTCAGAGTTGCATGTTCCATTTAGAAATCATATCTTCTAGTCTCCCTTTATCTGAAACAGTTAAGTTCTTTTTTTTTTTTTGCTTTCATAACCTTGATACTTTTGAAAATTATGGGCTACTCATCTACTAGGCTATCCCTCAATTTGAGTTTGTCTGATGTTTCCTTGTGATAAGATTCAGTGTATGCAGCTTTGACAGGAACATCACAGAAGTAATGCTCTTTTCTTCTCATTTCATCGTATCAGGTGGTACATAATAATTTCAATTTGCTGCGTTGCTGATGGTGTGCTCTTTGATCACTTGATTTGACTGCTGTTTGCCTGGCTTCTCTAGTATAAAGTTATGACTTACAAAGGGGGAAAGAAGAGTATTTGACGGGAGGTACTTTAGCAGTGTAAATAGACTGTTCCTTATCAATTGTCAATTTTTATCAGCCTGTGGACTTGCAGGTTTCCTGTTTTATCTGATGGGTTTTTATTTGTTACAATCACTATTTTGGTTCTCAAATAATGCCAGTGGGAGCCCCTTTCAAGCTGTCTTCTGTGTCCTTTTGGCTTGCTTCTGTTGTTCTTTGAAAACTGTTTTGCATTCTGATACAAAACAACAACAGGAAAACCCCACAAAACTGGAAATGTACACTCATCTTATGCTTTCCTGCTCCAGTTTTAGACCTAGACATTTTTTAGAGCACCCTGGTTCCTTTTAATAGAGCATCATATTTAGAAACTTTTCTGCCTTCCTTTTCTTGGGTTCTGACATCTCATACCAGTCTGCCCCTCTGTTGAACTCTCTCCCTACTCGAATTATCTTTACTACATTGGCTACCTATTCCCTGCGGCTGCTTTTGTTAGTTGCTAAGTAGTGTCCAACTCTTTTGTGACCCCATAGACTGTAGCCCGCCAGACTCCTCTGTCCATGGGATTTCCCAGGCAAGAATACTGGAGGAGTGGGTAGCTATTCTCTTCTCCAGAGGATCTTCCCGACCCAGGGATTGAACCCACGTCTCCTGCATTGCAGGTGGATTCTTTAACAGTGAGCCACAGGGGAAGCACCCAATTCTCTGTGGCCCTCTTCTTGACTCTCCCTGAGCTCTGGTAATCCTGGCTAGGCTGCTCTCCTCTGGATATCTTTCTTACCCTTGTTATGCTCCCCAGGTTCTGACAGCTGGCAGTGAGCCACCCACTCACAGATGCCTTGCTTACCTTGTTCGGGCTCAGGTTCCCCTTGCCAGGCAGATGGATGCCTTCCTCTTTTTGCTCAGGCTCTGATGCTTCATGCCAGGATGCCCTCCCTGCCCCACTCTGAACCACCACAGCTCTTCCATGTTTATGCCTATCATATGCCACCCAGAGGTTTTAGAACTCAATTGTTCAGAGAGGAAAAAAGAAGAGGAATTTGAGTGATTTTTTTTAAAGTGGTCTTTAATGTTACTTTCACATTGCTTTCTTCCCTTTTGTCATTAAAAAATTAGGATATGAAAGTTGTATACAAGTTTTCTTCTTTTTTGGCTATAGTTTTTTCATTTATTCAAGTAAATTTAAGCAACTCTATTAAATATTGTGTCACTGTGATAAGAACACAAGACTTTTGATTCTTGACTGATTACAATATTAGGATATATACATCCAGAGAAAGTTCAACAGATATGTATATTTTTATTTAACCATAGTACTTCATATTAATTTACATCAACTAAGGATTGTATAATGTGTCTGTGTAACCACAAGTTCTCGTTTTGGATTGTTACATAGAGAGCCCAAGCTGCACTGCAGGCTGTCAGTACGGTCCAGTCAGGAAGTCTGGCCCTTCCTGGAGCGCCTACCAATGAAGGCACAATCCTACCTGGGCAGAGCCCTGTGCTCCGAATAATTATTGAAAACCTCTTTTATCCTGTTACCCTGGAAGTTCTTCATCAGGTAAGGAGGAACACTCTTACGAAAGCAGAGTCAAATACGACCTCTGTAACTTTTAATGTTTTCCGTCTTTAGTTTTTCAGGTTGTTGATTCTGGTTAATATATTTACTTAAATAATAAAAGTCTTCAGCATCCTGTTTCATGCAAGGAATAGTGTCAGTTAGAGATAGTTTTTGAAAGCCTCCTTTTTCTAACCTAAATACTTGATTTAAAAAGGTGTGTAAGAATTCTGTGTTTTTATACCTAAGCATGAAAATGAACAAAGCATAGATTCCTATAAAGAAAAAATTGGTACTAGTTATTTGTGAGAAAGTAACGTCAATATAGAAAACAACAAATTTATTTCTATAGATTCCTCCATACATTTGAGCACTTTTATTTTTAAAACTTTAAAAGGAAGATGTGAGTAACTTCACATGTAATATGGAAGTATCAAATTAAATACTGACTCTCAACATAACTTTCATAGACTATCCATTACTATGTCTAAACCGTCTTGATAAGAGGCAGTATACCACATCATGGCCTACTGTGAAGAGATGGAATTTAAGGCAAGATCTGTCACCTAGTTATTACATAATTTTGTAATGAATAAAACTAAATCTCCGATAATTGTTGAGTATTGTAAAGAATAATTGAAGAACCAGTCAGAATTCAAGCCTCCTGATGCCAGCTCTAGTATTCCATTTCATTATACTTAACCTATATATAAAAATTATTTTAAAACACTGAAACATATGCTTATTTTCACATTTATGTCTCAATATATATAATATTAAACAGCATAACCCTAGGCCAATTTAGAATCATTTTAACTGTTTTCTAAAACTTTGGGTTTGTACTACTGAATGAAGAGTCATGGGGAGTCGTATGTGTGCACTTATATCTAAGAATTGACATGTATCCTCTCCTCACATTTTACAAATAAGGGAATTGGGGACCTTAGAAGTTGTTACTTTCCCCACTGTCATTGTACCAACTGGTGATAAGAGCTCAGATACATTTCCTTATATGGTTCATGTTGGGCTCCCTAATGGCTCAGACAGTAAAGAATCCACATGCAATGCGGGAGACCTGGGTTCGATCCCTGGGTTGGAAAGATCCCCGGGAGGAGGACATGGCAACCCACTTCAATATTCTTGCCTGGAGAATCCCCATTGACAGAGGAGCCTGGTGGGCTACAGTCCATGGGGTCGCAAAGAATTGGACATGACTGAATGACTAAGCACAGCCCGTGGTTCCCATGCTGTGCATGTAAATATCAAAATATACCACTTATTATGCCTACTCTATTCCCTATAATAGTTTCCTGAGTACCATTTTCTAAATATGTATGTTTGTGAAGCATGTCCTGTGGAGGGCTTTAGCAGTGGTATTCATAGCCACTGTTGTTTCCTAAAAGGGTTCAGCAGTTACTTAATTGATTGGCTTCTTTGTCCTGATGAATTTTCGTTTTTTCTGTTTATCCCACCAAGTAGCATCGAGCTCTCTGTGATCCATCAGCGTTTTTTGTTTGCTTTTGCTCCTGTAGCACTGTAGCTGCTGCTGATAACTTCTGTTGCTTCACAAAAGATGTTATTGCACCTGTGGCTCAACATTGCTATCAGTCAGCAGTGAACTTAGCCCAGGTTGCGTGGTCCTGTTTTGTTATTCCATTTGTCACTTCGCTGAGACCAGTAACAAACCTTGTTTCTTTCCCTAAAGATCATGGGTCCTTCAAGTGAAGAGAAGTATTTCTGAGTCTTCAATGGTAACCATTGGGATAGGACTCTCAGCCCTTTAGTTATAGCGGTCTCTTGTTTAATCCTCCGTCACACTACTGCTGCTGCTGCTAAGTCGCTTCAGTCGTGTCTGACTCTGTGCAACCCCAGAGACGGCAGCCTACCAGGCTCCCCGTCGCTGGGATTCTCCAGGCAAGAACACTGGAGTGGGTTGCCATTTCCTTCTCCAATGCATGAAAGTGAAAAGTGAAAGTGAAGTCGCTCAGTCGTGTCTGACTCTTAGCGACCCCATGGACTGCTGCCTACCAGGCTCCTCCATCCATGGGATTCTCCAGGCAAGAGTACTGGAGTGGGGTGCCATTGCCTTCTCCGTCCGTCACACTACTGTTGGAAAAAGCAAAATTCCTTACCAGGGCCCTTAATGCCCCCATATCAAGACCTCTCACTGTCTCTGTAACCTCACGTCCTGACTGTTCTGCTGATTTAGCACCCTGGCTTTTCTGGCTCTTTGACCCTCTTCCTCTTACCCTTCTTATTTCTGTCTTAGTCCGTTTCTATCTTCTGTTTCTTAGGCCTAGCCACTTAGCTGAATCTACATCATTCCGTTTTCAGCTCAAATTCACCTCCTCAGAGTGTCTTTCTCTAATTACATTAACTAAGCCCTTACCCCTGGCACTCTATTCCATTAGCCGATTTAAGTATAGTATAGCAAAGTAATAAAGGATACAGTTTCTAGAGCTGGTTTGAACCCTAGCTCCACCACTTACTACCTCCATAACCTTGGGCAAGAAACTTGCTGCTTTTATGTCTTTTTCTTATTTATATGATGGGGATGAAGATGGTATCTCTTTTATACATTTGTTATGAGGATTTCATGGGTTGATGCATTTAAAGCACTTAAAGTAGTGCCTGTTACATAGTAAGCGCTCAAGAAATGATGGCTGTACTTACTAGATTCTAGTAAGAAGCTGGCATTTGCTTTGTAAGAAACAGATCCTTGCTCTTGTGGCCTCTGGGTAAGACGTAAGTAATAGTGTGAAATGTGATAAATATTGTGATTGGGAAATACATGGAGTTGGTTGTACATGTTATAATTAGCAAATTTTTCTGTATTCTCTGCTGAAGAGTTGACGTTAGCTAAACTGCTAACATCTGTGGAAGCTAGTGTTTTTCCTTTAACTCATGGTAGGGGAATTAAGAGTGACTGAGATGGGAATGGTGCTATTTCAGAAGTATTTACAATATGAAGACATTTGAGCAGAAGCCTGAAGAATGTGAGGGTGTTAAATTATGTGTATAAGTGGCAGAAAGAACAGCAAGTGCAAAGTCCGTAAAATGGAAGTGTGCTTAATGTATTCAAATATCAGAAAAAAGACTGTCATTGGATATAAAAAAATACGAAAGCTATGACTGATAGGCTCAGAGAAGAGCCTTTATAATCTTTACACTGAGTGAAATAGGAATCCATGGGGGGTTTTGAGCAGAGGAGTGAGATGACAGGCTGAATGTTTTAACAGAATTGCTCTTGTTTGCTATGTTAAGAATGAACTATAGGCATAAGTGATGGAGAAAGAAACGGCAACCCACTCCAGTATTCTTGCCTGGAGAATTCCATGGACAGAGGAGCCTCGCGGGCTAGTCCATGGCGTCGCAAAGAGTCAGACACGACTAAGTGACTAACACACACACACACAGGCATAAGTGAAGGCTCTTAGCACAGTCCAGTGAGAGGTGGTGGCAACCCAGGTGGGGTGTGGGCACTGGAAGTGGTGATTACATATGTATTTGGAAAGATGTGCTGATGGGATGAGTAGATGTGAGATATAAAGAGAAAGAGAGTAACCGTCAATGCTTTCCAGATTGTGGATGTGAACTTCTGGTAAAGCAGAGCCATCTTATACTAGATAGTAAAGACTGAGGTGGGGGGAAGATGTGGGGCAAGGGTGGGAGATAGGGGAGGAATCAAGAGTATATTTTCAACTTAAATTGGAGATACCTGTTAGACACCCAGTGGGAGATATTGAAGAAACATTTGGGAAATAAGTCTGTATTGAGCGTAAAAATTCAGGACTGGAAAATTGGTGATCATTTGCATATGACTGGCACTTAAGGCTGTGGGATTGAATGGCATCACTTAGTATTTGTAGGTAAAGAAGGCATTCATCAACTGATCCATTATGTAAACTCAGCCCTGCATTCTAAAAAATTTCTTTGTCTACTAACGGAGTAAGGCAAAACAGTATTTTTTTGGAATTTATTACATTGAAGCACCATCATGTATGGTGTTAGTTATGTCCAACAGAGGTCCAATAGATGAGTCTCTTCAGGATGAAAGACAGATAAGTCCTTTTTGAATCGAAGTATAAAGATAAATAGCTTGCAAAAATCAATTATTACTGTATCAAATAAAAGAATCGACACTAGTAATATAAAATTCTAATTTAAAAAAAGTACTTATTTATTTCTTTTGGACTGCAGGGTCTCCATTGCTCTGTGGGCTTTTCTCTGGTTGTGGCAAGCAGGGAGTACTGTGGAACTGCAGTGCGCGGCCTTCTCATTGCAGTGGCTTCTCCTCTTGCGGAGTGCGGGCTCTGGGCTGTATGGGCTTCAGTAGTTGCAGCCCTTGGGCTCAGTAGTTGTGGTTCCCAGGCTCTAGGGCACAGCTTTAATAGTTACGGCAAACAGATTTGGTTATTCACAGTGTGTGGGGTCTTCCCGGATCAGGGATCGAACCTGTGTCTCCTGCATTGGCAGGCAGAGTCTTTAGCACTGAGCCACCGGCGAAGCCTCCAAATTCTAATTTTTAAGTCACCTTTTTTGTTGCCTACAAAAACTATTGTAAACAAATTGTAGCTAATGTGCCTGCTATTTTAGAAATTTCTAGTATGAATAACGCTTTTTTCAAGTGAATACTAGTGAACATTTTCAGTTTCTGGCAAGTTCTCTTTATTAATCTTCATCACCCTGAAGATTAATGTTACCAGAATCTGATCTCTTGTATTTTATTAGTCCCATTTTGAAGTCTGAAAAGATTAAAATGCACAAGACATATCAAGAGTTGAGTCTCTGTGTATTTGTATTTATGACAGCAAAGTATATTTATTAGGGAAGTTGTCAAAGACCTTGTAATCAATAAAAATATATATGAAACTTTCCTAAATATTGATCTTTTGAAGCCAAATCTATTTAAAAATAAGTGTTTTGATAATTATAAAAAGTTGTTAAAAATCACACTTAAGGCATTGCTGCATTCCCTGATATTGGTGTTTGCTTACTTTAATAATATCAGATTGATCTTTGTAGCTCCTCAGTAAATACAGTCCAGGAAGCTCTAGAGAGCATGGTTAACCAGATGAGTACATTTATATTCTCTCAGCACATTCAGATAAAAATTATATAGCCAAACACATCTGCCAGGGAGGATATGCTTCAGGCTGTTGTTCAAATTAAATGAGAGAAAGGGATCTAAACATTAACAAAATCTGAAGATTAAGTGATATTTAACTAGGTCCTATAGCATAATATGGTATAAAAATCCCAAATTTTAGAGCAAACTATATGTTCTTGTTACTTCTTTAACAAGATAGTTTACATAAGAAATGTTTATCATTTTAAAATTTGCGTGTTGCGGTTATTCTTCACTCAGGTCTCAGAGTGTAATTTTCTTATCAATTAAAAGTAAACTTTTACTCTGTGCCTCTTATGTGCCAGGAATTGTAGTCAATGCTAACGAAATGACCAAGACAAGCAATATACCTCCAAGGAACTTTCAGTCTAATTAAAGGAGACATATATAGACAAATGTATAATACAGTATAAGTAAAACAACGAGGCCAGGAAGGGGATAAAAATATTTGGTAAAGAAAATGGACTCTATTGAGGTTTGGGTGGGGCTAAGAATTTTCTGGTGGCATTATTGCCTGAGCTGAGTTTTGAAAGAGAATAAATGAAAATTTCCTAGACATTATATAAAGAGATACAGGAACAGGGGAAAAGTCACATATATAGGCATAGAAGTCTGAAACCGCTTGGTGTATCTGGAGAACTACTGTAGTTGTTGATGTAAATAGTGTAGATAAGTCTTATAGATAAGTCTGTATTGAGACTGTAACCATAACACACACACACACATACATTTTGAAGTTATTTATTTATTTCTCTGGCTGTGCTGCGGCACATGGGATATTTCATTGTGGTGCATGGGCTCAGTAGTTGCGGCTGCAGACTCTCTAGGTGTGGCACATGGGCTTGGTTGCTCCATAGCATATGGGATCTTCTTAGTTTCCCGACCAGGGGAACATAGGGATCAAACCTTGCAGGGCAGATTGTTAACCACTGGACCACAAGGGAAGTCCGTGGTATTATTTTATAAACTTTATTCTCTAGGATATGAGGGTGTATTTAGGAAGTACTTATTATAAGACCAAACCTTTCATTAAAAGAGCAAAACAAAAATTTCCTAGTGTTTTTCAAAATAGAGTTATATGAGGGATTAAGGTCTTAACATTTTGAACCCTGAAGTATGACCATAATGAAATTAACTATATATTTTTTTAAACATCTTAAATTTCAATAGAGAGCCTTCAGACTACATCTTTAAGATTGGAATTTTCTGGTGATCCTTTCCAAGACAAATTAGTTTCACGAGTCTTATTGATCTCTTATAAGAATTGTTTGACTCTCTTCAGTGGTATAAAGAATCCGCCTGCCAATATAGAAGACAGGTTCAATCCCAGGGTCGAGAAGGTCCCCTGGAGAAGGAAATGGCAACCCACTCCAGGATTCTTGCCTGGGAAATCCCATGGACAGAGGAACCTGGCAGGCTAGAGTGCATGGGGTCGTAAGAGTTGGACACCACTTAGTAACTAAACAACAACAAGGTTCCTCATAAAAGTGGAGTCACTCATCATTTGCTGTTTTGAGACTGGCTTATTTCACAGAACAGCGTCTTCAGGGTTCATCGGTATTGTAGCATGTGTGAGAATTTCCTCCCTTTTTAAAGCTGAATAATATTCCATTATATGTATACACCACATTTTGTTTATTCATTCATCTGTGGGTGGACACGAGTTGCCATTGAGCGTCTTTTCATGTGCTTGTTGCTATTTGATTGTCTTCTTTGGAGAAGTGAAATGAAAGTCCTCAGTTGTGTCCAACTCTTTGCAACCCCGTGGACTGTCCATGGAATTCTCCAGGCCAGAATACTGGAGTGAATAGCCTTTTCCTTCTCCAGGGGATCTTCCCAACCCAGGGATCGAAGCCAGGTCTCCCACATTGCAGGAGGATTCTTTACCAGCTGAGCTATCAGGGAAGCCCTTTCTTTGGAGAAAGTTCTTTTCAAATCCTTTGCCTGTTTTTTAAATTGGGTTTTTGTTGTTTTTGACTTGTAGGACTTCTTTTCATATTTCTGTATATTACCTCTTATCAGATAAATGATTTGAGAATATTGTCTCTCATTTTGTGCGTTGCCTTTTCAATCCTGTTGATAGTCTTGGTGAACATGGGTTTTAATTTTGATGTAGTTGAATTTTTCTATTTTATCTTTTGTTGCCTGTCCTCTAGGATAGTTATTCATGATCATTCTTTCTGATAATAAAAAAGCAGGATATTTGCCTATTAAGGAAACACATACATAGTGTGTAATGACAGCAAATTCTTACCAGCATAGGGAATACTTAGGTTTAAGAAGCAAGACACGTTTCTGTCTTATGAAAAAACAAATGTAAAATGAGACGTCAGAGGAAAGCATAATGCATTGTAGGAACCCTGGCCATGAACTTCTGTGCTGGGGAAGTAGAACAAGTGTTGTAAGAGCATTGGTGACCAGGGCTCTGTAGGAACCTTCCCCTCATTCTGTTAATTCCTCTTCTCCAAAGACTTGAGAGAGGCCTTCCTGGAGCACCCTTGCACCTTTCCAACTTGCATCACGCTCATCCCTTTCCCTTTTATTTAAAACAAAATACTTTTGTATGACCAGGTATTGTTATTTATTTGCTTATTTATTGTCTTGTCTTTCCTTGCAAGAGCAGAGACTCCTTTCTTTCTTTCTACCTTCCTTCTGATTTTCTAGGTGTTTTTTCCTGTTACTGGTTTCTTGTTTAAATCTATAATTGAGAATACACATTGTATGATTTTTATTATTTTAAATTTAAGTGTGCTTTATGGCTCAGAATATGTCTATCTTGGTGTTCATGCGTATTCTGCTGTTATTGGATATATTATTCTATGAATGTCAATTAGATCCAGCCCTTCTCCCCTTTGGTATCCATACGTTTGTTCACAGTCTCAATACAGACTTATACAGACTTATCCATAAGTCTGTATTGGAGGGATATTATTAAAGTCTCCAACAACAATAGTGTTTTTGTAGTTCTAACAGCTTTTTTTCTTAAGTATTTTGGTTCTTTTTTGTTACACACATACATTTTAAAGATTGTTCTGTCTTCTTGGATAAATGACTCCCATTATCTTATATAGCATCCCTCATTATCCCTGATAATTTTTCTTCAGAGGTCAGCCTTGTAAGAAATGAATATAGCTCTGCCAGCTTTTCTTAAAAATTAGTGTTAGCATGGTGTATCTTTCTCTCTCTTTAGCTTAAGTCCTTATATTTAAAATGGATTTCTCCCGAATAACCTAGAGTTGGGTCTTGCATGTACTTTTTAAAAAGCCCACTCTTAACAGTTATGTATTTTAATTAGCGTATTAAGAACATTGGCATTTAAAGCGACTTTTTTATATATCTGCCAAGATATACCTGGACATGTATCTGCCAACTTGATAACTGTTTCCTACTTAACTGCACTTGTTTGTGGTTTCCTCCCCCGTTCTCTTTCTCTTTTCTAGTTTTTCTCCCGTTTCACATTTTGTTTTCTTACTAGAATTCTTTAGAGCATTTTTAGTTTACAAAACACTTTGAGCAGAATATATATACCTCCTTCCCCCACAGACGTACTGTTTCCCCTATTATCAAGATCTTGCATTAGTGTGGTGCTGTTGTTTAAAATTGATGAACCGGTGCTGAGATTCTTGTTTCTACTTTGTTCACTCCTGACTTTTTTCAGAGCTTACAACGATTCTCTATGACTATTTGATGAATTAATAGAGCATTGGACATTTTGTGCTTCATTTTGTTGAATATTTTGTAGTTTTCTTTCTATAAAAGTTTCAGGAAATAGATGCTGATTCTCAGGCTGAAATAGTTGATCTGTGTGTGACTCTTCCATTTCTAGGTATATGCTTTGCAACACCATTATCTCATAGCACTAATTAATCCCTGTTGTAACCTTCTGTTTCAGTACTGTGCCAATTGTGACAAGTTATAAAATAGGTTAAATATTTAGTTCCTATTGTATGTCAGGCACTGTTTTAAGCCATGTATGGGTGTTAGAACATGAACATCTTAGGCCTGATTTAAGTAATTTTGGTACCAGTAGTTTTAATAAAGGATATTATTTTCATTTAAAACTGAGATTTATGAATCAAGTTGTATTTATAAGGATAAGTTAGCTAAATTTTTCCCTTAAATTTAACCTAATGTGAACTTTTTTCCAGATATTTTCTAAATTTGGCACAGTCTTAAAGATTATCACCTTTACAAAGAATAATCAGTTTCAAGCCTTGCTTCAGTATGCTGACCCATTGAATGCACATTATGCCAAAATGGTAATTATGATCTTTGTTTCATTTTTCACTTGTTATTATAGTCACTTTAGTGATACCAAAGGTCATCATGTCTTCTCCTGTGCTATAGTTTACTATGTTTTTTTTTTAATTGTAAAAAATATACAAACTAATTTATCATTTTTAAATGTACTGTTCCTTTTGCTCTTTTTATAGTCTAAAAACTACTTCTTTCTTCATATGAAATGGTTTCAAATCCCTTATCATTTCTTATATTTCTGGGACTCATTTCTGTTTGTCATATTTGAAGTCTAGAGTTGCACAAAGTTCTCCTGATATAATCTAACTAATAGAATAGAATTATCTTTGCTCTAGTGCCCTCATTTACTTCTATTAAGTGAGCCAAAGATTGATTGATTTCTGTATTTTTGCAACCATATTCACTGTTGAATCTCATTGAGCTCTAAATTGACAGACATTAAGTCTTAGGAAATATGCTGCTTTCAATTCATACTGTCTTGTTTTTGGCACACAAGTGCTTGTCTTTTGACAAAACATAAAACTTCACCTTTAGTTTGGTTATGTTTGATCCATCTCCTACTGAGATCTATCCCTAACTCCAATTCTATCTTGTATCAGTGTCTGAAGCATTTCTAATTTTTCCCGAAGATGGAGACTGAGGTGGGCACACTGTGCGTGTCACGTAGTGTCTGGCTCTTGACTAGGAATGACCGTGGTATTTGCTGCGTCCTCTACCTGCATGTATTGTTCTGTACCTTTACGATGGCATACTCGTCAGTAATGGTTATGATAAGTAAGCGTTTTTTAGTACACGTATTTTTTGTTTTATTTTTTGTGTTTTAGTTTCTGATATCTATTTTTTGTAAATTCAAGTGTTTGTGGAAGTCATTAGTAGCTATAAATATCCCTTCAGAAGATCTTATCATTGTGAAAGAAGAGATTGCTAATTTTTGGTCTTGTATCTACTCTGACTTAAAACTTCCCTCAATCTTGTTACTCAAAGAAAATAAATTTACAACAACAACAAAAAAAAGTGGTTGATACTGTTTCACATATTGTGGTTCTGACAAGTACCATTTACAAAGACTTTATATCATCTTAACCTATATAAACTACACTAATATAAATTAAGATGAAATGTTAAATATATTTAAACATTTTAAAATAATCATAATCATAATTAGTAGTGTACAATAATGTATTATAGTTTTTCAAGCTTATACAGTTCTCCTCTTCCACTTATCTTACCATGGATAAAATAGAAATTTTCACTTTACCAAAGAAAAAATTGAGAAATAGAGTTTTCATTTTCTCTCTTAGGCTCACACAGTTAGTGATAAAGGTAAAAGGAAATACAATTCTTTGGCTTTTAGTTTAGTCCTCTCTGCTTTATGCCTGATTGCCACTTTTTGTCAAAGTAGAGGCTACTTGATTTATTGTTGTCTTGCAAAACATCAGTCCCTTTCTTACATGCTTTAGGCTCTGGATGGCCAGAATATCTATAATGCATGCTGCACTCTGCGTATTGACTTCTCCAAGCTCACCAGCCTTAATGTGAAATATAATAATGACAAAAGCAGAGACTTCACTCGCTTAGACCTTCCCACTGGTGATGGCCAGCCATCCCTTGAACCCCCTATGGCTGCTGCTTTTGGTGAGTAGTTCTGTTTTGGGTCGTAGAACAAGTTTTCTGAAGTTACAAGTTTAATTTGTTAATCCATATATGTCAGATGATTTCTTCTTGGATTCTCTCAGGATTTCAGGAGAAAAAGGAGACTCATGGAACAAAAATGTCTTCATTAACTGAATCTTAATATTAGTAGATTCTATTAGTTGTCAAAAACAAGTGGATACCTAAAATTGAATTTATTTTCTACCATTAATTAAAGAATATTGCTCATTCTTTATAAACCATACAACCATTTGTCTGGATTTAATAGTCTTATATATTACCATTGGTTTAAACAAGTTGATTTATAGCCAGCAGAATATTGACCTAAGTGCTCTTGAGAGAAATACTTCTCCTTTTTAAAGTAGTGATATTTTAAAACAAGAGCCTGAATTGGTAGTATGTTCTTTCTTTATTCAGAGAAGAGGATTTTGTTTTTTAAACATCAGAACTTTTCGTCATTACGCTAAATTTGTGTGAAATTGCATTTTTGCACTAATAAAAATACAATCCTCTGCATTACTCATGCTAATGTTGCTTTGAAGAGCTTCCTTCTTTTATTTAAGATCAGGTCTCAGTAATCTAAACTTTTGAAGTAAACCTTTATGTAAAAGGAAAAGTAGTGAATAGCCTAGTTGAATATATATCACTAGGTTAATGTACTTTTTGGCTTTGCAGCACTCAAATGTGGTTTATTATTTAGATAAGGTATTAAATTTTATTACCCTTTGTGATTGATTTTTCTTTGCCAGATGACACCATAAAATATTAATTGAGACTTTAAGTGGTATTTAGTTTATCTTCATTTTACAGGTGAGAAAAAAGAATCCTTAGCCAAATAGTTGTCCAAATTTTCTAGAAAACAGTAAATTTAAAATAAAAGCTTTTTATTATTTATAACTGAAAAAAGTCAAGTGGATTGTTCAGTTCATGTCCCTGAATTGTTAAAGTTTCTGTTTTAGTCTAACCAAGTTTTTGTGTTTTATACATTTGGCCTTCCATGTCTACAGGTTTGGCATCTGTGGATTCAACAAACCGCAGATCAAAAATAATTGGAGAAAAAAAAAGTTTCATAAAGTTCCAAAAAGCAAAATTTGAATTTGCCTTGTACCAGCAACTATTTACATTGTCTTTACAACTATTTACATAGCATTTACAACATATTAGGTATTATAAGCAATTTAGAGATGATTTCAAGTATTCAGGAGGATGTGCAGAGATTATATGCACATACTGTGTGCCATTTTATAAAGGGACTTGAGCATCCTTGAGGGGGCTGGGAGTGTCCTGGAACCAATCCCTTGTAGATACTGAAGGGGGCTGTATTTGTTATCAGCCTCTACTCATATGTACAACTTGGCAGAGCCAAAGGTCTTTGTAATTAGCATTTTAATAGCAAGTGATAGGAACTGGGGCTGTCATTCAGGTTTGCCAAAGCTTGGCTATCAGGTGCAGAACTGCACATATTCCAGTAATTGAATACATACTGTTGGTGTAATTGATGTTCTGCATTGTGGGAGGAGGACACTTTAAAAATACAATTAAGAATTTTGGTTTCTGAATATAAAATATCAAAATGTTGCTATCCTTTCTTATTGTGTTAATAAGTCCTTTGTCATTGCAAATAGTATGTACATTGTAAGATAAGTAATTTATCAAACAGAGAACAATACCTTTAGGTGTTGTATGAAACTTTACTCTGCCTCTCACAAATATTTGACATGGTTCACTATTCCCTCTTTTTTTTTCTCTTGGCTTTGAAAATGCTACACTTCCAGGTCTCTGTTCCTTACTTACCTAGCTGTTCTTTCTTTTAAAGATTACCCTTTCAGGTTCTTAGAGCTAAGTTGTAAGCATTCTGGGGTCTTCCTGATCTGTTTTAGAGATGTATTATATTATATTAATAGAAAAGCTTGTAAAAATATGTGAATATAGTTTTTTAATTTTTTTTTTTATTTTTCATGAAATGTTTAACATTATTCTACTAATTTCATTTAGTTAGTTATGGCTGCGCTAGCTGCAGCGAGCCAGAGTCTGGTCTCTAGCTGGGGTGGATCCCCTTGTTGCAGAGCATGAGCTCTAGGGCGTGTGGGCTTCAGTAGTTGTGACTCTTGGGTTCTAGAGCACAGACTCAATAGTTGTGTCCCACGGGCTTAGTTGTTCCATGACATGTGGGACCTTCCTATATCAAAGATCCTCCTGCATTGGCAGGCAGATTCTTTACCACTGAGCCACCAAGGAAGCCCCTGAGTACAGTTTTAAATATCCATATTACCCAGATTAAGAAATAAAATGTATACACATACTGTGGAAGCACCATTTGTACCCCTCTCGTTTATTGTGTTCCCATTCTCCTGCTCCAATATATCTGTAGTCTCAAATTTTTGATGGTAGTCCTGCTTTTGCTTTTTTGCTTTTCTCCTGTGGTTTGGTTTTGTTTTTTTTACTACTCATTATGCAGCCCTAAGTGCTAGAGATTTTTCTCCTATATTTAGAAGTTTATTTAAATGGAAGCACACTGTTTTCCTTTTTGATTCATCTATGTTCACATATATGGCTCTTGCTTATCCATTTTCAACATTGTCAAGTGTATAGATTTCCACTGTATGAATATATTATAGTTGGTTTATCTGTGCTACTACTGATAGACACTTGGGTTATTTTAGTTTGAGGCCATTATGAACAGTGCTGCTTTGAAATTTTCCTAATTATCAATGAGGTTAAACTTATGTTTGTTGGCCATTCTTCTTTATGAATTTTCTGTTAATTCTTTTGCCTGTTTTTATATTTAGTTTCTTGTCATTTCTTGTTTATTTGTAGGAATTCTTTAATATCCTAGACACTAGTCTTTTTGTTGGTTTTATGTGTTGCAAATAGTTTCTATCAGTTTTGGCTTTTTGGTTCATTCTCTTCATGGTATTTTTATATGGCCGAATTTACTTGCCATACCCTTTATGTTTGTGTTTTTGTGTCATGTTTTAAAAAATCCTTTGTTACTTTGACATTATAAATATAAACACTTAGAAATTTTAAAGTGTGTAGTATTTTAGTGACTGTTGCAGTATTTCAAGTTACAGAAATAGTTGAAAGAATCTCCTGCATCCTTCAGATTCTCTGATTATTAACATCACACCACATTTACTTTATCATCTCTCTTTGTGTGTGTGTGTGTGTGGTATTTTTCTTCCTCTGAGTCATTGGAAAATAAGTTGCAGTAAAAAGAAAAAAGTAAGTTGCAGGCATGATGTCCCTTCTAAATACTCATTGTATATTTTCTAAGAACAAGGACATTCTTATGTAAATAACAAAATCAGAAAATTAACATTCATATGATACCATTATCTAATCCATAGATCTTTTAAAAATTTTGCCAGTTGTGAAAATAATGTTCTTTATGAGAAAATGTTTTTCTAGTAGGGATCCAAACCAGTATCAGGTTAATTTATTTGTCATGTCTTGTGGAGGCCTTTAATTTGAAACATTTCCTCATTCTTTGTCTTTTATGACCTTTAAGTTTTTGAAGAGTTCAGGGTTGAGTATTTAATAGAATGTATCCCAATATGTGTGTCTGGGTTTTTGGCTGAAATAATGTTGTGTCTTTCTCGTTTCATTACATCAGGATTGCTGCCAGTTTATCCTATTCGTGGTGATGTTAACTTTGATCACTTAAGGTGGTTTCTTCCAGTTGTCTTACTTTTTTCCTCTTTATAATTAAAAACACTTTTTTGTAGGGAAGATATGTTGAGACTATATAAACAGCCTGTTTCTTACCACTTTTCACCCTTTAGTTGTTTTTTTCTTTTTGAAGATTTTTATTTGATGTGATCCATTTTAAAAGTTTTTATTGATTGTTACAATATTGATTCCGTTTTATGCTTTGGATTTTTGGACACGAGGCATGTGGGTTCTTAGCTCCCCAATCAGGGACTGAACTTGGATTGCTTGCATTGGGAGATGAAGTCTTAACCACTGGACCTCCAGGGAAGTCCTTCACACTTCAGCTTTAATATCCATTGCCTAAAATAGTTGTCACCGTGATGGTTGTTGCTGTATTGGTGATTTGCTAATTTCATCTTTCCTCCTGATTTGGTAGCTGGGGTTTTATTATAAAGGACTTTTTTTACCACTCCATTCATTCATCCATTTTTACTGCATTTATGTGAATGTAAGTTTATAATGTGCTACTTTCTATTTACATGGTATAGTGTGATCACTGGGATAAGTGATACTTACCCCATTGCATCATTTTACTATTACTGTCTATATTCATTATACTGTGCATTGGCTCTGTATGACTTATTTACTATTCATTCTACTTATTTTTTCACATTAATATGCACTTGTAAATTCTTATTATATGAGCAGTAATTTCATATTATTGTTTTTCATTTTATGTTCAAACTATCCCAGATTTGGCCAGTGGGAGCCCTTTCATACAAGTTTCTGTGGCCTTTTGACGTGTCCTCATCATTGTATGCACACTTCATTACTTTCTGGCAGAAGATGTGTCAAATCTTCTTTACTTTCCCTGCCTTAGCATTGCAGTCAGCCATTTCTCCAATGAGCCCTGGTTCCCTTTAGTGGAAATCAGTATTAAGGCACTATATATATATGCTCATTGATAATACGGTATCATTGCTTCTGGAAACTTTAAGTGGATGTGTATGTGTACTTCATATATTTCTCTGTGTGTGTTTTTTAAAAAACACTGATACTTCCAATTCTAATTGAGCACTGATACTTCCAATTTAACTGGTACTTCCGATTCTCATTGAGCACCGTTTTTCATATTGTGCTTCCTTTCTTCAGGAATGAGAGATCTAGTTTCCATTGGCCTCAACATATTTACCCGTTTGCTCAATCCTATAATACACAGAAAGTTTCAGAATTGTTAACACATACCATTAACTGGAGGTTAATATTTGCATAAGTGGTTTTCTGGGCATTGCTCCAATGGTCTATTTATTATTTTTGTCATTACCGGCAGTCTCAGTGTCTGACAGTTAAGTCTCTTATTCTTCAAGAGGATCTTGGCAGTTCTTGACCATTTACACTTAGAAATTTTAGGATCAGCTTTTCAAGTCCTCAAAGGGGGAAAAAAGCACTCTTAGGGTTTTGATTAGATTATATTGACTTTATAAATCACTTAGAAGACAATTGACATCTTTACAATAGAGTCTTCCAGGTTTTGAACATTGTGCACCTCTCCATTTGTGTATTCTTTAATGTCTTTGGGTAAAGTTTGACGACTTTTCCCTGTGAAAGTATGTTTACATATGTTTGTTAGAGTTATTCCTAAGAGCTATACTTTTAAGGTTCTAATTCTCAACCAGTCTTTTTGATCTGTGTAATTTTGGGCAAATTGCTTAACTGCTCTGTACTTCTGTCTTTTTATATGTGAGATGAACATAATAATACTTAACTGGTAAGAGTTGTGATGAATATTACATGTGCTAATGTACGTAAGAGCTTAGAATGATGCAGTGTAAATTTTAGCCATCATTTGGTTTTCATAGTGTTGCTAATATACAAATGCAGTGTTGTTGTTTCTTCATTTCATACTCAACTTTTATTAACTCCTTTCTCTAAATATTCTAATTTTTTTCTCTTTACTTTAATAAGATGCATTGAACTTCTAAAATTTATGTAGAAATGGAAAAGTATCTAGAAGAGTGAAAGGAAATAAATGCAAGACTTAACATAAAGTGCAGTAATCAAACGACTTTGACAGTGTTGAAAAGATAGATATATAAATCAGTAGAGAAGCATATAGAGTCTAAAATTCACCCACGTATATAGGATGAGTTGATTTTGAGCAAAATTGCCAGTGTAAAAATTCAATGAAGGAGAATCTTCCAACAAGTAGTTTTTGGACAGGTGGATATCCATATTGGAAAAAATAAATTTTGATTAGTATCTCACACCATACTGACAGATTGACTTGAAATGGATCTTAGACCTGTCTGTAAACTTAAACCTAAAAAACTCGTAGAATAAAACATAGGAAGGGGGACTTCCCTGGCGGTCTAGCAGCTAAGGCTCAGCGTGCTTCCACTGCAGGGGACACGAGTTTAATCCCTGGTCAGGGAATTGGAATCCCACATGCTATGCAGTGTGACATGGCCAAAACAAAACCAATAAATAAGTCTATAAGGCAAGCTTATAGACTTGAAGAAAACAAATTAGTTACATCAAGGTATACAGGGAATTCCCAGCTCAATAATAAGAAAACAAATCATTAAAAATGGGCACAAGATTTGAAAAAATATTTTACAAAAGATGGTATATGAGTGGCAATAAACACATGAAAAGATGCTCAGCATCCCTAGTCATCAGCAAAATGGAAGTTAAAATTACCATAATATATTATTACATACCCTTTAGAAGCATCTTAATTTGGTGGATTGTTGTCTTTTACTGGTCCTAGAAGTGATCTTTCCACATATGCCATCTTCACACTGTTTCTTTTCTTAGTTTTTGGAATTTTGACTAGACCTGTTAAATTTTCTTACTCTGATCTGAGTATCTTAAACTTTCTGTCCTGTTTTTTCCTTTATCTCTCCGAGCTGCATCCTGAATAATTCCTTAAGGCCTTTCATTTTATTAATGATCTCTTCACCTTTGTCTAATATGTTGTTAAACTTGTTTTATAATTTTAAATTTGAGTAATTGTGCTTTTTATTTCTAGAAATTTTATTCTTTTTTTAAGTATCATCTGCCTTGTAGAGACTTTTCAGCATAGCTTTTATTTTTCCAAACATACTATTTAGAATCCTCATCTGATAATTCCAATGTCTGAAGTCTTTGCAGTTATTTTTCTGCAGTTAGATATTTCTTTTTCTACTTTCTTCTTTTTGAGTTATTCACTTACTTGGGAAATAACTTGTGAGACTTCTTAGTCTCAAGATGGTATGTTCTTCCAGAAAGAATTTACTTGTTTGCAACATCAAAGGATCTGTGTCTGGGACCATTTCAGTCTAAATCCATAATTTTGTTAATTTTCCCTTGAATTCCTAAGAAATGTGAATTTAGGCTGAAAATTTGCATGAGAGCTTACTTTTGGTTAGACCTTTTCAGAACTTATTTTGTCTCTTCTCTGTTAGACACAAAGTCAGCTTTCCTTGTAGTCTTCTGAAGGCAGGGGGAGTAGGTAATGGAATGGGTTATTTTAGGTTTATACTGTTGCATTAATGTCATGGACGTCTCCTGTTGACTTCCTTCCTCTTGGGCTAACATTGGGATTTGCATCTTGTCCATTAAGCGTGAGGATGATAAAACCAAAGCTGTTTGATAGAGTTAGGTTTTTAGCCAGGTTACTCTTAATCATCTTGTTGGCTGTTAGGTTTTTTTGTTTTTTTTTTAAAGATCTTTTTACTGTTCATTGGACATATCTGCCACAAGGTTGGTCTTTAGTCTGCTACTATATCCACATTTTTGAAAAACAATAATTGGACCTCTTTTCCATAATATATATTGTTTGTAATGTTTTAAATGTCTCTATTTTGTCTAGTGACTCATAATTTATATAATAATACTCCAATTTAGACATTAAGCTTGTTTCTTTAGGGTTTGCTACTATAAACAATAGCACTGAGAAACACTGAAACATTGATAAACTGATTTCATAGGTAAAAATGTTATCTATTTGTATTCCCTTAATTGCTATTGGTAATACATTTTCCAAATGTAAAATACCTGTGATATAGCTATTCAAATCTTAAACCTTTTCCTTTAAAGTTTGTGTAAACCAATGTCTAACAGGTTAATTTGCTAAAATGTTTCTGTTCCTGCTTACTTGAGGAATGTAGATTTATGGAAACTTTACAAATGTTTCTTTTGTCAAATATTAACAAATGTTCTTGTACTTGGAAACAGTTACTTAAAATTTGGCCCTGGAACAGTTTGCCAGTTCTTTCATTTATTGCTCTTTAATGTTCAAAGAGAGTTAATATCAAAAATGTTCCTCATTTCTCTCAAACCTACTGCATATCTTCTGCCTCATACCGCACCCCCCCCATAACCACTTGTATTAGACTTGTTTTGTTTTAAAAGTACCTCCCTTCCCTTTCTGACAAATCTGTGATTTACAGTAATTAACGTTTATTCCTCTCACATAACTGACACTTAAACAACTGTGAATCAACTTTTGCAAACTTCCCTCACATGTCTTTTAGATCGAGGGTCCAAGCTGAAGGTGCCACTCCATTTGAGACGTGGCATTCTCATGGCAGAGGGTGAAAGAAATCAGAGAACTGGTGTAAACCCGTAATGCTTCTTAACGCTTCTGTATAGCAGTCTATGTCATGACTGTCTGTGTGTTCCTATCATGTGAGTGCAGTGGTGTTGCCTACAGATGTATGTTCTGCAGGAGACACTGCAAGTCACATAACTAGCCAGAGTTAGATGGAAGGGTCAAGTGAATACTTGACAACCATATTTCTTCTTCCGTTTAACTTCCCAGTGTGAATTTTCATAATAACTCATATCCATATTGAAGTGTCTCTGGTAAGTCTCCCTCTGTGCCTTAAAATAGTTATTTGTTCTGAAAATGAATCATTTTACCTATGAGCTTCAGCCTACTTGAATATAAGTTGAGCAAGGGCAGAGATTCTTGTATGTGTTACTTAGTGCTTCCTTAGCGCCAGAGGGGTGCTTGCCTCCTAATGTGCTTTCAGTGATATTTCTCTTATTTCATCACTCTGTCCGTTCTCATTTTTGTGTCTTCATTTATTGTCAGTTCTCTCTGCTAGCTCTGTCCCTGAAGTCTCTTTATAACTATGTTTTCTTGAATTATTTTAATAAGTCATAGCACATATTTAACAAATTCTGTTAAATAATTCTCTTTAATGAAGAGAATAAACTTACGTGATCTTTTAACTTCTCTGGAAAATTCAGCCTACATACTTCCTATAAATATGCATATCACCCTATCATTAAAAAAAAACACCAAATCCCTCCCTTTGACTCGTACAGTCTAGCTTCTCACTATTGCTCTAAACTATTGCTTCCCGTTTATGTTTCTCACTCTCCCTGACTTTCACTGAACCCTCTCCCTGAAATTCCGTCTCTGGATCCTGAGGGACTGTGATTCATTGTTTTGTTTTCTGAGGCTGTTCTCTGTCTCTTTTCCTTAGAATGCTCGTCTTCCACTTAAGTGTCCTGATACTCCCAGGCTCTCTTTTTAGCTTCCTTCATTTCTTGTCTTGTGCCCTGAATTTTTAGTGGAGTTCTTCTTCATATGGCTTTTACATTTATTTCTATATAGATGATTTACAAATCTGTATCTTGTAATAGTTAGAAATTCCGAGTTTACCCCCTCATTTCCACTTGTGGCATTGCCATTTGAATGTCTTAGTATCACCTCGACCTTAATTTGTCCTAAATCAAATTGTTTTCTTAGTAATAATGATTCCACCATTTAGAGCTAACTCCTGTATTTGTTGATGGTGCACAGTCGCCAGGCTTCTAAATGGAGAAGGAATATCAGCCTTTGTTTGGCATCTGGTACACACTAAGCACTGCTTTTCACTTAATGTCCAGTTCAAGTTTTACTTCCTGAGAAGCCTTCAGACAGTCCCAGAGAGTCTTTGCAATCCCTTCTTCTTAGACCACTTGCAGTATATTTGTATTTAAACCTCTAGATCCTCAGCATGTGAATCTTCTATAATTCATAATTTTAGTTTGTAAAGCCTCTCAAAGGCAAGGATTTTTATTTCATATTTCTTTTTATCAGCACAGTACCCCAGCAGTACAGTATCGTTTAGTGAATATTTGATGATTTTTACATAGAAACAGTGCTCTAAATAAGGGCAGGAATATCAACCTAAATAACAAAACCAGATAAACTAAAAGTAAGTAGCAAACTAATAACTCAGAATGAAATACTAATAACATTCTAGCTGTAGTCTTGAACCTTGAACCCAGTTGAAAGGGATTAGCCTCCAGAAGTGGCAGAGGCTCTTATACAACACAGCAAGGATCATCTGTTGGACAAATCTTTACTCCGTGTTAGAATCTCTTTGTCAACAATATACTCTCATATGGCCATTTTATTGTGTTGATAACCCTCTTTATAGAAGGTAGTGTATTTATTTCAGCTTCTCTTCCCCATTAGGTGCACCAGGAATCATTTCCTCACCATATGCAGGGGCTGCTGGATTTGCCCCCGCTATTGGATTTCCTCAAGCTACAGGTGACTCTTTTAAAGATGAAGTTGAAATGATTTCTTAATGATGGTTTATATATTCTAGAACTTATCAAAATGAAAGATATGACCATGTTTGAAGGATTTACCAAAAAAGCATTACGTATATCAATCATGGAAGTGGCTCATGGACAATAGACGATTGTACAGCTTCCTTGTGTTTATAAATAATTCTCTCTGGTTTCCTTCTCAACACTAAAATTCTATTATCTGTTCTGCATCATTTATACTTGCCATTGGCCCAGATAACTATAGGTTGACTATATTAAATAACCTTAGGTTTATCTCTTTGGTTATTATATAAAATAGATGAGCTGCTTGCTGATAAGCAGCTCAATTACATGTTAAACAGACTTCTGTCTTACTTATCTTTGTGTCCTTCTGCCTTTAATGACATTCAGTACTTAATATGCAGACAGCAAACATTTGAATGAATAAACATTGACTATTTTATCTGTAAGTACTTTTTAAAAAAAAATTAATGGGTTTGGAAGATTACTATAGAGGATATGCATGCTGTTTTATTTCAGAAAAAAAATACATGTATACACATTTTTTTCTTCAGCTAATGAAAATAATTAAGAGAGAGAACAATCAGTTAATACTTTGATAATGACTCTGACTCTTCCAAATAATAAAATGAATTTGATAATAAGAAAAAATACTTTATGGTTTTGTGCTGAAAGAAAATAATTGAGGTGGATGGTTGGAAGAGTGATGCAGTGTTAAGTCTAGTCTACATACTACCTTTATAGCGTCCAGCTGATCTGTGAATAGAACTATCTTAAACTGCAGCATAGCTCCTTTCTGACAATGATCTTAGTATCCTCCCTTTCTAAGTCTGGGAATTGTAACTCTTCTCTTCAGGAGAGAGGATGAAGTTAACTAAAAAGAAAGTGATTTAAAAGGTTGAGATTTATTTTTTAGGATATTTGGTCGTTTTAAGACATTTTAACATATGTTTAATTAGTGAGTGATCTTATCTATCTCATTAAAATGAAGGCATTATACATTGTGTTTATGTATTTGAAGATCCCAAGAGTTACACATTTGGAGGTAGTGATATATGGTTTCTTCATTTTAGATATTTTTTTGACATGCTGTATCTATAAGACACTGTAGTAGATGGTAAAAAAGAGGAAAAAACTGCATAAAGAGGGCTCCTGAGTTGATAAGGCTTTCCAGGTGTGATAGGGGGTATATGCACACACATGATTTGTGATGAAGTGGCCAGACTCTATTATAAGGAATTTTGAACTTAAAGAATCAATACCTTAAAGAATTGGCTCATTTTACATCAGCTTGGAATTTTATCTTATATAGTTTTTAAGCTGAGCATACAAATGGTTGGACCTTATGAGGAAGTGTAGTGTTTTATGTATTGTATGTAGTGTCAATATTCCAGTATCATAGGGCTTTCAGTAGCTTCTGCAGTATCTAAGGGAATAGAGAGCTCTGAAAATTCTTGCTCCAAAAGCATATTGAATTCCATAAATTTGTTGTTGATGGTAATAATGTTTTACAAGGTTACAAAATGTTTTTTTCCCCATGCAGAATATATGTATACAGTTTACCTGTTTTAGATGTACAACCCAGTGATTTTTTAATAAATTTACAGAGATGTACAGTCATTACCACAGTCCAGTTTTAGAACATGCATTACTACCTAGCTTGCATATATGTGACTTCTGCTGAAGGGCTTTTAAAATGTATATATATAAACACACACACACACACATATATATGATTTAATGGTAGAAGTCAATATAAAAATTCATCTGCTTTAGAGAAATGTATTGGAATATATCTATTTCAAGAAATAGAAGTGCCGGGGACCAGCCCCAGCTGATCCAGGGTATTCGAAGGAGAGACGGCCTAGGCGACTATTTATATGCTAATTAGAGATATAGAGAACAATAGAATGAGGATAGCTCAGTAGGAAAATTCAGTGGAGAAAAGAAGCTGAGTAGCTTGGTTTACGCGGGAGACCAATAAAACTTCAAGACAAGAAGTTTGCACCACTTACGTAGGCCGCAGGCGCCCTCTCGAATAGCGGAAGGTGTCTCACCCTAGACTCCTTCTCGAGTGGGTCTTAAAAGCCCAGGCATGATTAGTAAGCGTGGTGGGTTCCGCGCTCCAGATGGAGACTCAGCTGGAAGTTAAAGGGAAGAATGACATGGGGAGACCAAGCGCTGGTGAACAAGGCCCGTAGCTTTATTTTTAACAGGGGCTTTTATACCCTAAGTTACACATAGAGGATAATAGGGGATGCAAAGTCAGCAGTCTTTGGTTCTTATCAAAAACCAAGGTTTCTTTCCTGCAAATGTATCGTATACAAATGGTTTAGGTGATTTACATCATCTTCTGGCCAGAAGGCCTACTAACATTTTATGACTCTTGACAAGGACTTATCAACAAAGACTTATTTTCTCTAAGAGTAATTATTTCAAGGTTTGGCACCATCTTCCAAAGATAAAATTGCATTCCTATAGGGCGGATGTGTAATGGGTTTACAACAAAGAAAGAATTTATTACCTTAAGGGTCTAACTAACTAACTAACTAACTAACACCAAGGCCACTACTTATTTTTTCTACATACCCACTATTAATTGATACATATTCAAGGATACAATTCAGGGGATGTGAAAACTTGGCAACAAGCATTGACTCATCAATGAAATCCTTTACTAGTTTATTCTGACAGTTTTTAACTCTCTGAGAGGCTCTAAGCTATTTGAATATCTTAAGCTTCCCGTGCCTCTGGAGGCTAGGAGACTGTAAACAATCGTATGCATAGCTGCAGGAGTCCGGGTAAACTTGTCAGGCGAGTTAGAGAGCCATCAGAGGGGTTTGGATTTAAACACTCCTAATTGCCCAGGAACTTTATTAATTGGAGCTGTAAGTTAACTCTTTGACACAGAGAGAGAGAGATGGTGGTAGGGGACAGCCCCTAGTAAAGTCAGAGGTGAGAGCACAAAGCAATAAAGTAGGCAGACTCTGGTTTTTTGGGGGAAAATGCTCGAGAATATCCGGGTGGACTCCTGAGGCTCGATCCCGCCTTTGCGTATGCCGAGCCTCCTTCCTCATGACCTTTGCCATGAGTGGAATGCCTCACCGGCTCCCCACATAGAAGGAGTACTGGTAGTTATAGACCCTTTTAAAAAACCTCATGGCTTTAAGACTGGTGAATTTGGTTGGTCTGCAAAGTGTTATATAAATAATAGAGTATTAAGTATGATAATGTCAACAAATGAGAAGCTCTACCTCCAGAGTCTGGATTGACCTTTGTTATCCTTAGGGTAGCTTTGAAGCATTTTCTTCTCTATTTTTGCTTTTTCATTCATTTGTTTTCTTAAGTCTCATCAAGTGTTCCAATTCTCCAGATAACTAGAATGCAAAATGCTTTTGCTGTTTCATAAAGGTCTGTCAGTCCCAGCTGGACTAGGTCCCGGAGCGCTCGGTCCCCTCGCAATCACCTCCTCCGCTGTCACTGGAAGGATGGCCATTCCTGGGGCTGGTGGGATGCCAGGAAATTCCGTTCTGCTTGTCACCAATCTTAATCCTGATGTGAGTTGGAAAGTATCATATGTAAAAAGTCTTTCAGGAGGAAATACTGTGCCTTCTGACTTCGAGTTGAATTCAAATGGAAATGTTTAAGAATTTGTATTAAAGTTCATCACTAATATATATAAAGAAGCATGTAAAAAAGCAACACTTTAAACACAGTCAACTCTGGTTTTTACAAGTAAACTTTTAAAAAATTTTTAGTTAAATGAGACCCTTACATTTTGTGTTCTCCTTTTCAAACAGCTTATCACACCACATGGACTTTTTATACTATTTGGTAAGTAATTTCTTTTGCTTTGCTGTTTTTAGTTTTTTTTTTTTTAAGTTAGCTATGATGTGAATTGAGCCCATTGCATCATTCAGTAATACTTACTACTGCTGTGTGCCAATTAGAGTGAGGATAGAATAACAAGGAACATTTGTTAAGTGGTTATAGATACAACGTTTTATAAAAAGGGAACTAGAGGTTGTAATAAGAACATACAGCTGGAAGACCTAACCTTGCTGAGGGAATCAAAGGTGATGTACAGAGAAATGATAGTTAAGCTGACTTGTGAGAAATGAAGAAGTGTTATGTTAGCCAGGCAGAAAGGGAGGGCGAATGTCCATTCACAGATACTGGCAATGAGAGACAGAGCTCTTGGAACATGGAAATAAGGAAACTCAGTGGAGAGTATAAGGGAGAGACTTGTTGAAGCTGGACAGACGAATAGGGGGCAAGGCCATTAAGAGCTTTGTGAACTATATTAAGGAACTTGGTTTTTAACCTAAGAACAATGGGAATCCATAATGAGATTGAGATTTTAAAAATAATCCCTAGACTTTTTGATAGTGTACCTCTCTCAGTTAAAAAATATTTAACATGTACTCCTAATCTATATATGATTAATTAATCATAAATTTCATCAATCTTTTACTGTACTCTGTATGTATAGTTTTATATTACAAACAGAAATACAAGAACCATGAAGTAAGCAATGTTTAATATTTTAAAGATTTTTATTAATGAAAGTTTTTGAAATAAAAATCTTGTTAACATTTAGTGAGAAATAAGATTTAATATGCTTCATTATTTTCAAAAATCTTTTTCACTTTGAATCAGTATTCCAAAATCTGATTCTAAATTCACTTTATTTTTGTACTTGATGGTTGTCGTAACTGAAAAAGATACCTCATAAGGATACACAAGGAAATTCCCTGGCTGTCCAGTGGTTAGGACTCAGTGCTTCACTGCTAGGTTCTGGGTCCAGTCTCTGGGTGGGTAACTGAGCTCCCGCAAGTCACGTGACATGGCCAAGAAAACATTTTAATTGAAAAATATAAAAATGTGATATGAATGAAAGTGTTGCATTGTTGCTATACTAATTAAGATACTAGTTTTTTGGTCTAATCCACTAAATTTTGATGTATTTTACTTGGAAAAAGTTCCATGTTTCCTCTTGTTAAATTAGTTGATTTTGAAATCTATTGTATTAGAATAATGGGGCTAAAACTCACTAATCTTCATTTGAAAAAATTTTTAATAGAAATCGTTTCAAATTTTTTAAGTGGATAATAGGTTTTTTTTTTTTTACAGTGTCTTTCAGATATAATTTACAGCCATACAATTCACTAACTTAGGTATACAACTCAGTGATTTTTAGTCAGTGTACAGAGTTGTGCAGCCATCACCAGAGTTCAATTTGAGAACATCTCTGTCACCCCCCAGAGATACTTCATACTCAGGTGCAGTTTCTATAATAGTTTTAGTTCATGATACATTTATATGACTATCAGTAACAAAATCATGTGTTCATGCTAATTTTCATATGTCTCTTTAGTAGCCAGAGCACATTTCTTTCCAAAAATAGTTAATTTCTCACTAATTTAGAAAAAAATTACCCTCAGCTTGAAATACAAATTGTATGTTATTTTTTAAAGGCTATTTATTTTGGCCAAGAGGGACAGGTAAGCCTGATGTGTTGCAGTCCATGGGGGTGCAAAGAGTTGCACACTACTGAGCAACAATATTTCAGCCACTTGTCATTTCTGAAAAGGACAGCAAATTTGGGATACTTACATATATATATATATTTTTAGCTACTGTTTATCTCTCAGTTTAGTTGCTTGTAGGGGCTTGCCCATGAGATAACCAGTTCTCCTATGTGCGCCCTGAAGATTGTCGTAGTTGTTCTCTCATCCTGTTACACAGTATGGTAATGGTGCTACTGTTTAAGGATCTTATTTTTATGATATTGGTGATACCCTGTTCCACATGAACTGCAATATATTTTAGCACACTAAATGGAAAAAGATGAGAAAATGTCCTTCACACTGTAGAAAATTTCCATCTATAATTTCTTGTATATGTTTAAAATTAGTAAAATGTAGTTTTTCACATTGGTTTATATAAACAAATCAGGATAAATAACAGTTTATTATCCTCTCGGGCTTCCCCGATAGTTCAGTTGATAAAGAATCCACCTGCAGTGCAGGAGAGCCTTGTTTGATTCCTGGTTCGGGAGATCCACTGGAGAAGAGATAGGCTATCCACTCCAGTATTCTCCATAGGGTTACAAAGAGTTGGACACAACTGAGCGACTTTCACTTTCAATCCTCCCACACCCCAGTGAATCATTTTGTCTGCTTTTTGGGATGTGGGACCCACTTTGGGGAACACTAGTATAGAAAAATTGGATGTAATGAGATCAATTTGGAGGCTATTGTGATTGTCCAGTTGTGAAATAGTGATAATAGCTTGGATGGTAGGGAGGATGGGAAAAGTGGACAAATGTGAGAGGTATTTAGGCCATAGACTCAATGAGTACTGGTAGTTGATAGGATGTAAGAACTTAGGGAAAGGAATAGGTCAAAAGATGACTCCCAGGTGTCTGACCAGAGCAAATGCATGCATGATGATACTGTTTATCAAGAGAGTTCATGAACATAGGAGGGGACAAAAAGGGGAGATGAGTCGATTTGGAATATATTAAATTTGAAGTATTTATGGGACATCCACGTGAAGGGATTAATAAATCTAAAATATAGATACAAATTTGGGAGCATATATATGAAATTGCTCAGGGAAAGCATATAGCATGAGAAAAGAAGCTTTCTTTAAATATATTGGTAAAATTAATTGAACACTACAGTCAACACTAAAAAACTGTTTTGTCTTTTTAATTAGGAGTATATGGTGATGTACATCGAGTGAAGATAATGTTTAATAAGAAAGAAAATGCATTGGTTCAGATGGCAGATGCAAATCAAGCTCAACTAGGTACTAGTGATTAATAATAGTCCTTATTATATGTACATATTATATGCTCCTTTTGTATGTGAATTTTCCTATGAAGTAAACTTACGGCTTAAGTAGAAGGAGTTCCTCTTTATGTCAGTGTCTGCACTATTATTTGGATCTGCTTACATTTTAAGATTTAAAAATGTTTATAACTCTTTGAAGTGCATTTATCTGTTTGAACATATCATTGATGTTTAGAGCTTTGACTCTAGGATTTTTCCATTAGCTTTAAACTAATAAACATGACTTGTTTTCTTTCGTTTGCTTGTTTGTTTTCCTTTTAAGTTTTCTAGAACTGTTGCTTAAAAGTTCATAATGATAGTGCAAGAAAGTGTCATTTTGCTATCTCACCATTCATTATTATAGTGGCTGTTGAAATATACTAGTCAGATATTTATTTTAAAAAGCTTTACTTGAGATTAATTTATTCAGTAGCCATTTCCTGAGCTCGTGTTATATTTCAGGCATTCTGAAACGTTTTAGCACTCTGCTAGGAAAATAGGTGTTTTTTGTTGTATTGCATTTCTTTATGGTAAAACCAACTCATTTAATATGTTTTCATATGTAAGAGTTTTTAAATTTAAAACTATTTAAGCCCTCAAACTGACAATATAATTTTAAATGACTAAATAAAAAGAATTATGATAGTTTTACAGAGACTCTACCTTAATACCCAGAATTTCCTTATTTTCTTCTTATGCACCAGCAATGAATCATCTGAGCGGTCAAAGACTTTATGGGAAAGTGCTTCGTGCTACACTGTCCAAGCATCAAGCGGTTCAGCTTCCTCGAGAGGGACAAGAAGACCAAGGTCTGACTAAGGATTTTAGCAATAGTCCTTTGCATCGCTTTAAAAAACCTGGCTCTAAAAACTTCCAGAATATTTTTCCCCCGTCAGCTACTCTGCATCTTTCCAACATCCCGTATGTATCTTAATTTGTTACTATTCATTTCAATGATAAATAATCTAGAGTATATGGTTTGGGGAGATAAAAACTGAAATTATTGTTAACGTAGTAGTAGAAATTCACTAATTTCTTGTCAGATGATTTATTTGCCATCATGTCTTAAGAAATTTATCTAAACTTACACTCCAAAAGTAAAGGTAGCAGTGTTTAAAATTTTTCTTTCCAAACAGGGAATTAGCAACTAGTTACCTTTCAGTTATAGAAGGGCAAAATTACATTTATGCAGAGATATTCCATTGGTACAGACTTACTCATCCTTCTGTAGAAGTGAAGACCTTTCAGCAACCAGCATAGCAAAATCAAATAATTTATGTTTTTAAGAATTTGGTAAGCTTCCCAGGTGGCTCAGTGGTAAAGAATCTGCTTGCCAGTGCAGGAGGCACAGGAGACATAAGTTCAACCCCTGGGTTGGAAAGATCCCCTGGAGTAGGAAATGGCAGCGTTCTCCAGTATTCTTGCCTGGAAAATGCCATGGACAGAGAAGCCTGGTTGTCTACAGCTCATGGGGTTACAAAGAGTCAGAGGCACGCAAGAATTTGGTAAAACTGAATTCTCTGTTTTTTAACCTACAAGCCACATATATATCTAAAAGCTAGAAATTATTTTCTTATAACCAGTCTGTAGTAACCAGTGTTGTAGCAGACTTGTTCTTCATTCATCATCTAGCTTAGAGATTGACAGACTACAGCCCATGGGTCAAATCCACCTGTAAGGCCCATGAGCTAAGATCAGTTTTTACATTTTCAGTGGTTGGGGAAAAACAAAAGAATAATATTTTGTGATTTGAGAAAACTACATAAAATTTCACCTTCCATGAGAAAAGTTTCAGAGAACACAGCCACATTTATTGATTTATGTATTAGCTATGGGTGCTTTTGAGCCAATACGACAAAGCTGAATTGTTAGAATAGAGACTGTATGGTCATCAAAGCCTAAGAAATGTAAAACTGGAAATCCCAGTTTTAATTTGTGAAATCCTTGACCAAAAAAGATGACAGTTTTATATAACATGGAGGAGGATAGCTTTGGAAAGAAAGGGTAAAAGCTGGGGGGTATAGTTGTATGCCAGCATGTGTGTGAAAAGTTAAAAGGGAATGGAAAAGGGTACAGTTCTGGGACATTTCTGAAAATGAGAATGGCCGTTGAATGGGAACAAAAAATAATTGTTTAAAATACGGTTGAATGCCCAGGCTCCTCACTAGTCTCCAGTTAGGCACATGGAGAAACTTTGCATCTGAATTGGGCAGTGGCTCAAGCCTTATGCCTTCCAGGCAACAGGAGGAGTCGCTTTAGAAAAGAAAACTCAATTATGTGCGTCTAGAAATTTAGCACCTCATTACTACAGAATGAGGGAGAGAGGCAACATATTTAAAGACTAAAGCAGGCTCCCTCTTAAGGACGTTTATCCAGGAGCTGGTCTCAGGTTGTATCCTACACTGGACATGTAGGTAGGAGAAAGAATGTTAATGTATTTTTTAACCATCTACCAAGTATCGGGCACTGTGCTGGTGTCTTACATGCATTACCTCATCTAATCTCCATAATAATCTTCTTTTTAAAATTGTGGTTAAATACATAGCCATTTTAACCACTTTTGAGTGTGTGTTTCAGTGTACACTCACATTATATACTTTCATAGTGTTCAACCATCACGTGTATCCATCTGTAAATCCTTGTCATCATCTCAAATTGAAGCTCTGTATCCATTAGACAGTATCTCTCTGTTTCTCTCTACCCTGTCCTTGGTATCCACCATTCTGTGTTCTGTCTTAGCAGTTTATCCATAATAACCCTTGGAGTAAAGGTTGTTAGTTTCATTTTAACACTGAAAGTGAGAGGCTCAGATTAAGTAACTTACTCAGGAGTGACATACCAGGTGAACATGAATTCGAATCTCTCTCCTAGCAGAGCCAGTTGTTGTTCTGTAAGACCATCCTTGCTGGTAGTTGTGAAATGACGAAGAGTCTACTTTTAGTCCATTGACTGTCATGTGGTAGACCACTGTATTAGTTGTCCACTGCTGTGCAACAGATCACTCCAAAACCTAAAGCTTAACACAGTAGTAGATGTTCTTTATCTCAAACTTACTGTGAGTCAGGAATCCAGAAGTGGTTTAGGTTTTGGCTGATTCTCTCACAAAATAGCATCTGAAGGCTGTAATGGGGTTAGAGTCCACTTCCAAAGTGGCTCCTTCATATGCTTAGTCAGTTCCTTGCCACAAAGACCTGTGCATAGGGCTACTTGACTGTCTTCATGAAAAGGCAGCTGGTTTCTTCCTGAGCTAATCATTCAAGAAAGGGCAAGGTGGAAGTCACAGTGTCTCTCAGCCTCAGAAGTCATGTGTCATTTCTGTAATACCCTGAGGGTTACAGAGGACATCCTTATTCTGTATGGGAGAGGAGTACCCAAAGGGTATATATACTAGGAGGCAAGTGTAATTGGGGGCTACTTTTGAATATGATTGGCGCATATATATGTTTGTAATTATCCTGAATGTAATTGAAAAGGTACTGGATTAGTACTAAAAATACACTGGACTAGTAGTGGACTATAGAAGACAAATCAGAGCTAGGGAAGGGGCTTGGAAGTACTGCTGCTAAGTCGCTTCAGTTGTGTCCGACTCTGTGCAACCCCATAGACGGCAGCCCACCAGGCTCCCCCATCCCTGGGGTTCTCTAGGCAAGAACACTGGAGTGGGTGCCATTTCCTTCTCCAGTGCATGAAAGTGAAAAGTGAAAGTGAAGTCGCTCAATCGTGTCCAACTCTTAGCGACCCCATGGACTGCAGCCTACCAGGCTGCTCCGTCCATGGGATTTTTTCCCAGGCAAGAGTACTAGAGGGGGTGCTGCTGCCTTCTCCATTGGAAGTACTAGTTAGGTACTAAAGCCGTATGGGTAATAATCCCATTGAAAGAGTAAATATAGAAAGATTTTCTTGCTCTTTAGGTACTGCCCATGTCTTATGCAAAAGAATTGAGACAACATTCCATTGTCTGAAGACATGCATGCATCAATCTTGAACATCTTTTTTTTTTTTTTTTTCTTTTGTGACTCTATGGAAAACCCACCAGGCTCCTCTGACCATTGGATTTTCCAAGCAAGAATACTGGAGTGGGTTGCTCTTTCCTCCTCCAGGGGATCTTCCCAACCCAGGGATCAAACCCAAGTCTCCTGCATCTTCTGCATTGCAGGCAGATTTTTTCACCACTAAGCCATTGCGGAAGCCCAACCTTGAAGATCTTTAAGGGCACTTGCAAATCATGTCTTCATTGCATGGCTTTATGCTCTTTGTAATGTGAGGTATTCTAGAGACCTGATGATGTCAGGAATTAATCATTGCTTCATTTGAAAATTAGGGATAAGATAGTTGACTGTCTCTGTGATGATGTTTTCACAGCCCCTCTGTTACAGTAGATGACCTGAAGAATCTTTTCACAGAAGCTGGATGTTCAGTGAAGGCTTTTAAATTCTTCCAGTAAGTCCATTCTTTTAAAAAATACATGATTTGCAAATGTTTATGGTAATTTAATGAAATCTTCTAGGGTTGGGGAAGAGGTTTGTAGGCAAAATTAATTCTGTGTACTTTTTCTGTTTCTTCTGCCACTTTAGGAAAGATCGCAAAATGGCACTCATTCAGTTGGGATCTGTGGAAGAAGCAATCCAGGCCCTCATTGAGCTTCATAACCACGACCTTGGAGAAAATCATCACCTCAGAGTTTCCTTCTCAAAATCTACAATCTGACTTTTCTTTGAATTTTTCTCCTAAGACTGGACCATAATTTCAGTAAAACCTTCAGACATAGACTGAAGCAGCTCAAGACCAATTTTGCCTCTTTTTCAAAAATAACTCTTTCTGACTTTGATGTTAAAGTATATTAAAAAAATCAAGGGATGTTCTCTTTTCCCATTTCTCCCCTCTGCCAGTACGTCATCAGAGGCATGTTTTTCCTTTGTACCATTGTTTCTAAAATGAAAATAATCTTCAGGAAAAATTTTTTTTCCAATAATTTAATTCCCTGTATTAAATTGGATTTCAAGAGGACAGACTCTTTTAATTTGGGTCCAGATCAGCCTTATACAACATTTCTAAACTCCTTTGTACTTTGAAAAATTTAAACATACAGACTTTTAAAATTACTTGACATAAGTAATTTAAATGACCTACAACCAAGTTTTTAACTTTATGATTCAGAAGTTTGAGTGCTGTAGGAAACTATGTTCTCTTATAAGTTATAACAGTTATTTGGCATATATTGATACTTATTATACATAAATGGGGTTGTATTGGAAGCAAATTGATAAACTTGCATGTTTTCTTTCAATTATTTTTTTCCCACTGTAAGACACTCCTTTGCATATCTTTAACTTTTTAAAACTATTTGGAGAATGAAATGTCTCAACTGTCTCCAGGGAAATTATGTGGAATCCAACCAGGATCTATTAAGGGTCAGAATAATTCATTTTATTTGGGAAAATCATGGTTTAAATTTCACAATGACAGTTGCCTAGTAATATGATCTTGGAAAATTTAAAAAGAAAAATAATCCTACTTATAAACTACTTTTTTACAGTTGTTTTCAGAAAAAAAAAGTTTACAGTCTTAAGGAAAATATTCAGGTCTATTATATGGTTTGACAGATTTTTTAAAAGTTATTTTTGGTAAAGTCTTCTTTTAGAAAAAAAATTAATCTCAAGGGTTTTTTGTACCACTATAATCTCTAATACTTATTCAGAATTACTGTGTATTTACTTAATTTCCTATTATGTGCCTTATTATGTGCTTATGATATAATAGGTTAGAGTTTTATCTAAGTATCTTAAAAGCTATATTGTCGGCTTGGTGAGCATTTGTTTTTTCTTTCCTTGTTTTGGCAAGAATTTTAAAGTTTTTGTTTTTTTTTTTAATTGCAGTTTTAAGTGATTTTTCAAGAAGTAATAGTTTCTATTCAAATTTTTGGTGCTTTGGTGTAGAGGTGGGGTGGGGAAGGGTTAAATGGTTTTGGGAATAACTCAGTGCACACCTGTAGGCCTCTTCATATTGTGACCAGCAGTGGTCATTGCGGTTATAGCATACCAGTTGGGGGCTATAAAATGCAGTCTCCGTTTCTGGATCTTGTCTAATCTTTATCCATTAGAATTTGTCTCAGGATTGCTTGGTTTTTGTCATATACTCAAGTGAGAACTTGCTTTTCTTGGCTAATGAAGCTCAGTACTGGGTGAGTGCCCACATAGGTCGTGTATGAGGAGTGGGCTCTTTCTCATACTCTGTCCCTCTCTCTCTCTAGTTGAACGTAAGCATACGTTTTAATGTTGTTTCATTGACTGTATAATGTAAAATTGTTTCTTTTAAATTAGATACTTGGCATTGATTACTTATTCCTTCAGTGCTTGAGTAGATTTTTTAAAGCAGAATTTGTTAAAAGGGTCGTTTTTGTCTATTCCTTTTTCACTTTTCTCAGATTCTCAGAGTGGCTCATCTCACCTTTTAGAAGAATATCTCAATCTCTTATTATATTCCAGCTATTAAATTAAACAGGAAAGTTTTAACAAAAACAATTTTGCAAAAATATTCGGAGAATACAAAAGACATTCTGGATTGTTCAAAAGCAAAATTCCCTCAACACTGAGCAGCAATTAGTCGGTAGAAAATGAAGGACACTAAATTGAGACCTTTCGAATGGATCAGTTTTAGTATTGGCTGATCGGTATAATCATTTATCTAGTTTTTTTTTTTCACTTATGAAATATATTTTTACCAAAACACTGAGTAAGAGGGAAGGGAGAAAAACCAATTTCTTTAAGAAATCACTCCAAGTTTGCTTCATTTTTTCCGTCTTTACAAGCACTATTGTAATTTTCAGTTATATTTTAAATTGGAATTTTTTTTTCTTTTTGAGTTAGTAATTACTATGTAGTTTCAATTCATGATTCTCATAACATTCAGTGTAAGTGTAGCAGAAGTGTAGCAGAAGGGAGATCATAAATGGTGTTGAATGTAATTTTGAAGTAGGAAATGGCCTTTATATTTGAGAGAGAACATTTGAATCCTTTTCAGGGCTTTGTGTGTGTATGTGTATGTGTGTGTAGATGAGTGTATATACATACATACACTCCTCTAATGTTGTACATACATATGTACATTACATACATCTTAAATTATTGACCAAAAACATTAATCAAATTAAGATTTGGAAAAGTGAGATATTCTTATTTAAAACAGTGTGTTCAAAACCATCAATTTGTGTCTAAAATTAGCTGTAGCACATGGATGTTGTCCATATTGGGCTCTTTGCTCTTTGAATTATAGAGGTCTACAGTATTTGTGTTGACATAGTTTCTGTAAAAAGATTTAAAAATATCAGGGCAGTTAAAAAACTAGATCTTTGTATTTTTTGTTTTGGCATGCAGTTAGTTGATATCTGCTAAGCAATGTTTTGTTGTTGTTGAGCTGTCGTAGTATCCTATTTTAAAGTTTATTTACTTTATTTCCAGGAGAATTGTCTTATTTTTGGAGGTGTCTGACTTTGACACAAATTATATATATTCAGGACTTTTAAAAATAGCAGTACAAAATGAATAACCAACAAAAACCCATAGTATGAAACTCTGAGAAAAAAATAGCAGTACACATTAAACGGTAGCAATTTATGCCAAAAAGTTTTACTTTGAGATTTAAATAACTTGCATAGTAGTAAATTGTGTTTTGTGTGAGATACAAATAGGAAAATAAGCTTAATAATTTGATAACTTCCTGGAAAGTATCAGAATCAATCTGTAGTTCCTACAGAATGCAGTAAATTCTTTGTTTAAGGCTAAGTTGTGATGTTTAAGGCTAAGTTGTGATGTTTAAGGCTAAGTTGCAGTAATGTTTCTGATTTTGTTGTTGAAAGTTGGCAAATCTCACAGTTTTTAGAGACACAGTTTTTGCCTGCCTGATTCCTTATGGAAGCAGTGTTTCTTTGGCTCCACCTAGTATGGTCATCATAGGTTCTGCTTCAGTTGATTAGAAGTAGTGCCCATGAATGTCTCTGTTCAGTTTTATATAAACTTTTGGAAACTTCCATGTTATTAAGCAGGCAGGTTATGCACTGATTGTATTATCATGTAATTCCCCTTCTGTTCCCACTAAATATTTTTTGGACGAAAGATGACAAGCTCAAAAGTATGTGTCCCCTGCCCGCAGTGAGTCACTTAAAAACCCTGTTTGCCAAATTGTCAGGCTATCTCTCAGAAAAACTAGTGTGTATTGCTATTTTTAAAACCAAAAAGACAGCATGACTATGGGTAAAAGCGTTCTTAACCTTTCCTTTGTCTTGATCTGTTATTAACAAGAATAAAACTGCCAGACTTAAAATAATCTACTATTGTGCTGAAAAGAAATACCATTAGATTGCACAAAACTTTTCCCTTAAAGAAAATGTAATTCAGCTGTCTCTTAATTCAGCTGTGTTATTATTTAGAAGACTATTTGCAGTCTTTTTTCAGAGCAAATTTTAACAGCTAGTTGTGAATAGTTTAAAAAATAGAAAATTACTAAAATATCAGTTTGGGGGGTTTTATAGAGGGAGAAGAACGAAAGAAACAGGACCAAAGTGTATGTGCCTTCTTCAGTAGTCTTAATTGATCTTTCTTCCTAATGAGGTTTAGGTGGTAGTATCAACATTCTGGTTTTCAGGAAATGCATAGTATATAATTTTAAAAGAATGTTATCCCACAGACCATTCTTTCAAGGAAACAGTTGTAACTGTAAAATGAAGTCTCAGTTATGCTTTTTGCCTTCCTCACATAATATTCATAGCATGTGCAGGCCCAAGAACAGAGCTGCTCGGAGTCTTTGTGGTAGTCATCTTCATTTCTGTAACCTGAGGCATGTGTTCCAGAGAACAGGGGTATTTTTCTGGCCCAGTGACCTTGGTGATAATAGTCATGGTTGAAAGCTGCTTATGGCAAGCTGAAATCAGCACTGTAAACAGATTTTTGTTGTTGTTGTTTTTAGGTTATTTTTAGTTCTTGAATCTGTGTAGTAGTTGTAATAATAAATATTTAAATAACTATTTTTGATGTCATTTAAAAAATCATACTCTGGCCTTTCTTCCCTTTACCATTGATACCCAGATCTTTAAAAAATTCATCCCACATCCAAAAAGTACTAATTATAAAGATTGCTAACCAAGCAGAGTTTTGCATCAAAATGTCACCTCATTGCTCTGACCAAAGACTGACTGTTCTGGTTTTGACTCCTTTCTGTTAAGCATTTTTTCCCAAGCTCCTTTCTGAAAGAAGAGCCAGTGCAAAGCGGCCTTTACTTTCTATTTCCTATCGGTGAATAGACTACTTAGAGAAAATGGGAGTTTAAATGTGAACAGAATGGATTAGATGATAAGAGTTCGATGGGCATTTTCAGTACTGTATTTAAGGAAAAAAAAAAAAATAGCACAGCTAGGAGCCTCTGACATTGTCTTGTGTTTTATGTGGTCTGTTCATAAAATTCCCTTTTTCAGTTTATAAGAATGTTCATCTAACAGAAGTAAATGCTGTAAATATTTGTAACAACATTTTTTTAAACCAGGCCAAAAAAGGGGGGAAAAAAGCGGTTTTAGGGAACAAGTTGACATATAAAGTGGTTTTATATAAAACATCAATTGTCTTGTATATTTTGATAAGCTGCAGTACCAGCTTTCATTTGTAACACAGTTTGTGGCTTTGGAAGAAAAGGATTCTGTGATTGTTGAAGTGAATCATGTTATAAATGCAAAGAGATGATAAAATATTAAAAAACATATTTTCTAAGTGCGTAGTGCATGGTTAATTAAAGCTTCTGTACACTACAGTATATTCCATTTTCGTTCAGTTTGTATATTTGCTGACTATTGATATCTCTACTCTTCCTAACAAGTATAGCATTGTAGCATGCCTTTTAATAAATGTCATGACATCTGTACTCTCTTAAAATATTTCTGTGTTCTTGTCTGTACTTTGGGTTTTCCCTTGTCTTACCTGTAATTCTAATGATGTCATATTTTCTTTTCCTTCTCATAACCATCCATCTAAACTTGTTACAGCATAGCAAGCACATGTGCACACAGCTTTAAAAACTAAACGACCCTAAGTTTGCTGATCATCTCTTTTTTAGTTCAGGAACAGTTCTCATTTTGAGAAACAAAGTGCTTTTCTAATCATCCTACAAGTAGCTTTGTAAATGGCACACTCCCTCTGTATAAGTACACGTTGGTATATTTGCATGAATGCTGTCTTTTGCTCTCTCTGTGTATATCTCTCTCTCTCTCCTTTCTGTCTCTCTCTTTCACACACACAGACAATATATGTACAATGCCAAACAAGAGTTGGAACATTTTTTCCAGTTTTTGGCTTCCCTAGGGAGCTAATATACATAAATTTTGAGACATGAGGTGTGATCTCAAACCAAGTTTGTGTTCTTTTCAATTAAAGGGTAACATAGTTACCAGCTGCCTATATATTTCTTTTCCATAGACAAAAATGTTTTATTTTTAGGTTCTTTAAAGTATTATTGGATTTTGGGAGTCTAAGCAGTCATTTATTTTAATCTTTTATTCTTAGATCTTTTGCAAGTGGGAATTTATGTGTGTGTGATTATTTTTAATGGCATAGGAGACTCTTAACTACTACTGATATTTGCTCATCTAAAAATCTGTTGTCTCCATGAATGTAACTAGGTCAATTTTTTTTTTTTTTCTTTTAGATCTAGAGGCATTTTTATCAGGGAAAGATAAAATAACCCTATGGCCAAAACAGTTTTTGTAAACTTCTATAAACTATCACTTCATGGGAAATGGATGGGGAAACAGTGTCACACTTTATTTTTTTGGGCTCCAAAATCACTGCAGATGGTGATTGCAGCCATGAAGTTAAAAGACTCTTGCTCCTTGGAAGAAAAGCTACGATAAACCTAGATAGCATATTAAAAAGCAGAGACATTACTTTGCCAACAAAGGTCCGTCTAGTCAAGGCTATGGTTTTTCCAGTGGTCATGTATGGATGTGAGAGTTGGGCTATAAAGAAAGCTGAGCACCGAAGAATTAATGCTTTTGAACTGTGCTGTTGGAGAATACTCTTGAGAGTCCCTTGGACTGCAAGGAGGTCCAACCAGTCCATCCTAAAGGAGATCAGTCCTGGGTGTCCATTGGAAGGACTGATGCTAAAGCTGAAACTCCAATGCTTTGGCTACCTCATGTGAAGAGTTGACTCAATGGAAAAGACCCTGATGCTGGGAGGGATTGGGGGCAGGAGGAGAAGGGGACGACAGAGGATGAGATGACTGGATGCCATCACCGACTCGATGGACATGAGTTTGAGTGGACTCCGGGAGTTAGTGATGGACAGGGAGGCCTGGCGTGCTGCGATTCATGGGGTCACAAAGAGTCAAACACGAATGAGCGACTGAACTGAACTGAATCTGACCCCATTGAGCTGTTAATTACCTCTTTCCAGGCTCTATCTCCAAATATGGTTACATTCTGAGATACTGGGGGTTAGGATTTCAGCAGAAGAATTTTGAGGGGACACAATTCAGCTCACCAACTACTAATTGTACCAGAATTAAACTATGTGCTGGGAAAGATAATGAAAAGTTAGAGATATCATGATTTACCTTTTAAGAACTGTGTAATCTAGTAGAAATGTCAGTCTAAATCCATAAGTCAAATAGCCTTGAACTCTTGCCTTCAATGGGAAGCTCCCCAAAGGGATCATGAGGCCTCTCTAGGCCATTCTAATCAGAATATATATATGGCTAAAGCTATCCTACAGCTAATTATGAACTTGTAGGAACACATACTGTGTGATAGCTATCTCTAGAAAGTAAGCCATTTCAGGACAAGGATCATTTCTAAGACATATGCCATTACTTGAAGAACAGTTGTAGAAACAACACTATCAAATAAGCTGTACCCAATTTTTAATGCCCAATATTTGCAGATAATTAAACTGAGATGCTGTTAGGAATAGTTGGAAGTAAACCCGCCTTGTTTACTGTTTGTGTGGTTGTACATCAGTGAATTTTTTTCTATGCCACTTCTGGTGGAATTCTTCACTATATGTTTCTGTTGATTTATGTTGAGCTGATAAAATTCTAATCATTTTCTTAGAATTACCACATTCATAATCATAGGGTTCTGATATAGAATTCCTACCTCTGCTAGTATAAAAAAGTATGATTAAATAGAAAAGAATTAGTGATTCTAATGTCCCATGGATATCTCTGTATTTTCTTCATTCCTGTCTTTGTTCTAAGGATATACACGGGGTAACAGGGAAAGATTCAGTGGTTTTGCTGGAGTAAGTTGCACATCGTTTGATTAAGTAAAGCACCTATATCCTTGCTCTATGCCTAAAGTTATGGAATTACCCCAGTCCTTGATCCTGCAGAAAACAAGTATTAAATTCTAACCTGTTAAGAGATTGTTTTTAGCCAAATGAAAGCCAGTATTAGTTACATAAATGTTAGGCAAAGTCACATTAGGACAACAGGCACTGTGGGAAAGAAGTTCATAAAGATGTATTTTTATAGTGGAATACTTCATACAAGTGAACACAGTAAAGCTACAGGAAAGAATCTCACAAATGTGATGTTGAACAAAGGAAGCCATACAAAAAATGAATATATAATGTGTAATTCTATTTATATCAAGTTCAGGAACAGGTAATTGAGGGCATGAGGAGAGGTTTCTGATGTGTGGTTAATATTTTTAAAATTTTGTTCCAGTTATCCTGGAGTGCTTACTTTCTGATAACTCGTTGAGCTTGTACACTTAAAATTTGTGCATTTATCTGTGTATTATGTCAATTTAAAAGAATTTGAAAAATGGTTATAATTGAGCAAGGAGCTGTAAACCATTTTGCTTACTTAAGTCAGCTGATTATTCTACCCAGGAGGGCCATTTTATAAAGTACTCAAGATAGCATGTACTGAGTCTCATCATGACACTCTTCCACATCTATATATTGCATTTCTCTGACCATGGCATACCTATGGGAAAAATGTTTCTCTGACAACACAAAAAAACACAGTGTTTTCAAATAAATGTTACCTTTTTGAATGGTTTTACACCCCACTAGATTCAGGAAAGATTTCAGTAGTACATTTTAGTTTTGTTTTTGCAAATAAAAGTCGAATCTGATGGCCTATCTGATATCTAACTCCTTACACACTTCCATCAAGAAAAGCCGGAAAAACCTACCTAGCTCCCTGGCACCCTAAGAGGAGACTTTATACAAAAGTATTGGCAGAAAGCTATATATGACAAACCCACAGCAAACATTATCCTCAATGGTGAAAAATTGAAAGCATTTCCTCTAAAGTCAGGAACAAGACAAGGATGCCCACTTTCACCATTACTATTCAACATAGTTTTGGAAGTTTTGGCCACAGCAATCAGAGCAGAAAAATAAAAGGAATCCAAATTGGAAAAGAAGAAGTAAAACTCTCACTGTTTGCAGATGACATGATCCTCTACATAGAAAACCCTAAAGACTCCATCAGAAAATTACTAGAACTAATCAATGAATATAGTAAAGTTGCAGGATATAAAATCAACACACACAAATCCATTCCATTCCTATACACTAATAATGAGAAAATAGAGAAATTAAGGAAACAATTCCATTCACCATTGCAATGAAAAGAATGAAATACTTAGGAATATATCTACCTAAAGAAACTAAAGACCTATGTATAGAAAACTAGAAAACACTGGTGAAAGAAATCAAAGAGGACACTAATAGATGGAGAAATATACCATGTTCATGGATTGGAAGAATCAATATAGTGAAAATGAGTATATTACCCAAAGCAATTTATAGATTCAATGCAATCCCTATCAAGCTACCAACGGTATTCTTCACAGAGCTAGAACAAATAATTTCACAATTTGTATGGAAATACAAAAAAACCTCGAATAGCCAAAGCTATCTTGAGAAAGAAGAATGGAACTGGAGGAATCAACCTGCCTGACTTCAGGCTCTACTACAAAGCCACAGTCATCAAGACAGTATGGGACTGGCACAAATATAGATCAATGGAACAAAATAGAAAGCCCAGAGATAAATCCATGCACATATGGACACCTTATCTTTGACAAAGGAGGCAAGAATATACAATGGATTAAAGACAATCTCTTTAACAAGTGGTGCTGGGAAAACTGGTCAACCACTTGTAAAAGAATGAAACTAGAGCACTTTCTAACACCATACACAAAAATAAACTCAAAATGGATTAAAGATCTAAATGTAAGACCAGAAACTATAAAACTCCTAGAGGAGAACATAGGCAAAACATTCTCCGACATACATCACAGCATGATCCTCTATGACCCACCTCCCAGAATATTGGAAATAAAAGCAAAAATAAATGGGACCTAATTAAACTTAAAAGCTTCTGCACAACAAAGGAAACTATAAACAAGGTGAAAAGACAGCCTTCAGAATGGGAGAAAATAGTAGCAAATGAAGCAACTGACAAACAACTAATCTCAAAAATATACAAGCAACTCCTGCAGCTCAATTCCAGAAAAATAAATGACCCAATCAAAAAAATGGGCCAAAGAACTAAATAGACATTTCTCCAAAGAAGACATACAGATGGCTAACAAACACATGAAAAGATGCTCAACATCACTCATTATCAGAGAAATACAAATCAAAACCACTATGAGGTACCATTTCACACCAGTCAGAATGACTGCGATCCAAAAGTCTACAAGCAATAAATGCTGGAGAGGGTGTGGAGAAAAGGGAACCCTCTTACACTGTTGGTGGGAATGCAAACTAGTACAGCCACTATGGAGAACAGTGTGGAGATTCCTTAAAAAACTGGAAATAGAACTGCCTTATGATCCAGCAGTCCCACTGCTGGGCATACACACTGAGGAAACCAGAAGGGAAAGAGACACGTGTACCCCAATGTTCATCGCACCACTGTTTATAATAGCCAGGACATGGAAGCAACCTAGATGTCCATCAGCAGATGAATGGATAAGAAAGCAGTGGTACATATACACAATGGAGTATTACTCAGCCATTAAAAAGAATACATTTGAATCAGTTCTAATGATGTGGATGAAACTGGAGCCTATTGTACAGAGTGAAGTAAGCCAGAAAGAAAAACACCAATACAGTATACTAACACATATATATGGAATTTAGAAAGATGGTAACAATAACCCTGTATACGAGATAGCAAAAGAGACACTGATGTATAGAACAGTCTTTTGGACTCTGTGGGAGAGGGAGAGGGTGGGATGATTTGGGAGAATGGCATTGAAACATGTAAAATATCATGTATGAAACGAGATGCCAGTCCAGGTTCGATGCACGATACTGGATGCTTGGGGCTGGTGCACTGGGACGACCCAGAGGGATGGTATGGGGAGGGAGGAGGGTTCAGAATGGGGAACACATGTATACCTGTGGCAGATTCATTTTGATATATGGCAAAACCAATACAATATTGTAAATTTTAAAAAAAGTCTTGGCAGAACTTCTTGTTATTAAGATTCTTAAATATATACTAATTAGTACAATGGAGGCCCATTTACACAATACCCAACTTCAACTAGTGGCCAAACTTTTTCATCTACTCCTTGTTCCACTTGAATTATTTTAAAACAAATCCCAATTTTCATATAATTTCATCTCTAGATACTTCAGTACTTAGTCTACCAGTTTAGTTCAGTAGCTCAGTCGTGTCCAACTCTTAGTGACTCTATGGACTGAAGAATGCCAGGCTTCCCTGTCCATCACCAACTCCCAGAGCTTGCTCAAACTCATGTCCATCTAGTCGGCAATGCCATCCAACCATCTCATCCTCTGTCGTCCCCTTCTCCTCCTGCCTTCAATCTTTTCAGCATCTGGGTGTTTTCTAATGAGTCGGTTCTTTGCATCAGGTGGCCAAAGTATTGGAGTTTCAGCTTCAGCATCAGTCCTTCCAATGAATATTCGGGACTGATCTCCTTTAGGACTGACTGATTTGATCTCTTTGCAGTCCAAGGGACTCTCAAGAGTCTTCTGCAACACCACAGTTCAAAAGCATCAATCCTTCAATGCTCAGCTTTCTTTATGGTCCAACTCTCACATCCCTATATGACTACTGGAAAAACCATAGCTTTAACTAGATGGACATTTGTCAGCTAAGGTCTGCTTTTTAATATGCTGTCTAGGTTTGTCATAGCTTTTGTTCCAAGGAGCAAGTGTCTTAATTTCATGACTGCAGTCACCATCTGTAGTGATTTTGGAGCCCAAGAAAATAAAGTCTTTCACTGTTTCCATTGTTTCCCCATCTATTTGCCATGAAGTGATGGGACTGGATGCCATGATCTTAGTTTTTTGAATGTTAAGTTTTAAGCCATACATTGTAATTATTGATAGCCTTTTAAGATATAGCTTCCTTTCCCATCATTTTTTTTTTCATGTAACTTACTTGAAGAAATTGAGCTATTTGTTTTGTGAAAATTCTAGCAGTCTAGATTTCACATGCCCTCCATGATATTATTTCTTAACATATCTCCCCACCTCAGAGTTTTTGTAAATTGTCAGTTGCTTCTTTCCTTAAGTTTTGCCTGCCTCCCCCTTATTTAGGGGTGGTGGGAGGCAAGAATATTTCATAAATAGCACCAGGCACATACAATGTGTCTTTTCTTGGCATGGTAATAGCCATTGCTGATATTGCATAGGTCAGTTAATATTTAGAAATTGCAAAACAGCAAGGTTCTATCCTTTAGGGTATTTTCTTGTTTTGAAATATTTATTTATTTATTAAATATTCCTTGTTGCTGTGCATGGACTTCCTCTAATTGCAGCGAACAAGGGCTGCTGTTCTCTGTGGTTTGGGTGTTCTCACTGCAGTCGCTTGTCTTGTGTGCAGAGCATAGACTCTCGGCACGTGGGCTCAGCAGTTGCACACGGGCTTAGTTGCTTCATGGCATGTCCCCTGCATTGGCAGGTGGATTTTTTACCACTGGACCACTAGGGAAATATCTTTCAGGTGTTTTATTTGTATTACTTTTATGTAATAAGAGAACTTCCCAATATCAACTATTTGGTTACTCTGAGGTATAGTCTCTATAGGAAAGAAAAGATAAATGCTTGACTCTTTGTCTGTTTTTGAAATAATTATTTTGTTTCCTATCATGCTCTAAAAATGTATTTACCTTGTTTTTTTTTTTTTTAACTTGTTTTTTTAATGGAAAAGAAAGAAAGTGAAGTCAGTCAGTCTCTTCCGACTTTGTGACCCCATGGACTGTAGCCTACCAGGTTCCTCCATCTATGGGATTTTCCAGGTGAGAACACTGGAGTGGGTTGCCATTTCCTTCTCCATTTTTAATGGAAAACTTCAAACATTTGTGAAAGTAGACTAGCACAATGAAACTCATATTCCTGTCGCCTAAATTATGCCTTTATATTCAGTATTTGGGTCTTCCCAGGTGGCTCAGTGGTAAGGAAACTGCCTGCCAATTCAGGAGACACAGGTTTGATCCCTGGATCAGGAAGATCCCCTAGAGGAGGAAATGGCAACTCACGCCAGTATTCTTGCCTGGAAAAATCCCATGGACAGAAGAGCCTGGCAGACTACAGTCGAGAGTGTCACAAAGAGCTGGACATGACTGAGCGTGCACACACACATTCAGTGTTTTATCTTCTATAACCATACTCATTCTCCCATTCTACCTGGAAAAATATTAATTCATTTTACACAGTAGTTTTCAAACTTGTAAAATGTTGTATGCAGGTAACTATAGCCATTTTTAATTGCTGTTTTTTTCTGTTGTACTTCTTTTTTCTTTAGTCATCTTGCCAGAAGAATTTTCAAAGAACCTGCTTTTCATCTGATTTGATCCCCCAAATAAGTTTATCTTTTAGTTCATTAATTTAGAAAAAAAGTGCTGTGTTTGGATTTATATTGTGGTTCTTCTGCAAAAGACTTTTGGTGTGTTAATCATAACTGTCTGCTTTGATTTTTTAAATTTATTTTTAATTGAAGGGTAATTGATTTACAGTATTGTGTTGGCTTCTGCCATATAACATCATGAATTAGCCAGAAGTATGCACATGTCCCCTCTCTCCTAAACCTCCCCACAACTGCTCACCCTATCCCACTTCTCTAGGTTGTCACAGAAGACCAGAATGAGCTATGCCCATACAGCAGCTTCCCATTGGCTATCTATTTTAAACTGGGAACTGTCTGCTTGATCACCTTATTTATCCTAAGGATTTCCACTGCATATCTATCCCTTATTGTTTTTATGGAAAAAACAAACAAACAAACAAAAAAGGCTTGGGAGTGAATTAAAACTAAGTAGAAATAAAAACTTACTTGGAAAAAAAAAAGTTTAGGATTGTCCCAATGACTCTCTCACTCCCATACCTCTTTTTTGATGGACAAATTTGCTTGCAGGAGGGTTCAAAGTGGTAAATTAATCTAACCACGCCATCAAGGAAGTGGGTTAAGCTCTGGTATGTATATCCTTTCTTGCAACATACTACTAGCTTACAAACCAAGTCTCAAGAACCTTACTCACTAACATCGAGTATTTTCTAAATATCTCTTAATATAGTCCCCAAACAGTGACTCTCAACCCAAGGTTTTCCAGAACAGGCATAGAATCTCTGTATTTTCAGATAATGTTTCCAGTTTGGGTTGGTTTTTTTTTTTTTTTTTTTTAACATACAGTTCTTAGAACCACGGAATTAACTGTTAATTAATGTGTCTGGCATAGACAAGTTGGCTCACTTCTAGACTAATCTGTGAATTCTCACAAATAAAGACATAAAGATTAAAGAGATTACAAGGTTGTGATGATAAGCTCTATTCACTAAACAAGCAGACTCTTCCCTTAAGTAAACATTCATGCAGAGAACATCATACAGTAGATTATCAGCTAAATAAATAAAGATTTGCATTTCCTTACAGCTGGTAGGAGCTTCTGGTGGGAGCAGCTCCCCATTTTTTCCCTTGGCAGTTCCCATTCTTCACCCCTAAAGTAAAACTACTGAGACCCTTACAGATAGAACCTTGGTGCTTCAGGTGACTTTATAGACAGCAAACTGCTTATTATAGATCAACATCTTGTCTAAAACAAGCACCAGCTGTTCATCGAACTACACAGGGAACTGAGTGAATACTCATAAAAGGAGATGGGGGCCCTGGCTCAACCTACAACAACACCTACTTTCCACTTCCACTTTAGGGCTTGGGGAATTGGGTGACAAACTCCAACAGAGCATATGTATTCACAGATCCCTACTCTTGCTGCAACTGTTGTTTCTGAACTATACATTTTTGGGGTGGCCATAACTTGTTCCACCATGATCCCTAAAAGCATTGTTGTTCAGTTACTAAGTCATGCCCAACTCTTTGTGACCCCATGAACTGCAGCATGCCAGGCTTCTGTATCCTTCACCACCTCCCAGAGTTTGCTCAAACTCATGTCCATTGAATCAGTGATGCCATCCAACCATCTCATCCTCTGCTGCCCTCTTCTCCTCTTGCCCTCAATCTTTCCCAGCATCAGGGTCTTTTTCAATGAACCAGCTCTTGTCATCAGGTAGCCAAAGTATTGGAGCTTCAGCATCAATCCAGACTTTCCCAGACGGGATCAATCCGAAGCAAGCGAAAATATTCCCTTGCACGATGTATTAGTTTGCTGGAGCTGCTGTAACAAAGTACCACAGACTGGGTGACTTAAAGAGCAGAAGTTTGTTTCCTCCAAGTTCTGGGAGTTAGATGTCTGAGATAAGGTTGTTGGCAGGTTTGATTTCTTCTCTGTGTTGTGTCCTAATCTGTTGTAAGGACCCCAGTCATACTGGATTGGGGCCCACCCATCTGACCTCACTGGGAGATAGTGAAGCACAGGGAAGCCTGGCATGCTGCAGTCCATGGGATCGCAAAGAGTTTTGAGCGACTGAACAACTTCTGAGCTCGTTTTTACCACAATTACCTCTTTTAAGCCTCAATCGCTAAATACAGTTACAGTCTGAGGTCCTGGGGGTTAGAACTTCAATATGTATATTTGGAGAGGCATAGTCCAGATCGTACTACACATTTTTCCCTTAGGAACCCAGGACCCTGCTTAGAATCTTCAGGACCTTAGGAGCAGACTCTGAGAAAAGCTATCTATTTTTTAATCTCATTGATCAGGGCCTGTGCTGTTTGTGGAGGAAAAAGAGAACTGGGACTGCAGTGGTTTGAAAAGGAAAATTCTTAGAAACATAATTCTCATACCAAAGATAGTGAGCATGAGTTTAAATTTTATTTAACTCATTAATGAAGGAGTTGGCAGAATGACAGAACTGGATAGGAAAGAATTAGAACTAGTTTTCATATAATTAGTGGACAAAGGAATTCTGAAATGAGATTTCTTACTTAAATATAAAACTAGTTAATCTTCTGCAGACAATTAAGTTAAATAGCCATTTGAGGTTCTCTTCTCTCCTGGATAGTTTTTAAAAAATAAAAAAATGACACCCTTAACAGTTTTCCATAAGTTAACATCTAACTTTGTAGAATTGTTAGTTACCTAATCATCATTTTGTATTACCTCAAAGTTTTTTTTCTCTTGCATGAATAAAATCACCACTTAGAGTCTAATATATATTTTCATTTATCCTGAGTCTCCTTCAACAATTTTGCCAGCTATGGACCTTAAAAGAAACAGTTCTAAAGATTGACTTCTGCCATGATTGCAGGAGGGGCTTCATTGACCTGCTGTCTAGAAAGATTGATGAAAATTAAAACATAAAACAGATCAAGGACTCTGGAAAAGGGCCTTGAAGACAAACAGCACACAAAGAAGCATGTATTCAAGAACATTGACAAAAACTTGTAAGAAAGGTCAGAATCTATGGTATTTAAACCAAGATGGCTCCCTCTCTTCCCAGTACCAGCTCCCAGACAGACAGCTGCAGTCAAGAACATCTCCCAGCACACAAAGTATTTTCTTCCTGGGAGCAGCAGAACAATAGCTTTTCACATCCTGCACACAGCCATCTATTGCTGAGGCTAAGACCTGAGTGGTCAAGGAGTAGGGGGTTCTTTCTCCCACCCAGCCCCTAATCATGGAGTGGAGGCTGTCCTCAGATGGAGTGTGTTGAGAATACTGGGGCCCTGTCACTTCTGCCGTGGCCTGTGAAAGGGGGTCTCCAAGCTGGGAAGGCCAAGCCAGGAGGACACTGGGCTGCTCCCCATTAACAAAGACCATGTCATTGATGGCACTTGAGCCAGTCTCCACTAAGCCATTTTCTTGACTAGGCCTCCTCCTTGTGCCGGGTCTCAAGAGTCCAGTTTTATCAGGAAGCTTGCCAAGTCAGTTTAGAGAGACTCTCCCCATCCTTCATATCCAATCACTCTGGTCTACCCTCCAGGAGTCTCCAATGTAGGTAAATGGTTTGATTTTTCATATAGGATCTTCCAGAAAGACTGATGCAGTTTTCAATGGGAAGTATCAATAGTTTGTGTCCTAAGATTCTTTGAATACCCTTTACTAGGATGAGGAATCTTGTATATCAAAGCACATGTGTTAAGTGCAATTTAGTTCTAGACGTTTACATGTCCGATGTGCTAGGCACAGAGACAAAGCTTATCCTCTGCTCTTGAGCTCACAGTCTAATCAGGGAGGAAAACACGCACAAATCATTGTAACAAAAAGTACTAAATGTCAGGATGGATTAGGATGAAATACTATGGGCTCACACAGGAGAAGTATTCAGCTCAGTGTGAGCTGTAGGAAAGGCTTCCTGGAAGATACCTGAGCTGGGTTTCATAGAATGGGTAGGAGGAGGCAGGCCAGATGAACGAGAAGAGGGGCATCCAGACAATGGGAAAAGTATAAACAAAGATGCCAAGATAAAAAGCTGTGTAGGTTGCACAGAAGCCTAACATTTAAGTATTGCCAATTTAAGGAGTGTAAAGTATGAAGCTGGAAACATGGATACATCAGGACAAACTTTACATGTCCATTTAAGGAGTCTTGACTTTATCATGCCATGAAAGTGCTTTAACCTGTATTGTCAGTATGGCAGCCACTAACCAAGTGTGGCTTATGGAGCACTTGAAATGTGGCTAGTCCAAACTGAGATCTGGTGTAAGTAGAAAATAGACCCTGGATTTTGAAGATAAAAAAAGAAGAATGTTAAGTCTTTTATTAATAACTCCTCATATTTATTATATGCTAAAACAATACTTTGGCATATTGTGTTAAATAAAATATGTTATTAAAATTAATTCCCTCTGTCTTTTAAAATTTGACTACTAGAATATTATAAATTACCTGAGGTTCAAATTTGTGGCTTGTAGTTTTTATAGTTATTTCAATTGTACAGTGCTGCTGTAACCCACTGGATGAAGACAGATGAGTGAGATTTCTGAAATCTGGGTTCAAAAGAGCTGAGCAAAGATCCTGAGCTAAATTTACTAGTTTTTTGGTGTATTAATTTGCTAAGGCTGCCATAACAAAATATGAGACTAGGTGTTTTAAATAACAGAAATTATTTCTTTACAGTTGTGAGGGATGGAAATCCGAGATCAAGTTGTCAGCAGATTTGGTTTCTTCTGAGATCTCTCCACAGCATCCTCACACGGCCTGTTCTCTGTGCTCACGCATCTCTGGTGCTTCTTTACTTCTTCCTCTTCTAAGGACACCAGTCATGTTGGATTAGGGCCCCATTCTTCTGACCTCTTTTAACCTTAATTACTTCCTAAAGGCTTCTCTCCTAATATAGTCACATTGGGAGTTAGGGCTTCAGCTAATGAATCTGGGGGGACACAATTCAATCCATTACACTCTGCACTTTGGTTGCTTCTCTGTAAAATAATGGTGATAATAATGTTAGTAGTACATTTCACACAAAATTGCCATGAGAAATAAATGAGTCACTATACATAAAGTACTTAGTGATTTCACATATGAAATGTTATCCAAAATCTATTATTTTTAAAATAATTTTTATTGGAGTATCCAGCCATCTCATCCTCTGTCATCCCCTTCTCCTCTTGCCCCCAATTTCTCCCAGCATCAGAGTCTTTGCCAATGAGTCAACTCTTCACATGAGGTGGCCAAAGTACTGGAGTTTCAGCTTTAACATCATTCCTTCCAAAGAATTCCCAGGGCTGATCTCCTTCAGAATGGACTGGTTGGATCTCCTTGCAGTCCAAGGGACTCTCAAGAGTCTTCTCCAACACCACAGTTCAAAAGCATCAATTCTTCCGCGCTCAGCCTTCTTCACAGTCCAACTCTCACATCCATACATGACCACAGGAAAAACCATAGCCTTGACTAGACGAACCTTTGTTGGCAAAGTAATGTCTCTGCTTTTGAATATGCTATCTATCTAACTTTCCTTCCAAGGAGTAAGTGTCTTTTAATATCATGGCTTCAGTCACCATCTGTACGTCTAAGTGAACTCTGGGAGTTGGTGATGGACAGGGAGGCCTGGCATGCTGCGATTCATGGGGTCGCAAAGAGTCGGACACGACTGAGCGACTGATCTGACCTGATCTGATCTGACAGTTGCTTTACCATACTGTGTTCGTTTCTACCGCACAGCAAAAGGAAGCAGCCGTTGTTGTTGCTGTTTAGTCACTAAGTCGTGTCTGACTCTTTGTGACTTCATGGACTGTAGCACACCAGGCTCCTCTGTCCTCCGGTATCTCCCAGAGTTTGCTCAAATTCATGTATCGATTGAGTCGGTGATGTTATCTAACCATCTCATCCTCTGCCGCCCACTTCTCCTTTTGCCTTCAATGAACCATACGTATACATGTATCCCCTCCCTTTAGAACTTCCTCCCCATAAGGAAATGATCCACATCTTCCAACAAAGCCAAAAATTTTAATTAAACAGAGTGCTATCAGCAAGGTGGAGCCTCTGCAGACAACTATTGCGTATCCTTCTACTAGTGTCTTTTTTCAGCACTATTTTTTCCAGTTATAGCAGTTTTTCTCAACTCTTCTTTACTCTCCTTTGATAAATATGTAAATCTTGTGCTCCCCTTTAGGGTTGTTAGAACATGTATAATAATGTAAATAACCATCATAACTAAAAACAAACAATAGCAATTTTTGAGAGCAAATGCATATTGTTTTGTTTTGTTTTTTTAATTCATATTTTTTAGCCACGTTTTTGTAAGGTGGTTAGGGCTTCCCCAGTGGTTCAGTGGTAAAAAAAATCCACCTACCAATGAAGGAGACACAGGAAATGCGGGTCCAATCACTGGGTTGGGAAGATCCCCTGGAGGAGGGAATGGAAACCCACTCCAGAATTCTTGCCTGGGAAATCCCATGGACAGGGGAGCCTGGAGGGCTACAGTCCCTGGGGTCTCAAAGAGTCATACACGACTGAAGCAACTGAGCGAACGAGCAAGCCAATAACATGGTTACTGATGTGAGCGCTGGGAGAACAGCTTGCCATGAAAGCCTTGCCTGTTATGCAGTGTGGAAGACGCAGCCTTTTCCAAGTCAAGTCTGCTCCTGCTTGGTTTACATAGCCAGGGCTGTGGACAAATCAGCTTACAAACATACAGTGATGGAAATGATAATGATGGCACATAAATTGCTTCTCTTCTCCGTGATAAACTGGGAACCGCTTTATCCCTAAATTCTCCAAAGTGCTTTTCTAAATGTTTTCTTATGTAACTGACTCAAACTTATCTTCCTTTCAACCCTTCTTGAGATTTTTCCTGGCAAAGACCGACTATCAGGAAGGAAGAGTTTTCCCCTGGAGGAGTTTCCCCAAAGAAATTTGGGTCTACCCCTGACACGAGGAAAAGTTTGCCTGAATTTATCTTGCAGCTGGACTGGAGGGGGTTGGAATTTGTTTTTCTTGGAAGCCAATCTCAAAATCCTTGTCCTTTAGAACATCATCAAAATGAGAAAATGAAAAGACGTTTCAATGTCAGCTGGAACCTAGAAATGGGTTTTTGTTAGACCACGCTTAAAAGAACAAACAGGGTTGCTATTTGAGCCTTTGTTATTCAGGTTCGGTGTTTTCACAGCCTCAGTTCTACATTCCAAGCAAAACAAGGTCCATTGCAGAGTTAGGCTGTTCTGAAAAGTTTGCAAAAGTCGGCCTCACCCCAAAGTACGGTAATAGTTTCTAAATTTAATGAAGTGAATATTTATTTGACCACCCACAAACTTCAGTGTGGAATTGAAGAAATTTGTACAAATTTGGCATCGTCATTCAGATGTTCACAAAAAATAGATAATCCAATTGTTTTCTACCTGCCCCCAACTGCCTTGATGGCAACCTGCCAGAGACTCTACAGCTTACTGCAGCCGTGCCTGCTGTTTGTCCCTTTTCCTCTTTCCATCCTGTGTCCAGGTCCTCATCCCCTCCTGCCTCCCCAGAGATCTCACTCTATCCATGATCCATTATCTATGTCCACTGGCCCATCTCTCTTGCTTCTTCCATCTCATCTGCTTCATGGGGTTTTCCTGTCAGCCTTTTAACTGTGCTCAAGTCTCTCCAATCTATTATTTATTTACTTATTTATTTTTGGCTGCAACAGGTCTTAGCTGTGGCACTTGGGCTTAGTAGTGGCGGCGCTGGGACTCAAGGAAATAAAACCTCCAGTGCTCCTTTGCCTTCCATTCTACATCTCATCTTCCCCTTCTCAGACTTCCAAATAGAATGGTCTCTGCTTCTTCAACTTTCTACTCTCACGAGAGCCCCCTCTTCTGTGCATTGGATGAACTCAAAATCAGAACTTGCTTGAAAATTAAAAACCTACACTCCCCTTCAAATAGAACACTTACTTTCTGTCTGCAGGGATGGTAGCAAAAGTACACTACAAATGTGTGCTGAGCACCACCTTGGTTCCAAGGGCTGTTCTAAATGCTTACTCATTCCATATTCTCCATGTGCCTGGCATCCTAGAGTGTCACACTTGAATCTCTGAATTTTTAAAATATTTATATTTATTTATTTGGCTGTGCTGGGTCTTAGTTGCAGCATGTGGGATCTAGTTCCACGACTGGGGGTCGAACCCTAGGCCCCTGCATTGGGAGCTCAGAATCTTAGCTGCTGGACCACCAGGGAAGTCCTGAAATCTCTGTATTTTGTATTAGGAAGTAAGTTTTTAAAGGTAAAATAGAAATATTTTCTGTTTTCTTCCATTCTGAGAGTCTGACATATGCCCTTTCCACCCCTCTGGTTAAGAATTACTGATCTAGAGAGTCAACAGTTGGGGAAATAATCATTCCTTCTTTCTTCTTAGTAGACTATGGATGCAACTTTTCTGCACCAGTGGCGATGCCGTCTCCAGGAAGAATAGCCGATTAGAACGGAAGCACAGCCTTGCAATTAGGGCTTCAGAATGCCAGGTGACCTTTTCTCTCACAGTGGAAATGTCATTGTCATGTTTCTCTTTTAATTTGTGACTAAGAATGAATGTCATCACCCACCATCTCTTGCTCAGAAGAGATTACCAGTCACTGTATAAATAACACAGCTACCCGCAATTCAATTTCCCAAGACTGCAGACCTTTAAAGAGAGGTGATCCTTTAAGAAAAAACAGAAAACCTGGAGAGGTGATGTTCATAGTGAGACCAAGGGACATATGAAGATACCTCCTGGCTCCAAACCCAGGATATTATTGGCCATTCATTTATCACACACTAGAGTAAATACTTTGTGAGGTCCTGTGGTCACAAGGTCAAATAAGACAAGGCTCCTTGCCCTGGTTAAAGGGAGAGAAATAGCTAAACATTGTAAAAGAGGGTTTACAGAACACTGGAGGAGCACCATGGAAGGAGAAGGAGCCAGAGTGAAGTCTGGGCAGGGTCTTGGATGATGTAATAATCAAGAGACTCTAGGTGATGCTATGATAACAGATAAACCCTAAACATTCACAGCTTCCAACAATAAATAAAATTCAGTTCTATGGACCAGACGTGGTCGCTGTACCATCTAAAACACATGGCCTCCAAAGTCTCCTTAGCACAGAAAAAGCAATGTTCAAAGGCCACAGTTCTTACTTGCCCCACTGCTCGTCTAAGAAGTGATACATGGGACATATGATATCATATTATACAATATTATGTCATGAGATTTATATCATAGTGTGCATGGGTCATACTTATACTGAAACTATTTGTTGTTGATATGAAATTCAAATTTAACTGGGTATCCTATATTTTCATTTGCTAAATCTGTGGAAAATTCTTAAAGGGATGGGAATACCAGATCACCTCACCTGCCTCCTGAGAAACCTGTATGCAGGCCAGGAAGCAACAGTTAGAACCGAACATGGAACAATGGACTGGTTCCAAATTGGGAAAGGAGTACATCAAGGCTGTATATTGTCACCCTGCTTATTTAACTTCTATGTAGAGTACATCATGCAAAATGCCGGGCTGGATGAAGCATAAGCTGGAATCAAAATTGCTAGGAGAAATATCTGGAGAAGGAAATGGCAACCCACTCCAGTGTTCTTGCCTGGAGAAGCCCATGGACGGAGAAGCCTGGTAGGCTGCAGTCCATGGGGTCGCACAGAGTCGGACACGACTGAAGCGACTTAGCAGCAGCAGGAGAAATATCAATAACCTCGAATATGCAGATGACACCACCCTTATGGCAGAAAGCAAAGAGGAACTAAAGAACCTCTTGATGAAAGTGAAAGAGGAGAGTGAAAAAGCTGGCCCAAAATTCAAAATTCAAAAAGCTAAGATCATGGCGTCCGGTCCCATCACTTCATGGCAAATAGAGAGGAAACAATGACAACAGTGAGAGACTTTATTTTCTTGGGCTCCAAAATCACTGCAGATGGTGACTGCAGCCATGAAATTAAAAGATACTTGCTCCTTGGAAGAAAAGCTATGACCAACCTAAACAACATATTGAAAAACAGAAACATTACTTTTCCGACAAAGTCCCATCGAGTCAAAGCTATGGTTTTTCCAGTAGTCATGAGCTTCCCTTGTGGCTCAGCTGGTAAAGAATCTGCCTGCAATGAGGGAGACCTGGGTTCGATCCCTGGGTTGGGAAGATCCCCTAGGGAAGGGAAAGGCTACCCACTGCAGTATTCTGGCCTAGAGAAAGAGTCGGACACAACTGAGCAACTTTCACTTGTATGGATGTGAGAGTTGGACCATAAAGAAAGCTGAGCACCAAAGCATTGATGCTTTTGAACTGTGGTGTTTCAGAAGACTCTTGAGAGTCCCTTGGACTGCAAGGAGATCCAACCAGTCAATCGTAAAGGAAATCAGTCCTGAATATTCATTGGAAGGACTGATACTGAAGCTGAAGCTCCAATACTTTGGCCACCTGATGCAAAGAACTGACTCATTAGGAAAAACCCTGATGCTGGGAAAGATTGAAGGCAGGAGGAGAAGGGGACAACAGAGGATGAAATGGTTGGATGGCATCACAGACTCAATGACGTGAGTTTGAGCAAGCTCTGGGAAAGGAAGCCTGGCGTGCTTCAGTCCATGGGGTCGCAAAGAGTTGGACACGACTGAGCGACTGAACAACAATCCTATACTTTCAGTTGCTAAATCTGGCAGTGAAGGAAAGTTTTGTGGCATTTTGTGATCAGTTGCTACCCCCAGGATGGATGGGCCCTGAGCATCAGCCTGACATTTTGAGTGGCATGGTCACCACAGGCCCCAGCGGCTCTTGCAGGCACAGAGGTTCTGCTGGGGCAGGCAGAGCGGAGTCTGGACAGCCTCCAGGAGACCACAGCTGTTGGAGGAAACTCAGAGCTGCTGGTGTGGGCGAGAGGGCTGTCTCTGTGCTGACGATCCCTCAGGAGTTCTTCCCGGGGCCAAGCCACCCACACACCTGGCCTGGAAGCTCACATGGGCTTCTAGGGTCAAAGCTGGTCCCACGTGGTCTGATGCAGAAGTGGAGAGGAGACACTAGGATGTCCAAACATCCTAGCAGCCGTGCAACCCTGCTCCCTCCATACACACTATCATCCAAGCCACAGGTTCAGGGCTTGCCCTAGTGGTCCAGTGGTTAAGGCTCTGTACTGCCAATGCGGGGGCATGGGTTCGATCCTTAGTTGGGGAACTAAGAGCCCACAGGCTGCCAAAGATATTTTAAAAAAAAGCAGCATGTTCATCTCCCAAGCTCCTGCATCTAGGCCCAGCTCTCAGTACCTCAGAACAAGGCAGCATTCACATCAGAGGCTGGCAGTCCCCACCACCCCTACATTTGCAGAGCCTGGGACAAGACTAAACGTGCCCCATATTGAATAATATGTCTCCCTACAAAGTTGAAAAATATGGCAAACACTCTAACCCACTCCAGTGTTCTTGCCTGGAGAATCCCAGGGATGGGGGAGCCTGGTGGGCTGCCGTCTATGGGGTCACACAGAGTTGGACATGACTGAAGTGAATTAGCAACTAACTTTTATACAGCTAAGAGTTGGCAGACTGTTAAGATGATGGAATTTAATTATTACTGCGCATGTCTGGGTGTTCTGTTGAGTAGCCAGTGATGTTTGGATGAGTCATTGAATAAAGACATACACAGTTTATAAGATATATATATATGTACCCCATGTTTTTCTATTCATTTTAGCAAAATTATATTGACATACTAAAGGTTTTCTCATAATTTGTACAGTCTTGACAGTAAACTCCAAAGCAGAGTTTGACAAACTTTTTCTATGGAGGATCACATAGTAAAAATTTTAGGTTTTGTGGGCCATATGGTTTCTTTGAAAATTACTCAACTCTGCCACCAGAATGGGCTTCACTGGTGGCTCAGACAGTAAAGAATCTGCGTGCAATGTGGGAGACCTGGGTTTGATCCCTGGGTTGGGAAGATGCCCTGGAGGAGGGCGTGGCCACCCACTCCAGTATTTTTGCCTGGAGAATCCCATGGACAGAGGAGCCTGGCGGGCTACAGTCCATGGAGTCGAAAAGAGTTGGACATGACTGAGCAACTAAGCACAGCACAGCCACTAGAATGTCGTGTCTGACTCTTTGAGACCCCATGGACTATACCGTCCATGGAACTCTTCAGGCCTGAATACTGGAGTGGGTAGTCCTTCCCTTCTCCAGGGGATCTTCCCAACCCAGGGCCTGAACCCAGGTCTCCCACATTGCAGGCGGATTCTTTACCAGCTGAGCCACAAGGGAAGCCCAGAATAAGAAAGCAGCCATAGACAACTTGTAGGTGATGAGTGATGTAGCTGTGTTCCAATAAAACTTTGCTTTCAAAACAAAACCAGGTGGTGGGTCTGATTTAATTCTGCAGCATTAAAAACAAAATGTTACTGTGTTCACAGGGTACGAAATTTGAATATATTTTATCAAAAACAGTAAATCAAAATTTTAAATTATTTTAATATAATTTAAGAAATTGTCTTCTAAAACAGTCAAACTGTTTCACTAAAATCAATAGTAAAATACAAATTATGATAGGAAAATATCAACACTTGATGTCAAAGTTATTTAAATAAAGCTGACAATTTTTTGTAGTTTTATTTTAAAAAATTTTTATTTTTGATTGGAGGATAATGACTTTACAATGTTCTGTTGGTTTCTGCCAAACAACAACATGAACAACACCCCCTCCCTCTGACTTTTAGTTTTGTAAAGATTTGATTAAGCCTATGAAATCTAAAAAATAAATCTATAAAAATAAAACTATTCACAGTTCCAGCCTTTAATACTCGGTTGCCAACAGTAAAGAACTGGGATCATGCTTCATATACATTAGATGTAGACCAATATGTTTACAAAATTAAAAGTCACATGAATTCCTAATGTTGCAAAATGTTCCTCAACAGTCAGGGGTAATGGTTGCAAAACTACAAACTGGTGAGGCATGGATTAGCTATAACTTGAAGAAAAACAGACAGTGGACCCTCAGCACTGCTGGAAAATGGTATTTTATCATGAAAAAATCTGTTACATCCAAACTATCACAGAGAAGGGATTTAATAAGTTAATCTGTCTTCTGTCTCTTTTTTATGTTCTTTCAGTTCTCAAACCTCCCTACCCTTGGAGGCATCTACCTCTGACGTCAGCAGTGACACAATGAGAAACTCCTGGGGCATTTGGAAGCTGCTGAAGGAAATGGCAACCCACTCCAGAACCCTTGCCTGGAAAATCCCATGGAAGGAGGAGTGTGGGTGACTACAGTCCATGGGGTCGCAAAGAGTTGGACACGACTGAGCGACTTCTTTTTCTTTCTTTCTTTCTACATTGTGTTTCAATAACGTGAGGCAAGAGAAGTGGAGAAACATTTCCTGAGTTTGGGTGGGGTTGATCATGGGAGTGGATGTTTAGAGTTAGGAAATGGCAACCCACTCCAGTATTCTTGCCTGGAGAGTCCCATGGACAGAGGAGCCTGGCGGGCTACAGTCCATGGGGTTGCAAAAGTCGGACGTGACTTGGCGACTAAACCACAACCACATGAAGGCTGAGTGACTTTTAACGTAACGACTTGATTTTTCGGCCACACTGGGTCTTCCTTGCTTTTCTCAGGCTTTCTCTAGTTTGTAGTGAGCAGGGGCTACTCTTCGTTGTGGTGCTCAGGCGTCTGTCTGCGGTGGTTTCTCTTGTGGAGCTCAAGCTCTAGGTGCACAGGCTCAGCAGTGGTGGCCCCGGTTCCTAGTTGCTCTGGGGCATGTGGAACCTTCCAGCACCAGGGAAGATTCCAAACCCTGTCCTCTGCATCGGTAGGCAGATTCTTATCTACTGCGCCCTCAGGGAAGCCCCTTAGTGATTTTTGATAAATAATTTTTGCCAAGTCTTTTTTTTTTTCTTTTTTCTTTTCTTCTTTGTAACTTCTTTGTATTAAAATGTTTTACGTTTCCCAGGCGGATGCCCAAGGTGGCAAAGGGTTGGTCCTAGGGTTGGTCCTAGATGGCTCTGTCCGTCTCCCTGGGCAACCGGATGCCCTTCAGGATCAAGCAGGTACCGCTGGGCTGGGAGGTGATGGACGTGTGCCGTGAGCGCACCAACATTTCTGGCAGTTGTGCAGAAACAAGGTAAAATCCCTGATCTTCCTCTGCAAGCGGATGAACACAAACCCATCCGCAGCCGCCGCCACTTCTGAGCCGCATCTTTTGGAGGGTGTGTGGCAGGCCTTCCCCAAAACCACGGGATGCCAGGCCATCCTGAGCCCTCAAGGTTTTTGATGGGACCCTGCTGCCCTCTGACCAGGAAAAGCAAAGAGTGGTTCCTGTTGCCCTCAAGGCCGTTTGTGTGAAGCTTGTGTGAAAGTTTGCTTCCCCCTGGGTGTCTGGCTCACAGGTTGGCAGTGGCAGCCCCACTGGAGGAGAAGTAGGAGTAGGTCAAGATCGGTTACAGGAAGGAAGAACAGCTCACGAGGCTACGGAAACAGGCTGAAAAGAACCTGAGAAGAAAACTGACGAATACGCAGAGGTCCTCAAGACTTTGAGGGTCCTGATCCGCGCCTAATGAAGACTGTGTATTTCTCAAAGGTTTAAAAAAAAAAAAAAGTTCCTAATTCACTTATATGACTTTCACAATCAGATGATGAACCAGAAAGGATTATTACGTGCATTAATAAATTTAATTTTTGAGAAAATGTTTGTAATTGGCAGGATCCTCTGAAAAGTGGGGTTCAGAGTGGGGGGCTCTTCTTGCTATAACTAAAGAGCATCCTGGGTTGGAGATACTTCCTGGGGAAAGTCTTTGAGAGCCTGGAGGCTTAGGGCTGGGCATGAGCAGGAGTTTCCTTTCAATTTCTTTTTTCTTTATTAATGTGGACCACTTTCAAAGTCTTTATTAAATTTGCCACAATATTGCTTCTGTTGTTTATGTTCTGGTTTTTTGGCCCTGAGGCATGTGGGATCCTGGCTCCTCAACCAGGGATCGAACTTGCACCCCATGCACCGGGAGGTGAATTCTCAACGACTGAACCACCAGGAAGGATCCTCCTTTCCATTTCTTTTTTCTTTTTTTTAAATTTTATTTTATTTAACTTTACAATATTGTATTGGTTTTGCCATATATCAAAATGAATCTGCCACAGGTATACATGTGTTCCCCATCCTGAACCCTCCTCCCTCCTCCCTCCCCATACCATCCCTCTGGGTCGTCCCAGTGCACCAGCCCCAAGCATCCAGTATCGTGCATCGAACCTGGACTGGCATCTCGTTTCATACATGATATTATACGTGTTTCAATGCCATTCTCCCAAATCATCCTACCCTCTCCCTCTCCCACAGAGTCCAAAAGACTGTTCTATACATCAGTGTCTCTTTTGCTATCTCGTATACAGGGTTATTGTTACCATCTTTCTAAATTCCATATATATGCGTTAGTATACTGTATTGGTGTTTTTCTTTCTGGCTTACTTCACTCTGTACAATAGGCTCCAGTTTCATCCAGATCATTAGAACTGATTCAAATGTATTCTTTTTAATGGCTGAGTAATACTCCATTGTGTATATGTACCACTGCTTTCTTATCCATTCATCTGCTGATGGACATCTAGGTTGCTTCCATGTCCTGGCTATTATAAACAGTGCTGCGATGAACATTGGGGTACACGTGTCTCTTTCCCTTCTGGTTTCCTCAGTGTGTATGCCCAGCAGTGGGATTGCTGGATCATAAGGCAGTTCTATTTCCAGTTTTTTAAGGAATCTCCACACTGTTCTCCATAGTGCCTGTACTAGTTTGCATTCCCACCAACAGTGTAAGAGGGTTCCCTTTTCTCCACACCCTCTCCAGCATTTATTGCTTGTAGACTTTTGGATCGCAGCCATTCTGACTGGCGTGAAATGGTACCTCATAGTGGTTTTGATTTGTATTTCTCTGATAATGAGTGATGTTGAGCATCTTTTCATGTGTTTGTTAGCCATCTGTATGTCTTCTTTGGAGAAATGTCTATTTAGTTCTTTGGCCCATTTTTTGATTGGGTCATTCATTTTTCTGGAATTGAGCTGCAGGAGTTGCTTGTATATTTTTGAGATTAGTTGTTTGTCAGTTGCTTCATTTGCTATTATTTTCTCCCATTCTGAAGGCTGTCTTTTTACCTTGCTTATAGTTTCCTTTGTTGTGCAGAAGCTTTTAAGTTTAATTAGGTCCCATTTGTTTATTTTTGCTTTTATTTCCAATATTCTGGGAGGTGGGTCATAGAGGATCCTGCTGTGATGTATGTCAGAGAGTGTTTTGCCTATAAAAAATATGGAACGCTTCACGAATTTGCGTGTCATCCTTGCGCAGGAGCCATGCTAATCTTCTCTGTATCGCTCCAATTTTAGTATATGTGCTGCCGAAGCGAACACCCTCCTTTCAATTTCTGACTTTCTTCTCTGAGTATCTCCAACCCTTAGCAAATTTCTTTGCAATTTTTTTTTTTTTCCAGAGAAAAACTCTTTTCTGTCTGTCTTGTGTTTTCCTTTGGGTCCCTGTTTTCATCTTTTGAAAATCTGCTCATCTTTTAGGGTCTAGTTTGAAGGCTTCCTCCTTAATGATTTCTTTCTTGTTCTGGGCAGCTGAAAGGCCCCCTAATGTGAACTGCCCTCCCCCCGCCCATAGGATTTTGTTTAAAGCAGAGAAATGCTTCTTAAAAACTCGACTGGTCAAGAAGCCACAGTCCTTCCTGCATCTTGGCAGAGGGTACAAATGCGGTGGGTGGTTGAAGGAAGTCATGGAGTGTCCTTGCCTGGAACTTCCCTCCTTAGACCACCCTAGACGGGTCCTGGGAGCTAACCTGAGGTAACTTCAGGCTCATTTCCCAGGAAAGTTGGAAAGTTCGTCTCTAGAAAGCCATTTCTAGGGTATTCTGGAGTCATTGTGTTCTAAAAGACCGGAGGTAAGCATAATGAACTGCACCCAACAGTGTAAGGGGTATGCATTTAAGGTTGTACACCTGAGTTATACAAAATGTAAGACTATTACAAGGATTTTTATTATTAGGACCTGTGGGGAAAAGATCCACTTGATTCTACACTGGTCAAACTGTTCCCCAAGTACTGTGTTCAGTCTGGGGCATAAATAACTCTTTAAGTAGATATAGATTACAAGAACAACAATAATAAAACACAAAGTAGTTACCCACTCCAGTGTTCTTGCCTGGAGAATCCCAGGGACGGGGGAGCCTGGTGGGCTGTCGTCTCTGGGGTCGCACAGAGTTGGACACGACTGAAGCGACTTAGCAGCAGCAGCAGCAGTTACCCAGAATGGTGAGACTCAAAGCTACATCCTAGAACGCCATAAGGCGAGGGAGTCCAGCTCAGATAAGCTTTGATTTGTGAAAAGGCAGATCTGGTAAGCTGAGAAGGGAGGAGTTCTGAAGAGCCAGTGTGCTAACAAAGTTACAGTCATACCTACTGTTCTTGCTGCCTGGCACCATTTACCCTGCTGATAAAAATGTTGCCCTATATCATGAATCCCTCCTTCCTGGCTCAGTCCTTGGGGTTTGGGTGAGGCTGACCCCACACTCAGGCTGAGCTCTGGTAGCTCCAGGCTATTTATTGATCCTATTATCCAGGACCATGGTGTGGCTATGGGTACCTCTGTCCCGAGGGAGAAAAAGTTTCGAGGCTTTTGTGTCACTTCTGGGGAAGTGTCCTTTGTATTTGAAGCTGAAATGCTGTAAGAACTGATCTGCAGCAGCTATCATGTAGGAATGCAGTGAAAACCTGAAGAACAGAGCAAGCAGAGCTAAGAGAGAGAAACTGGATTCCAGGGGCACTGTTGGTGTTTGGTCAAGTCACACCTTAAGTCAGATCTGTCAGTGCACCTCTCAGATTATAGGAGTCAACAACTTCCAGTTTTGCTTTCAACATTTTGGATCATAGGAAGTCATGTGAACCAAAAGTCTCCCAAGTAGTATGCAGCAGGGAAGTGAAGCAGAGGGACTCAGGAAAGAGCAACTCTGACAGCAGCTGGTGAGTTGGTAATATGGAGAGCTAGTCTGTTTGGGAAGGTGCAGGTGACTTGATTTAGATGATGTTTGACAACTTGTGTTTTATCTGAGCGTCTAAGGTCTATGGCCTGTCAGCCCAATACTATGCAATATTGGCAAATTATTGATATACGTAAGAAGTAACTGCCATGATGACAAAGAATAATTTGATTTAAAAAAATTACCCGTGAGTACTTAGGGTTTCTTCCACAAACCTGCCAGAGAAAATCAAAGCATAAGAAATCTTTTGAACTGGCTAATACATGCTTCCTTTTCCATTACCCACTTTGGCACAGACTCAAAGTTTCTCACTCATATCCATTTGAAAACCACTGTGGGAGCAAGTCAGTACAACGTGGGGTGACATCAGAGTCCAGGAGACAGTCACTGTGGGAGAGTCACCTGGGGATAGATCATCCAGGAGCATGGAGCCCTTGAATGAACAGGAAATGAGACATGTAGGGAGCTGACTAATCTGAGGATTGTCTACATTGGCTTCCTCCAAGGATGAGTAGCTGAGCTGAATGTTAACCCCCACCGGCAACTGAGGACAGACAGTGACTGACTCCAATCCTCCTTCCTTCTTCCAACATGTAGAATACTTGCTAGGTACCAAGAGTTGTTCCAGATATAAGGATAGCTGGTTAATATGGCATTCACAGCCTTGAGTCTAATGGGAAGGACAGACAATTAAATGCTGAAAAGTCACTTATAGGGAAACTTTGGAAGTAGAAATGTATACTTAATATTGGTGGATTTCACTGTATGTAAATTTTGTGTATATGCAGTCACTCCAGTCGTATCTGACTCTATGTGACTCCATGGACTGTTGCTCACCAGGCTCCTCTGTCCATGGGATTTTCCAGGCAAAAATACTAGTGTGGGCTGCCATTTCCTACTCCAGGGAATCTTCCTGACCCAAGGATCGAACCTGCGATTCCTGCCTCTCCTGCACTGGCAAATGGATTCTTTACTACTGTGCTACCTGGGAATCCCATGTAAAGTATACTTGAGTTTAAACAACAACAACAACAAAAACAGACAGGAAAAAATAAAACAGAATCACCTAAAAGTGGAACTGGAAATCCAGGCAGGGTATTATCAGAGCACCAAAATAGAGGTTATTTGTGTAAGATATAAAGCTGATTGTGATCAGATTAATAAATGCATGAAAGAGCCGATGCACCTACAACCCATGAAAGCAGAAAGAGAGGCTCTTCAAAACAGTAAACTTTCTACTTGGAACACTAGAATAACCTCAAGTTCAGAGATATCAGGGGCAGGGAGAAGGAACTGATATGATGGTGCTGCTGCTGCTGCTAAGTTGCTTCAGTCGTGTCCGACTCTGCGACCCCATGGACGATGAGCTGGTAATTAATTCATGAGCTGCAAACATCTGCACCCATTCTCTGCCTTAGAAGTGGTGGATCCTGGATTTTTTCCTCCAAGTGAAAATTTTAAGTAAAGCTTATTTTTTACCAAATAAGATGAGAGTTATGATACCTGAGGCTCCCAGAGAAGGCACTGGAGCCAGAGAAAGTAGCCAGTGTACACTTTCTCCCTTCCACCCTCAAAACCATTAGAGCTAGGACCACTGAAACCAAATCTCTATTTACTGTTAAGAAAGCAGAGATTCTCACCTGGCCTTGGGAAATATATCTGAACTTCTTATTCTACATAGATGAAACTCTCATGTGAAAACTAACAGGCATTCAAAAAGCATGAAACAAATGAGGAAAACCAACAGAAGTATCATCCAATGCTACCAATAAACAAACGACCTGCTGATGAAAGTGCTAATCAAGAAAGAAAAGAACTTTGCAATACCATAGTTGGGGGACTTCCCTGGCAGTCCAGTGGTTAAAACTCTGAGGTTTCACTGCAGGGGGCACAGATTTGATCCCTGGTCAGGGAACCCAGATCCTGCGTGTCATGAGGGCATGGGCAAAAAAAGAAAGTTAAAATATGATAGTTGGTATACGTGAGGAAGTAAAGACATTCCATTTACAGAAATAAAGGCAGTCTATAAAAATAAAGAGTTCTTGGAAATTCATGCTTGGGAAAAACATGAATGTGGAAATAAAAAACTATTTCAACGGATGGACTGAAGAGCAGGAAAGGGATGAATGAAGACCAAATTGTGAACAGAAAGACTGTCAGAGCTGTCTTCCATATTCAGTGAATAAACACAAAGAAGATGATGAGAATAAAATAAATACTGAGCCCTGGAAGCTATAGGCAAACTTTTAGAAGCTGTCTACCATACATTCCAGAAGAGAGAAATAGAGTCAAGAGAACAGAAGAATCAATGAATCAAAAGGAAAAAAATGTCTCTGCTGAAAAAAAGCTCAAATCTACAAATTGAAAGGGTTCAATGAGTGCTGGGCGAGAATGATGAAAAACTACATCCTCATGAAATTTCTGAATTCCGAGGATAGACAGAAAACCCCCAAAGCTTGGGTTGAGCAGCACTAGAGACACATTACCTGGAAGGAATCAAATCAGTCTGTGGTTCTCATCAGCAACGCTAACACAGAAGACAAAATTCTAAGGAAAGATTCTTTTGAACCCAGCTTCTAGATGCTGTTACCCTATCATTTAATTATTGTGAATTCAGAATTCTGAACTCAATTAATCTTTAAGTAAATAAATGATGGGAACAAAAATCAAGATATATTTGGACACGCAAACGTTCTGAAAGTTTACCATCCAGGAACCACTTTCTGAAAGAGATACTCAGATGTACTAGAAGCTGAAGAAGAAGGAGGAAGAGGAGGAGCAGGAGGGTGAAATAGGAAGCCACAGGGCACAAAACTCAGCAGTTAGCAAAGAAATCAGTAAAACCTGTGGCTAAGCCCATTGTGAAATAATTGAGTACAGTATTTCTATTTTAAAGATTGTACTATTTGCTAAGGTCAGTGATTGGTCTTCACTGTTGGCTGGTTCTCATTAAGCAAGGCATAGCTCCATCAGCCTTCAGAGCTGTTGTGAGCTTCCTCAGCAACTGTGTCAGTCATGGTTAGATGCGCCCCACTTCTCAGGGCTGTGGGTGCCTGCAAAGGTCCTCAGGCCGATTCTTGGTCCGGAAATGGGCTGTCAGCAGGCTTCCTTTTGGGGTTTGTGGAACAAACATACCAACAGCTGAGGCATCCACTTGTGAGGCAGGTGACTCTGTGTGTGTGTGTGTGTGTGTGTGTGAGAGAGAGAGAGAGAGAGAGAGACTGGGTGGCAGAGCCCTAGTCTTGCTTGGTGTTACCCCTGCTACCAAGGGGAGGGGGAAGGGGCAAGGATGGGCCAATACTATGCCAGCTGCTCTCTGAACTTCAGCTGGAATGTCTGAAGTTTGCTTCCAAATCCACATCTTCCAGGGCTTTCCCTGGCGATCCAGTGGTTAAGGCTTTGCCTTCCAACACAGGAGGTGCAGGTTGGATGCCTGGTTGAGGAATTAATATCTCATATGCCTTGAGGCCAAAAACCAAAACATAAAACGTAAGCGATATTGTAACAAACTCAATAAAGACTTTAAAAATGGTCCACATTTTTAATACTGGGTGCTTGGGGCTAGTGCTCTGGGACGACCCAGAGGGATGGTATGGGGAGGGAGGAGGGAGGAGGGTTCAGGATGGGGAACACATGTATACCTGTGGCGGATTCATTTTGAACTTTGGCAAAACTAATACAATTTGTAAAGTTTAAAAATAAAATAAAATAAAAATGGTCCACATTTTTAAAAAATTCCAAATCTTCTATCAGAGTGCACTTACCAATGTAAAGTGGGGAGGGGCCACTGTTCTGCTGAGTCATCCCTTCCCACCCATGTCTGCTTTGCTTTTCTGAGAACCCTGGTGTCCGGATGGCTTCTAGCACAGTCAAATGTAACAGCCAATAGTCTATTTGTTGCCCAAGCTCCACAAACTAACTGCAGGTAGGATGTTTGGTTTGTGTGTGTGTTTGGGGGAGGGAGAGGCGTGTGGAGGAAGGCAGGATAATCCCGCTTGCTATTTCTTCCATCGCAATGAAGTGTCTGAGAGTCATTGAACTTCTAAGAATGACAAGTTTACCTGCACTTGACTTAGAGATGGTCAGCAGCAGGGCTTTTCTCCATAGAGACAGGTTCCTGTTATTGGTCTGGACAAATCTGCTTAAGAGGTTGACTCCATCCTGGGAGGGTCAATGTGGCCTCTTACAGGTAGCCTGGCGATGTTCTCAGAGGTCACGTCAGCTAGGGATAGATGTGTGTGAGAAATGTGTGTGACGTGGAGTGTGGTGTTACAGAGGGGGCTCGCTTTTATCGTTTTCAAGCACTCACAGCTTTTATCGTTTTCAAGCACTCACAGTTTTTCAACCAGCGTAATTCAGAGGCTTCAAATATTTAAATTTGCAAGTTAATTTGCAAGTTAATGCCAACTTCAAGCAATAAGTTCAACACCGAAGCTTATCAAACTCATTACAATTACATATTCAAACCATTCCTGAAATACCCACAGATAAGCAATTTATTTACAAATTGCAGGCCTGCTAGTATTCCCAAGCCAGCCTCTGGAAAAAGCAGTAAGTCATTTCTGGTTAGGAGTGTGATGACCAAGCAAGGGATTTTTCCAGGAAAGTTCCAAGATATTTGGTATCCAACCTCCCTGCCTCCCTTTTCCTTCTGGCTCTGTGTCATGTCGGGATGAGAACCCACCAGGCAAACACCAAGCTTTATATTGTAAGGAGACACACTGAAGAGCAGCCTGGGGGGAAATGCGAGAGACACTAGAACCAGTCTTCACTTTCCATTTGCCCATACTTCTCTTCTCCACAGTCCTGCCTGCCTCACAGGCCGCTCAGGGCTCTCTAGGAATCCCATCCATTTATGTCTCAGGGATTGGGGGATGGGGCTTTCCAAGGGATCTTTCCTATAATTCTGATTTGTCAAGATCCAAAGTTAATGGGGGGGAGTCCTATATGTTAGCGCCTGCCTGGTAAAATAAAATAGGTACCCACATTTTTTTCTCATTGACTTTTAAAAATCATTTTCATCATGTTTAAATGTACAGCTCGGTGGCATTAAGTACATTCATCTTGTTTGCAACCATCACCACCATCCACCCACAGAATTTTTCATCTTGCAAAAGTGAAACCCTCTACTAATTAAACATCAAGTTCCCATTTCCCTCTTCTCCAAACTCCTTCTACTTCTGTCTCTATGAATTTTCCACCTTATATAAGTGGAAACTAATAGTTCAGTTCAGTTCAGTTCAGTCGCTCAGTCGTGTCCGACTCTTTGCAACTCCATGAATCGCAGCACACCAGGCCTCCCTGTCCATCACCAACTCCCGGGAGTTCACTCAGACTCACGTCCATCGAGTCAGTGATGCCATGCAGCCATCTCATCCTCTGTCATCCCCTTCTCCTCCTGCCTCCAATCCCTCCCAGCATCAGAGTCTTTTCCAATGAGTCAGCTCTTCGCATGAGGTGGCCAAAGTACTGGAGTTTCAGCTTTAGCATCATTCCCTCCAAAGAAATCCCAGGGCTGATCTCCTTCAGAATGGACTGGTTGGATCTCCTTGCAGTCCAAGGGACTCTCAAGAGTCTTCTCCAACACCACAGTTCAAAAGCATCAATTCTTCGGCGCTCAGCCTTCTTCACAGTCCAACTCTCACATCCATACATGACCACTGGAAAAACCATAGCCTTGACTAGACGGACCTTTGTTGGCAAAGTAATGTCTCTGCTTTTGAATATGCTATCTAGGTTGGGCATAACTTTCCTTCCAAGGAGTAAGTGTCTTTTAATTTCATGGCTGCAGTCACCATCTGCAGTGATTTTGGAGCCCCCCAAAATAAAGTCTGACACTGTTTCCACTGTTTCCCCATCTATTTCCCATGAAGTGATGGGACCGGATGCCATGATCTTCGTTTTCTGAATGTTGAACTTATAGTACTTACCCTTTTTTAACTGGCTTATTTCACTTAGCATAATGTCCTCAAGTTTCATCTACAATGTAGCATGTGTCAGAATTTACTTCCTTTTTCTTAAGATTTTTTTTTAATGTGGACCGTTTTTAAAGTCTTTATTGAATTTTTTACAATATTGCTTCTGCTTCATTTGTTAAAAATCTTATTATTATTATTTTTTTTTTGCCAAAACTTCAGCCATTTGGGATCTTAGTTCCTCCACCAGGGATCAAAGCCTTATTCCCTGCATTGGAAGGCAAAGTCTTAACCACTGGATGGCTAGGGAAGTCCCTACTTCCATTTTAAGGTCAAATAATATTCCATTGTATGTCTCTACTACATTTTATTTATCCACCCATCCTTTCATGGACATTTGGATTGCTTCCATCCTCTGGCTCATGTGAATAATGCTGCTGTGAACATGGGCATTCTTTGTTGTCACAGAATGTTTTGATTGTGTAGCAAGCTGTATTAAAATAGACTTCAGTATTTCTTAGACTTCGATGATGGGAAACAGGAATAAGTTAGGAAGCTGTCTGGATTATGTACAGGAGACTGCTTGATGTCCCTTAAGATCACTTCCACAATATTGGTCAGTAAACCTCAATATTTTAGGTAGGATTTAAATATTTCATTAATTATATGAAGGCTCACTGATGAGTAAATTACTGTAAAAAACTTTTTAAAGAGAAGTTTAAAGTATTTAAGTGTGGAAAATGATAGTTTTTCTGGAGAGCCAGGAAACTGGCATTTGGTGGCCTGAAGCGTGAAGAAGGGGCAGATTATAGTGAACAATATGTACACAGATGAGGAAAATAAAATGCTTTGAACTAGGAAGAAGTGTACTTTTCATTTTTTTCAACAATTCTTACACATTGGTACTGGAGTAAATTTGAAAATATTATAATATCTGTACATTATATTAATATGTATAAAAGCTATGCATATAATTAAAAAACTTTTTAAATCACATGTATTTAAAAAATTTTCCCCTTTATCTCCCATCTCTTTTAGTGGACACTTTTGTGGAGGCCGTGTGGCAAATCTAATCCAACGCAGTTTTCAAAGCTATCTCGTTCACTGATGTCATTTTTTCCTGTTTGAAAGCACTACTGCATACTTACTCGGGTGTGTATCTCTCTGGACATTTTATATTTTACTGGGATTTAGGAGATAGAAGAGAGAGCTCTTTCAGAATTTATGATGTCATCTTGAAACCCAAAGTCATTTTTTTCTTTGATGAAGTCATTAAAATCTTGATATCATGGGAAAAAAAGGTTCTCTGTAAATTCTCTTTTACAAGACAGTAGTGTACTGACCGTGCTCTCTTAAAAGAAGCACATTTTTCTTAAGCTAAATATTTTCTTGGTAATAATCTCACTGCCAAAATTAATTAACACTGGTTCAATATTCTCTTTTAATTCTAGAGACAAGTACTAATAAGATAATTTTTCATTGTGTGACTCCATGAACTTACCATTGGGTAGGATGTAGTTTGTTTTTACAAAAAATATTTGTTTGAAAACAAAAAATCAGTCAATAAAAAGAACTGAGGAAAGTCACACAATCTAATGTAGGATATAAGTGCATCATGTATTTTACTAACATGAAATTTTCAAAATTTAGAAAGACTCCAAGCTTCTAATTCAGGAGACACAGGTTTGGGGAGCTAAGATTTTACATGCCACGAGACTCAGCCAAAAGATTAAAAAAAAAAAAAAAATTAAAAAAAACCCAAATGGTGCACAATCCTCTAGAATAAAGTAATCTTCAGAAGGGCTACTACAGAACACCTAAGACCCCATTGAAAAGACACCCAGTAATCTGTTGTCCATTTCCAAGTTTTGGATACTTTTTCCCTGACATCACCAATTAAAAATGTATATGGCTTCCCTGGTGGCTCAGATGGGAAAGAATTTGCTTGCAATGTGGGAGACCTGGGGTTCATTTCTGGGCTGGGAAGATCCCTGGAGGAAGGCATGGCAACCCACTCCAGTATTCTTGCCTGGACAATCTCCATGGACAGAGGAGCCTGGGGAAGGGGGGGTGGGGTTTACAGCCCATGGAGTCGCAAAGAGTTGGACCCGACTGAGTGACTAAGCACAAGCACAATAACCTCTACACATACACATATTTATAAACACATGTACACAAATGTATTAAAATGTATGTATTTATTTGGCATGGGAGCATGGCAGAGAAGAAGAGGTATAGGTTGGTGAAAATGTCCTGAATGTATTTTTGTTGAAACAATGACATGATTTGAAAGTTCATGGAAAGCGGAGCTTAAAGGCACTGTCTAAATAATAGGAGATAGCTTGCACTACCTGCCCTGTTCATAGTACTCCCCAAAGCAGGCTCTTATCTTTGCTAAGCAAAGAATAATTAGCAAGGAAGCCTGATGCAAAGGGCCTAGGAAGTTTATTTTTAACCACTTCTTTTTAAGGCTGCACAGCAAGTTGAACCCTTATATGGGTGTGGTCCTGGGTGGTTAGGGTGAGAGCAAGCCCATGGCACAGAGACAAAGCCAGTGAGGATATGGGTGAAGAAGTGGAGGGGGCCGCTGCTCTTGGGGTGCTCCACAGACACCTAAAAACGGACACCTCAAGCTGAAAACGTTCAACCTGGAACTTATTTTTTCTTTCCCTGCAGCCAGCCTCTCCCTATCCCAGCTTGCCACAACTCCCTTTGTGTGATTCCCACTGCCATCAACCCAGCTGCCCAAACCGAAAGTTTCGGTGACATTTGTAATTTCTCTTTGCTTGTCCACCGCAGTCCACTGGTCATAAGATCCAGTGGATTCCACCCAATACTACTCTCACTTGTTACTTCCCTCCACACTCAGAGCCACTGCTCCGCTCCGGGTCGTGTCCTCTCTTGCCTGGATCTCTCAACCAGCTCTGGGCGGGCTCCCTGCCTCCCGGGCCACTTTCCCAGTCCTAGAGCCAACCGGGGAGACTTTCCTGATGAGATCCCGGTGATGGCTTCTCAGCAACCTCCTTTCCTGGGTTTATGAGTTCTTCTTTATCTCCGCAGCTCACTGCCTCTCTCCAACTGTCCGTTCTCCCTCTAAGGAGGTCTCCCTCCGCATTTCTAGAATGCGCGCTCTCTAGTCTAGCCCCACGCCTCTCACCGCTTAGATTCCTCTCTGGCCCTTCTCACCCCCAGGTCTTCGCTTACATCTTCCTGAAGCCTCTCTGACGCCCCAAGCTGACTGTCCCCGGAGTAGCAGGAAGTCCTATCAGCTCTGAAGCCACTGACGGTCTTGTCGCCTGGTCAAGCCTGTCGCCAGGGTGCCCTGGACCGACGGGCTTCTCGCCCTTGGAGCTCCAGCCACCTCACCCAGCTCTCTTTCAGCTCCTGAAAGATTCCTGTTCCTTCTGCCCCTCACCCCTCTTCCTTTGCCACCCCGGGAGTGCCTCCCTGAGCCCCTAGGATCCCGCCATCGTTCCACAGGCTTAGGGCACGGGACACGTTTTCTCCCGGGCAGTCGGGAACTCTACGTTCGGGGGTGTCACTAGGCCGGGCCCGCCGGGTGTCCCTGGGCCCGCAGCGCCCGGCGCGCAGCAGGTGCACGGCCGGTGCAGGAGCGATTGCTTGAAGGAGCATTCTCCGGGGCGCGGGCCTGCTGGGGAGGAAGGGCCCGCGCGCCGCTCCCCAAGCCCGGGACCCCGCGGCACCCTCTGCTCCCCCGTGCGGCGCCGGAAGCGCCCAGCCCGGTCCCCTCCCCGGGGCGCCAGCCGCCTTATCTCGGCGCCTCGGGGCCGCAGGAGGAGTCCAGGCGCGCCGGGAAGGAGGCGGCAGCGGCATGGCCAGGGGACCCTGGGGCGTCGGCATTCCGCTAGGCCGCCTGCTGCTGCCGCTGCTGCTGCCTCTCAGCCTAGCCCGAGGTGCGCCCCGAGCGTGGAGCCAGGACGGTGAGTGCGGGCGGGGAGCGGGCGCGGCGCTCCCCCGCCCCTGGGCCGGGCTGGCGCGGAGCCCTGGAGTGGGGCTCAGGTCAGAGATCGGGAGGGCGGGGCTCCGCGATACTGGTGGGCTTTCCCGGCTGCCTTCCCCGCCCCCGCACAGGGGCTGCGGGGAGCTGAGTGCCCTGCGGCCGGGCCCGCGCCCCCCGGGGACCTGGCGCGAGCCGGGGCTGGGCGCGAGCGGGGGGTTGGGGCTCCCCCTGGGAGAGCCGCGCCCCGCGCGAGAGGGCGTGGAAGGGCGTTCCGCCTGCACTGTCACGCTTCCGGCCCCGCTGTGGCTTTTGCGCGACAAATTCTTGACCCTGGAGCAGTTTTCTTCCTGCCTTTTAATTTTTGACATTTGATGAAGAACCGGGTGCTAATATGGTGATAAAGAAGTGTAAGGAAGTTTATGGGAATAAAGCACTCATTAATCAGTTGATTCATTTAACAGATGAATGGTCCTTGAATAGTTTTCTTGAGAAGGATGTGAGGTCCCTGTGCTGGCCCTCATTGACCTCATAGTCGTGTCCAACTCTTTGCCACCCCATGAACTGTAGCCAGCCTGGCTACTCTGTCCATGGGATTCTCCAGGCAAGAATACTGGAATGGGTTGCCATGCCCTCCTCCAGGGGATCTTCCCAACCCAGGGATGGAATCCAGGTCTCCCTCATTGCAGGCATTTTCTTTATGTCTGAGTCACCAGGAAGCCCATTCTGGAGAAGACTCAAGCAAATAATCCATTTCCAGGCAGTTGGAGTAGTAGCTTGCCAGGCTCCTCTGGTCATGAAATTCTCCAGGGAGTGGGTTGCCAGTTCCTTCTCCAGGGGAATCCTCCCAACTCAGGGATCGAGCCCTGGTCTCCTGCATTACAGGCAGATTCTTTACTGCCTGAGCCACCAGGTAAGCCCTAGAATCCCATCAGTGCTCTGAAAAGTTGAATGGTCAGAAGAGGGAGAGACTACATTTGAATAAGGGAATCTGGTGGCACCGTGGATGAGGTGACCCTTAAATGGGGCCAAAAAAAGTAGGTAATATTCGATATGGGAAGCTGAGGAAAAGGCATCCCAGCTCATCGCAGAGGGCACAGTCAGCTCTCCACTGAGAATGAATGAGTGAATGAATGAATCCCAGATGGAGGGGACAAAGTAAGAAAGCGCGTGGAGACACAAAAGCACAGGGTCTGCATTTCCGTTTGACTGATGTGTAGAAGGTGGGTGGAAAATGGGGGCGGAACAGCAGGTTGGAGTTCACCAGAAGGCAGTGCATTGTAGTTGGCAGACTCAGGCATTTAGACTTAGATGCTTCTGGGCAGTGAGAAGCCATTGATAATCACTGCAGGTTTAGTACAGGGAGTGAGTGATATAAAAAATGGTACAAGGGAGACTCTTCGGTTGGTCCAGCGGGTAAGACTCCACGCTTCCACAACAGAGGGCATGGATTCAACCCCTGACTGGGGAACTAAGATCCCACATGCCAGGCAGTGCAGCCGAAAAAAGAGGTATAAGGAAAGCGTCTAGCTTCCCTAATGAAATGAAACAGTCATCCTGTGAAGTGAAGTGAAGTAAATGAAACAGTCATCCTGTAGTGGATGGCAAATACCATGTAAGGAGATGCTCAGAGACTCTGTGGCTCCTACTCTTGTTCCCCCCAATTCTCTTCACCTCGGGACTTTCACTATCCCCGGATGGTATTTTTCTTGGTTGGCGAATCTTCTGAAGTGCCCCACCCCTGCTTTTTTTTTAACATCAGGTGCTCTGATGGGCTTTCTAACTTCCTTCTCTAACTTGGTCTCCCACAGCAGTGTAGATAAAAGCTTGCAGATGCTTGGAGCATACTTCAGAATCTCTATGTGAAGACAGTAGCCTTGGAAACTGTCCGCTGTGTTCCCATTGACTTGCTGGGCTCAGATGTTGACCGAAGTAACTACATAAGCCCAGCCATCTGCAACTGCTTAACTGCTGTGGTGTGAATCTTGGGAAATGGAAGTCAGGGTTGAGGTTGAGCCTCCTCTCCCTATGTCAGCATTTTCCCATCCTTTACAACCGTGGAGAACCTGGTGTGATCAAGGGCAGGTTTCCTTGCGGTAGATGGTGTGGGAACTGACTGGAGGCTTACGGGCTGTTGAGGAAGTTGTTACATCTGTTCTAAAAGTCCTGACTCTTGGCCCCACAGTCATAACAGCAGGAAATGAGGACTGTGTGTAGATGATAAGGTGGAAAGGGAAGGACTTAATGACAGATGTTAAGGTTCAAGCGAACCAAAGAGGGAAGATGGAACAATACAGGTTTGGGACGGGTTGATTTGGTATATGGTTCTATAGTGCTATAGTGCTCTGTCGTGTCCTACTCTTTGCGACCCCGTGGACTGTAGCCCACCAGGTTTCTTGCCTGATTTCCCTGGAGTGGGTTGCCATTTCCTGCTCCAGGGATCTTCATGACCCAAGGATTGAACCTGCTTCTCTGCATCTCCTGCATTGGGCAGGCAGGCTCTTTACCACTAGTGCTACCTGGGAAGCCCCATATGGTTCCATTGTTGTTCAGTTGCTAAGTCATGTTTGACTGTTTGTGACCCCATGGACTGCAGCACACCAGGCTTCCATGTCCTCACTATTTCCCGGAGTTTGCTCAAACTAATGTCCGCTGAGTTCGTGATGCTATCCAACCATCTTATCCTCTGTACCCTCCTTCTCCTCCAGCCCTCAGTTTTTCCCAGCCTCAGGGTCTTTTTCAATGAGTCAGCTCTTCATATCAGGTGGCCAAAGTTTTGGAGTTTCAACTTCAGCATCAGTCCTTCCAATGAATATTCAGGGTTGATTTCCTTTAGGATTGACTGGTTGGATCTCCTTGCAGTCCAAGGGACTCTCAAAAGTCTTCTCCAATACCACAGTTTGAACGCATCAGTTCTTCGGCCCTCAGTCTTCTTTATATGGTTCTATAGGAGGACAAAAAAAGATTTAGGAAGAAAGATGCTTCGTTGTTTTGGAGATCCTGAATTTGAGGTGATGTTAGGAATTTGGAGAGATGAAATCAACAGGGAATTGAGGCTGTGGACAGTAAGTGTCTGCAGTGATGGTGACTCAGTGGTCACTTGAAGCCTTGAGGTTGATAAGACTAAGAGGACCGAGGACAGATTCTTTTTGGTTTTTGTTTTTTTCCAATTTTTTCATTATTTATTTTTAATTGAAGGATAATCACAATATTCTGTTGATTTCTTCCATACATCAACATGGATGTTCCCTTCCTCTCTAGCCTCCCTTCCACCTCCTGCCACATCCCACCCCTCTAGGTTGTCACAGAGCCCCAGTTTGAATTCCCTGAGTCATACAGCAGATTCCCACTGGCTATCTACTTTACATATGTTAGTGTATACGTTTCCACGCTACTCTCTCCATTCGTCCCACCCTCTTCTTCCTACCCATAAATGTATTGACAAGTCTGTTCTATTTTTGCATCTCTACTGCTACCATGCAAAGAACCTATTCATCAGTACCATTTTTCTAGGTTCCATCGATATGTGTTAATATACGATATTTGTTTTTCTCTTTCTGACTTACTTCACTCTGTATAATAGGCTCTAGGTTCATCCACCTAATTAGCACTGACTCAAATGCGTTCCTTTTTATGGCTGAGTAATATTCCATTGTATATATGTACCACAGCTTTTTCATCCATCTGTTGATGGATACCTAGGTTGCTTCCATGTCCTAGCTATGTAAATAGTGTTGCAATGAACAGTGGAGTACATGTGTCTTTTTCATTTATGGTTTTCTCAGGGTATATGCCCAGTAGTGGGGTTGTTGGATCATATGGTAGTTTTATTCGTAGTTTTAAAAGAAGTCTCCATACCGTCTTCCATAGTGGCTGTATCAATTTACATTCCCACCAACAGTGCAAGGGGGTTCCCTTTTCTCCACACCCTCTCCAGCATTTATTGTTGGTAGAGTTTTTTGATGATGACCCTTCTGACCAGTATGAGGTGATATGTCATTGTAGTTTTGATGTGCACTTCTCTAATAGTGAGTGATGTTGAGCTTCTTTTGATGTGTTTAGTAGCCTTTGAGGACAGATTCTTGGAAACACTAAGTTCAGATGGTACACGTGGAGGAGAAGGAGCAGCGCCCACATAAGTCAAAGGAAGATTGAACTAGAAGAGCATCGAGGAAACCAGGAGAATGGGAGCCAAGGGCGTGGAGACTGAGAACAAGTCTTTAGTTTTGGTGACTCTGTCTGTGGGAGCCAGAGCTAACTGAGCAGTGAGAGTGAGAGCCAGATGCTGCTGCTGCTGCTGCTAAGTTGCTTCAGTCGTGTCTGACTCTGTGCGATCCCATAGGGCTCAGATGAATGCAGGACCTTGACTGCAGGGTAGATACTCTTTAAAGAAGGTGGAAGCAAATAGGAGATTGTGTTCAGTTGGGCTAGCCAGGTCAGTGCAAGATATTCTTTTTTTTTTTTGGCCAGGAGAACAGTGGTAAAGCTGTCTCCAGCACATTTTATTTTTACTTTTTATTGGACTATAATTACCTTACGATGCTTTGTTAGTTTCTGCTGTACAATGAAGTGAATCAGCTGTATGTATGCATATATCCCCTCCCCCATAGACCTCCGCCCCACTCCTGTCCCTCTAGGTCATCACAGAGCATGAGCTAAGCGTCTTAAGCTTTATAGCAGCTTCTCACTAGCTATCTGTTTTGCACATGGTAGTGTATATATGTCCATCCTAATTTCCCAACTCATCCCATCTTCCCCTCCCTCCTGTGTCCACATATCTGTTCTCTACATCTGTGTCAGTATTCCTGCACTGGAAAGAGGTTCATCAGTACATCTAACACATTTTAGAATGAGATGAATTATCCAGTAGAGTGAGAAACTGAAAATGTAAAAAAAAAAATGAGACTTACTGGAGAAGGTCGAAAACAAAGGTGGTCTACAAGTGGAAACCTTCATCAGGAGAGGGGAAGGAAGGAGAAGAATGGAGACCTGCTCTTGCCTTCCCCTACAGCTGGCTACTTAGTGAGTGCTGTGCAGTTTTCAAAACCAGCCCAACTGTCCTCCTTCTTGGAGGCCCCTTGGAGTTTTCCAGTTCCCTTTGCAGGACCAGAGACGCCACACACATGCCTCTGTGCTATATTGTGTGGGACACTACACACTTAAGGAAGTATCTGTACATACACATATGTACACATACATATCTATATAATACCTTTGCCCTATACGCTTACACCATATTGCAGTGTAATTGTTTACTAGTGTGAGAGGTCCTTGTGAGTAGGGACTGTGGCTTGTATTCGGAATCTGGTATGGAAATAAATGAAGACTACTCCATGAGAATAGGCAAAGGCTGTTTATATAGAGCTTCCTCTAGCAAGAGAGTCAGCCATCATCTCTTATGTTTGTCAGAGACTCAAAGACAGGCTGGGGAGTGTCACAACTTGACAGCGGAAAAGGGAAGTCTTCAGGTGTGCCCCCGTTGGCTGGAGGATGTTGCCATGGGGAAGCTGGAGATGGCTTCCCTCTAACAGCAGGCATCCCATTGGTTAGGGTAGTGTATTTGGCTTTCTCTGATTGGCCCTAAGTTTGAGGCATGGGCAAATATTAGGGAAACTGGCCAATACTGATTAAATCCTGATGACTTGGCTGTTACAGAGGTGGTTTGACTTACTAGACCAGTGGTTGCAGGTTGTAGGTCAGAGTTCTGTTTTTATGTATGATCTAGCCATTGTCCATTTGTATTTTCAGTCTCTCACTGGTAACATTGCTAAATTATATTTAACTGTCATCCAAGATGCTCCACACAGCCTTTGACTGTGTGGATCACAACAAACTGTGGAAAATTCTCAAAGAGATGGGAATACCAGACCACCTCACTTGCCTCATGAGAAACCTGTATGCAGGTCAAGAAGCAACAGTTAGAACAAGATATGGAACAACACACTGGTTCCAAATCGGGAAAGGAGTACGTCGAGGCTGTATATTGTCACCCTGCTTATTTAACTGCTATGCAGAGTACACCATGCGAAATGCCAGGCTGGACAAACCACATGCTGGAATCAAGATTGCAGGGAGAAATATCAATAACCTCAGATATGCAAATGATACCACCTTTATGGCAGAAAGCGAAGAGGAACTAAAGAGCCTCTTGATGAAGGTGAAAGAGGAGAGTGAAAAAGCTGGCTGAAAACTTAAATTCAAAAAGCTAAGATCATGGCATCCGGTCCCATCACTTCATGGCAAATAGATGGGGAAACAATGGAAACAGTGAGAGACTTTATTTTCTCGGGCTCCAACATCACTGCAGATGGTGACCACACCCATGAAATTAAAGGATGCTTGCTCCTTGGAAGAAAAGCTATGACCAGCCTAGACAGCATATTAAAAATTAGAGACATTACTTTGCCAACAAAAGTCCATCTAGTCAAAGCTATGGTTTTTCCAGTAGTCATGTATGGATGTGAGAGTTGGACCATATAGAAGGCTGAGTGCCGAAGAATTGATGCTTTTGAACTGTGGTGTTGGAGAAGACTCTTGAGAGTCCCTTGGACTGCAAGGAGATCAAACCAGCCAATTCTAAAGGAGATCAACCCTGAATATTCACTGGAAGGACTGATGCTGAAGCTAAAGCTTCAGTACTTTGGCCACCTGATGCAAAGAGCCAATTAATTAGAAAAGATGCTGATCCTGGGAAATATTGAAAACAGGAGGAGAAGGGAATGACAGAGGACGAGATGGTTGGATGGCATCGCCGATTCGATAGACATGAGTTTGAGCAAGCTCCAAGAGACGGTGAAAAACAGAGAAGCCTGGCGTGCTGCAGTCCGTGGGGTTGCAAAGAGTCGGACATGACTGAGCGACTGAACAACAAAAACAACAACAAAGATGCTTCAGGGAGGAGAGAGTGGAGGAGCGGAAGTCAGGCAGCCTGAGTGGGAGGAAGGTGTGAGATGGTAGTAGACAGAGCAGGAGGGTGTTGGTGGGTGGGTGAGGTGCCAAGCCCTAGCGGAGCAGAGAGGTTAGTAATGGGTGAGGAGGGCTGGAACCAGTCAGTCCTGTTTCTTAACCTTTCCCTGCTATTGCTCCGAGTCTGGGAGTGGCTGAGGAACCTGTTGGCTCAGGCCCTTTGGGGTTGGGGAAAGCCAGGGGTTGGGCAGAGGCCTTGAGAGGCTTGGGGAGTGATGGTGGAGGGGGTCGGGGAAGTTGTTATGGTATGAAGGGCGCTGACTTCCCAAATCTGCATCCCATAGGCTTAGTTTTCACTCTGTCATCGTGAATCACAGCCGCACATACTCTGTTCAGAGTGAGAAGAGGAGGAAACAGGGGGAAATGGAAGGAGTGCCTTGTTTTGGAGTGACTTATAGTCACTCAAAGTAACAGAGCAGGATTAGAGCTGACGAGGCCGATTCCCACCGTGGCCTGTCTTCCTTCTCCAGGAACTTGGCTCTTAGGGCCTATTCTCAGCTTCTGGTCAAATCCTAAAATGGGCTCTTAGGTCTCTGCAGCCCAAGGTAGCAAGTGGCCTGTTGGCCTTAGGTCTGCAAAGGGGACGGGGCGGGGGGTGAGGTGGGGGTGGGGTTGAATATGGATTACAGAAAAAAAAAAAAGGTATGCAGCTTGCTGGAGAATGTGAGGCAGCCTGTTTGTGGGTGACACTCAGGACATGAACCTTAGGGTGTGGCTGCTTTGCTCAGAGTTCTGAAGCACTGATGTTGGGACACTTGGCATGGGTTGGTTCCTGGTCTGGAGGCCAGGTGTGGCGGTCCTGCTGCAAGTTGGTCTCGATTAAAGAGGAAGGTGGACAGAAGAAGGCAAAAGGGCCAGCGCAGCTGTGGGCTGATAGTCATTTAATGCAAGGAAAGGTTGTAGGTTCTTGACTGGGAATGGCAGCCTTGCACTGAGGGGAGAGGGAGTGGCCCATGGTTCCCACTGCCCTGCGAGGACTATACTGCTAGAAAGAGTAGAGTGTGCTCTGTCTTGGTGGATTTTTAATGCAGAGGCTATTTTGTTTGTTTGTTTTTGTTTTCCTGTCAGGCATGTTGGAGAGGAGAGACTACAAGATCTCTCACGTTCCTTCTGTCTCCGGAATTTGATGCAGTCTCTTAGGAGCTGTGCGATTTTCTGTGGTACTGTGGAAGACTCGGGAATGCTTTCTCTTCCTGAGCGTCGGCCCCCCTTTGCTTTCTTCCTCAGGTCATCTGATCTGTTTCCACATGTCTCCATGAGTGTGAGAGACAGGATCTCAGGCAGGGGGTGCAGTGGGCTGGTCTGGTGAGCGGCTGGGGAGTAGATCACGATTTGAATCCAAGCACTCCATTTGTGCTTTTAAAACTTCCTTCTTCCCTTGACAGTGGACAAAATCTGCTTTGTCACAGTCCATCTGCTGTTGTTTCAAGGGTGCATGTAAGTTGTTGCTTGAATTTTGAAATACGAGCTGGCAGCCTCCACTCCATCCCGAGGTCTAGGTGTCCGTGTGCAGTGACATGGAGAGGAGGGAGGGGTAAGCAGAGCTGAAAGGGTGAGGAAGCTGAACTTACAACTTCTGAGTCAGATGTTACTCAGAAGGCTGAGAGGATGTGGGAGGTGGACAGGGAGTGAACAAGGAGGTACTATGGTTCCCAGAATATCAACCCCCTGAATAGGCAGGCATCTGTCTACACGATATTCCTTTGGGTTTTTGTATCAGTGCAGCTCTCCATGACTCTTTATTAGTATAATTGGGAGCTGGCTAGCTGTCAGTACCTTCATTTATTCATTAATGAAGAGCTGTTGAGTGGATGTTACAATAATGCCTGACATATTCTAATTGCTTTATGCGAATGAACTCATTTACTCTTCAACCCACAAAACAGCCTGTAGGTTTATTTTCATCCTCGGATTACAGATTTACAGGAAACTGAGGCACAGGATTGTCAAGGATTCCTCAGCTAGCTAGTGGCCAAGCTAGGACTGTAGCCCAAGTGATCTGTCTTAACCCTGCTCTGAACCAGGGTGTCTCAGACCAGGCACTGCCTCATGCATGACTTGTTTCTAACAACAATAACAATATCTATGGAAAGAGATATAAATATTCATGGAAATTAGCTCTTTGTCTAGTGCTTGAAAGCTCCTGAAGCACTGATATTTCTCATTTAGTCCTCGAAACGTGATCTCCATCTGAAAGATTAAAACCAGATCTCTGACAGTTTCCTTGCCTACGATCCCATAATCAGGGAGCAAGAGAGAAAACCCCAATTGAGATTGAGACACTGGTGCTCTCATTGTTGGATGTAGTTTTAGCTGACTTAGTCACTGCCGAGTAGAGAAGGGAAGTGAGTCTCGGGTGGCAGCCCTCAGCTGAGAGATACAGTAATAGTAACAGAGAGTACCTGTCGGGTGTATCCTCTTAGACTTTTGGAGTTTGCATTCTCCTGTTGCTCTGCCAGTAATTCTAGGCATCTCTAGGCCAAGGGGAAGGTGGCGGGGGGGTGTCCCTCACCTCTGTAGTAGTCACCTCGGTTACTGCGTTGCAGCCACCTCTCTGCTGTCCTAAGCAGAATCTGCTGAAGACAGAAGTCACATCATCCTTCATGTGGCTGTGGAGCTGCGCCTTGACACAGTTCCTCTCGCCACCCCTGTCCCCAGGTAACAGCAAAGGCACAGTGACCTGGGCCCTGGCCTGGAGGATTCTGTTGGGTTATTCTCTCTGTCATGTTGGTCCCACAGCTGAGCTGCGCCTCAGTCCAGACTTGGTGAAAGATGTCTTTGGTATTGCCTTTTCTTTCCCCAGGGTCCTTGATAGATTGAGACTTCTTCTGGTGGCTCAGTTGGTAAAGAATCCGCCTGCAGTGTGGGAGACCTGGGTTTGATTACTGGGTTGGGAAGATCCCCTGGAGAAGGGAAAGGCTACCTACTCCAGTATTCTGGCCTGGAGAAGTCCATGGACTGTGCAGCCTATGGGGTTGCAGAGTCAGACACAACTGAGCAACTTTCACTTTCATTTCTGGGAGCTTCTTAGAAATGCAGATTCTCAGGCTCTGCCCACACCCAAACCCAACACTTCAGATTCTGTTTTAACAAGTTCTCCAAATAGGGTGACCAATTATCTTGGTTTGCACCCAACTGAGGGGTTTCCTGGGACAGGGGACTTTTAGTATTAAAACTGGGTTGAATTGGTTACTTTGTCTCCGGTGATTCTGGGTGTTTGTGTGACTGCAAATGTTTATTATTGTTTTAAGTTGCTAAGTTTTGGAGTAATTCATTAGGTAACAGTAAAAAACGGACTGAACAACTAACACTTTTTTTTCAAGAAGGAATAAATATGTGATTAATGTCTGCAAAATTTAACATTGTTAAATTTTAAAATCACTTTGTAAACTAATTGTGTACATTTATGCTCTTCTCCAGTGGTTCTTTTTTAAGATGAATTAATTGTCCGTTGTTCTGTGTCTCTGCTGCTGCGCGCAGGCTCTCTCTCCTTGCAGTGAGCAGGCGCTATTCTGTTGCACTGCTCTGGCTTCTCATCGTGGTGGCTTCTCTTGTTGCGGAGCCCGTAGGCTCTTGGGCTTCCGTAGTTGCCGCCCGTGATCTCGGTAGTCGTGGCTTTCAGGCTCTAGAGCTCGGGCTCAGTTGTTGTGGCACAGAGGCTTAGTGCTCTCCAGCATGTGGAATCTTCCGGGACCAGGGCTGGAACCGGTGTCCCCTGCGTTGGTAGGCAGAGTCTCAACCACTGGACCACAGGAGAAGCCCTCTAGTGATTCTTAACTGAGCTAGGAGCTGTTGATCAGTGGATACTATTGTGTGGTCGGAAGCAGCCCCAAACCCACCCCAGCCGCTGCCCTTCCTTGTATTGAGGTTGTGCTTCCTACCCCTTTCTTTAGGATAGGTTTCTTCCCCACTCCTGGTCCCACAAGCAATTAGCACTCAGAGGCTCTCCCTACTAGGCCCTGCAGAGTGGGCTAATTATGGCTGAACAAGAGGCCTCCGTTGAGGTCCCACTTTCTCTGGAAACCACTTGCTCTTCTGCAGGTGGTATGGGAAGCCTTTGGTAGCCTGGCACACATCTTGTGTATTAAAAATGGTTAAATAGATTTACCCCATATTGGTGGACATTTAGTGTGGGGACTCATCTCTCCCTTCAACTCTGTCTGTTGCTCATATAACTGGAACCTTCCTGGTGCATTTTTCCAGGTTGTAAAGTTCCATCTTATGCCAGGGTTAGTTAGAGGATCTGGGCATTTACCTACTCCTCCATATTTTCCACTTATTCCTTAAATTCTCAGGCCCTACCCTTTATGTTTGCATTCTGAGGCACTTAGGGACCTCATTCCTGAGCCTTTCTGGTTGACTTTTATTTATTTTTATTTTAATTATTCTTTTTTTCCCTCCTTCCCTCTTTCTTCCTTTCTCCCTTCCTTCCTTTCTTTTTTCTTTCCTTTTAATTCTTCCTCTCAGTCAATTCCCACATGTCCATCTCTTTCATCTTCTGAAATATTGTCAGCATCCTTGGCTGCTGTCATCTTCTCTTCCAGGGTTTATACCTTCTTGGTCCTTTAATGTCATTTTTAAATTTGGGGGTGGAGGGTTGTGAGTGTGTTTAATCTGCTGTGTTTAATTGAAAGTCTTTCATTTGTAATTTAAAAGAAATTGTTTATGTATTTTAGTTGTATGTTTGTATATATACTCTTTTTTTTTCTTTACCAATCTTGAATTTGACTACTAGTCTTTATGATGGGCTGACTTTGGCAAAAGTTTTTTCAAGGAATTTGAATATATTTTCTAATTTTTTAACATCGTTTTACTAAGTCCTAACTCCCCTATCCCACAGCCTCTATTTGTTTTTTCTTTCTTCAAGCTTCTTGCATTAAAATTATATTTTCCCCCATCCCCTCCCTGGCTGCCTGCTTTTCTTTTTTCTTTTAAAGTATATAAAAACATGTCAAACTCAGCTTTTCTGAAGTAGATAAGCTTTTATGTCTGGTATTAAACATTTCAATGTTGATATCCTCTTTTTGCTCCAATAATTATTTAGGGGACTATTCTGTAGTTTACAAGAAGGCTTACTTTTGGGGATGCAAGTCTTATGTTTTATCTTGTAACTTTATTATATTATTACATGGTAGTCAGTATGACCTATATAATTTCTAACTTTTTAAAGTTTGTTGCATTTTTCTTTAAAGTTTGGGATATAATAAAATTTGTAAATATCCTTTGGTTAATTTAGTACTTCTTAGTGATAAGCATGGCTTGTCTCATTTTTGTGTTGTATTTTGTTTAAAAAAATAAAAAGCAAGCCTGATTAAGAATATTTGTATGTTGCCCTTTCTTGGTTGGTTTCATGCCTAGAGCAGTCTGTGGGCTCTTTATTACCTGGGTAGTAATGGAGCCAAGACTAAGGTGAAATTCCATGCTGAAATGTTCTCCTTCCTAGGTCAACTCCTGATATTACAGACACTGGGAATGCAATATAATATTCCCACAGAGCCTCGGCTAGAAATTCTTGTTTGATCTTGGGCCATGTATCGCCATCTGGTAGATCTGGTTGTTTCAGGAATTTAAGCCCCAAACATTTTTGCTCCTTATCTAAATAATTGGGATCTGGTGATCCTCCTGGGACTGGTTATTGTCTCACTGACATTTAAAACACATTTGCCACTTTTTCCCTAAAAGCAAAATGGATAGGGCAGTAGATGAGTACCTCTCCCCTCCATTTGCTTTTTAAAAATAACGTGCTGCGATTCATGGGGTCGCAAAGAGTTGGACACGACTGAGCGACTGATCTGATCCGATCTGATTGTAGTTTATTTTATTTTTTGGTCATGCTGCACAGCTTGCAGGATCTTAATTCCCCCACCAGGGGTTGAACCTATGCCCCCTGCAGTAGAAGCATGGAGTCTTAATGCCCAGGGAATTTCCCCATTTGCTTTTTTTTTTTTTTTTTTTTTTATTCTTCCAATTTTATTTTATTTTTAAACTTTACATAATTGTATTAGTTTTGCCAAATATCAAAATGAATCCGCCACAGGTATACATGTGTTCCCCATCCCGAACCCTCCTCCCTCCTCCCTCCCCATACCATCCCTCTGGGCCGTCCCAGTGCACCAGCCCCAAGCATCCAGCATCATGCATCGAACCTGGACTGGCAACTCGTTTCCTACATGATATTTTACATGTTTCACTGCCATTCTCCCACATCTTCCCACCCTCTCCCTCTCCCACAGAGTCCATAAGACTGTTCTATACATCAGTGTCTCTTTTGCTGTCTCGTACACCGGGTTATTGTTACCATCTTTCTAAATTCCATATATATGCGTTAGTATACTGTATTTATGTTTTTCCTTCTGGCTTACTTCACTCTGTATAATAGGCTCCAGTTTCATCCACCTCATTAGAACTGATTCAAATGTATTCTTTTTAATGGCTGAGTAATACTCCATTGTGTATATGTACCACAGCTTTCTTATCCATTCATCTGCTGATGGACATCTAGGTTGCTTCCACGTCTTGGCTATTACAAACAGTGCTGCGATGAACATTGGGGTACACGTGTCTCTTTCCCTTCTGGTTTCCTCAGTGTGTATGCCCAGCAGTGGGATTGCTGGATCATAAGGCAGTTCTATTTCCAGTTTTTTAAGGAATCTCCACACTGTTCTCCATAGTGGCTGTACTAGTTTGCATTCCCACCAACAGTGAATAATAGCAAATGAAGCAACCGACAAACAACTAACCCCATTTGCTTTTTAAGTTGTAGGCAGTAGGACTGCAGGTGCCTTTATCCAGTTGGCCAATAAAAATATACTGAATGTTTTTACCCCGCCATAATGATATGTGGGCAAATGACATAATTCCTGTCCTTGAGAAGCTCATTCATAATAACAAGCTGAGAAGACAGAGATGGAATAGAATATATTGACAAATTAACATGTTTGATATGGGAATGTATAAGCATTAGGAGAGCACAGAGGAAGATACATTTAATTTTCCTAAAGAATGAAGGAATGTGGACCACCCTAGGGAGAGTGGGGTCTTGAAATGAGAATAGGTGCTAGTTGGCCAGAGAGGGAAGGATAGACATTCTAGATGAAGGAACATCATGACTAGGGCATGAACTAAGACAGTGGGTAGCATGTTTGTGTGGGAAAGAGCAGTTGGCCTCTTTCCTGGAGAACACTGTATATTTGAGTTTGGAAGCATTGAGGCTTACAGAAGTTAGTCTGGGGTTACACTTATGGAAGCACTGAATACCAGGTAGAAGAATTTGCACTCTACTTGTGGGGAGTGGGCAACCACTGCAGATTTCTAAGGATGAAATAAGGTCTTTTGTTGTTGTTCAGTCACTAAGTCACGTCCAACTCTTTGCCCTTCCATGGACTGCAGCACACCAGGCTTCCCTGTCCTTCACTATCTCCCAGAGTTTGCTCAAATTCATGTCCACTGAGTCAGTGATGCTATCCAACCATCTCACCCTCTGCTGTCCTTTTCTCCTTTTACCTTCAGTCTTTCCCAGCATCAGAGTCTTTTCATTGAGTCAGTTCTTGGCATCACGTGGCCAAAGTATTAGAGCTTCAACTTCAGCATCAGTCCTTCCAATGAATATTCAGGGTTGATTTCCTTTAGAATTGACTGGTTTCATCTCCTTGCAGTACAGTGGATTCTCAGGAGTCTTCTCCAGCACCACAATTCAAAAGCATTAATTCTTGGGTGCTCAGCCTTTTTTATGGTCCAACTCTCACACTCATATATAACTACTGGAAAAACCATAGCTTTGACTAGACAGACCTTTGTTAGGAAGTGATGTCTCTGCTTTTTAATATACTGTCTAGATTTGTCATCACTTTTCTTCTCAGGAGCAAGTGTCTTTTAATTTCACGATTGCAGTCACCATCTGCAGTGGTTTTTGAAGCCAAGAAAATAAAATCTGTCACTGCTTCCACTTTTCTCCTATTTACCATGAAGTGATGGGATCTGATGCCATGATCTTGGTTTTTTGAATGTTGAGTTTTAAGCCAACCTTTTCATTCTCCTCTTTTATCCTCATCAAGAGGCTCTTTAATTCCTTTTCACTTTCTGCCACTAGAGTGGTATCATCTGCATTTTTGATGTTATTGATTTTTCTCCTTGCATCTTGATTCTGGCTTGTGCTTCATCCAGCCCATCATTTTGCGTGATATATTCTGCATAGAAGTTAAACAAGCAGGGTGACAATATATAGCCTTGACGTACTCCTTTCCCAATTTGGAACCAGTCCATTATTCCATATCAAGTTCTGTTGTTTCTTCACCTGCATACAGGTTTCTCAGGAGGCAGGTAAGGTGGTCTGGTATTCCTATCTCTTTAAGAATTTTCCACAGTTTGTTGTGAACCACACAGTCAAAGGCTTTAGCGTAGTCAATGACAAAACTGGTCCCCTGGAGGAGGAAATGGTATACCACTCCAGTATTCTTGCTGTGAGAACCCCCCATGAACAGTATGAACAGTATGGAATAAAATCAACCCTTTATAATTTTGGTATTCAAATGTTGGTTCTCCATTGTAAATGTCTGCTACCAAAAATGTGACTCATCTAGAGTACATTATTGAAATGTTCTTTTCTTGATATATGCAATTTATGATTCAGATTTCCATTCGGATATCTGTGCCACTTGCCATGAACATGCTACTTGCTTGAAAAGAGAAACAACAAGCATCTGTATCTGCAAATATGGATTTGTGGGCAATGGGAGGACTCATTGTATTGGTAAGTTCTGACTCTTGGCTAAGTTGAAAACTTCATCAAGAAACAAGATTCTCCAGTATTAAAGAGTTGGTGTCCTTGGGGGGAAAACATTGTTATTGTTCATGTACTTTTATTATAAGAAGTTTTATCAATTACAGTAAGTCTCTGTTTTAGTGTTTGGATATATCATTTCTTTAGCATTTACAAGGAATTATCCCTCGTGTTAGAGATCACTGAACTTGAAACTCTGGGAACTCTCTGACCTAACACAGATATGAAATCTGTTTTTAAGTCTTGGGTTTAACTTAGCAATTTGAGTGAGTATTGTCTTTTTAAATTTCTCTAGTTGTTTTGACAGAAAACTATTTTTATTAGTACCATGAGGAAAAACAAAGCACAATTGCCTATTGAACTTTTCTGGCTGATAGGTGAAATACTGTTTCTTTGAGTCTTATGTCTACCAAAATCCATCCTTCAAATTTTTTATAGTTGTGACCCTTTAAGCTCTTGGATGACTTACAGAAATACACATACCTTTAGACTAGAAGTATCTGAAATTATTTTTTGTCTCAGAGAATCCACCATGCCATAAGAGTCAGATAATATCCAGCTTCAAGCCCAATTCAGAGAGAGAGAGTTCCATAGCAACTTTACGGTAACGGATGTTAGGATAATCATGGTTTTCTCCCAGCATCCATGTTACCTGCAGTGAACATATGGATAGTTTTGCCTTGTAGCTGTGAATTGACAGTGTATACCACCTCACTGTGGTATCTTTTTTTTTTTTTTTTTTTGCTTCCTAAAGAAAAATAACAATTAAATCCTGAGTTCAAAAACTCATATTCTACTTCACAGGTACATGTTTTCACAATCACACAACTTTGCTTGTTCCTGCAGGCTGGAGTTGGGCCTTCCTGACCCTCTCTGTTTAGGATAAAAACACTATATACTACATATTCCAATAACTGGTGTGCTGAGACCACACCATACGTTGCAGGTTAGATCACAGATGTGCCAATGCTAAGTCATGGGACCTAAGAACTCTAGAATCTCCTGCAAACCCATATGTCCCTTCTGATGAAGTCTGCAGGGGAGACATGCCGCAGGAACAATAGCAAAGGAATGTTCCATCTTATGGGCAGGTGGACTTGCGTCTGAAACCCCCGTGCCCTGCTTAGTAAGCCAGGACACTTGACCCGGCTATGGCTTGAGGGTCCATTTTGCCTCTCTGTGTTCTTAGTCGGATCTTTTAACCACAGATAGTTTTAATGATGAATAGATTTAAGTAAAATTTAAAAAGATAATATAAGGGAAATGAAAGAAAAACCTACCAGATTTTGAATGGAGTGTGGGGTGCTCTTGGGTTAGCGGGAATTGTGTGCAATTGTGAGAGGCAATTGAACTGTTGTGAGTGGACCAGTAGTGTAATAAAACACTAAGTGACAAAAAACTCCAGTTTCTCAGCAGATGATATCCTCCCCGCAAAAAACTAGCTGGATAGATCACCTCTCAAAGGATGTAAGAGAAATTGGCCACAGGGGTTTCCTCTGATGGTATAGTCTAAGGCAGAGTGAGTGAATTCTAACCTGGGGGCCAGACTTGATTGCTGCCTGTTTTTGTAATAGGGTCTTAATTTGTTTACTGACTCTCTGTGCTTTTATGATCCAAAGTATGGATGAGCAGTTGCAACCGGAGACCCATGACTGGCCTGTGACAGAAAAAGTTTGCTGACCCCTGAGCTGGAGGACAGGAGGGGGAGGTTTATGTTCATTTGACATTGATGTCAAACGATTGAATTAGAAATAGTCAGAGCAGGTCCTGTGGTCTCATCCCAGGTTCCAGCCCCTCCTCACTGGGTGCTTAACATTGTTTATATGGATCACTAAGGATCAGCAGGAGCTGCTTCTGCCACAGTATTAGCCCTGCCCCCAGATGAGGCTTGAGCACTAATTCCATTGTGTGTCCTGGTGACTCAGAAGTAACAGATTTTCCAGTTAATCATTGGATGCAAAATCATCCTACTTTGATTTTTGTAAAAAAAGGCAAGAGAATGGCTGAGCTGGAAAAGTGGGATTCTGCTGGATTTTCCCCTCCCAGGCCTATGACAAGATCTTTTTAAGTGTGGAGAAGTTCAGAAAGCATCTCTATCTCCCAGTCTTCAAGTAGGATGGGCTATCAGAAAGAGATGTTGAGTTTCTCTTGTGGTTTCGTACATACTTGGCATGCGATGACGAGTGGCCCATGTCCCGGAGTCTGAGAAGTACAGTGAGCAGAGGAGAGGCTGGGGAAATAGATCTTTCTGCTGTTGTCATAGAATATTGATTCCCAAGTCCATAGCACAGGAGAACAGTCTGGGTAGTTGATCGTGGTATGGAGTGACAGCCCTTTCTGTGCTTTGTCTCAATGTACCCACAGATAAAGATGAGTGCCAGTATGGAGCCAGTGTGGTCTGTGGGAACCACACATCTTGCCACAACATACCCGGAGGCTTTTATTGCATTTGCCTGGAAGGATATCGAGCCACAAACAACAACAAGACGTTCATCCCCAATGACGGCACCTTTTGCACAGGTACTCAGGAAGGGGGTTGCAGATGGCATCGTGGTGATGGCCGAGGGTACCTGGTACCTGGGATGTGGAGGAGGGAGAGGGCAGGGCCAGGATGGGGTGTGATTTAAGGAAGGGACTCTCCTTTATTGATGGGGGATATTTGGACATGGACTGAGTATTAGTATCAGGGAATTATTGTTCATTTTGTTAGAAAGAATAGCTGTATTGTAGTATTTTAGGATAATATTCTTATTTTGGGAGCTGCGTGCTAAAGTATCTAGGAGTGTTATTATGAAGCATCTGATGTAGTGTTTATCTATAAGATACTTTAAATGGCAAAATGTGAATGATTGTTGAATCTTGGGGGTGGAGGTAGAACTAGAGGAGACTGTAATATTTTTTCGCTTGTTCTGTGTGTCTGAAATGTTTCATAACAAACAGCAAGGAGAGATTCTTTGAGATGGCGTGCCATCTGCAGTAGCCTTTGGAGTGACTGTGGTACTCGCCAGCTCTGTGCATACAGCCCCAGGGATGAGCTCTATGATGCACCTATTAGAGTTGTGGGCTTGTCTCCTGGAGGAATAAGCTGAGTGAGGAGCACAACTCTTAGGATCTCAGTAGCTTTGAAGGTCAGGTTTTGGATATATGTTGGTCAAATAAAAGGGATGGGCAAAGGCCTTCTAATTTTCAGTAGCTCCTGTTATTATTTTCATGATTGTATGTCATGATAATATAGCTCTTGGATTTTCTAAGGAAATCTTTGAACAGTAATGAGGAGGAAAGGCAAGAAAAGACTCCTGGTTCTAAGATGGTTTTGTGTAGACTTAATGATTCTTCTTGAGGAGGTCATGGCAACCCACTCCAGTATTCTTGCTGGGAGAATCCCATGAACAGAGGAGCCTGGCAGGCTACAGTCCATAGCATAACAAAGAGTTGGACAGGACAAGAGCGACTTAGCAGGCACAGTGATTCTTCTTAAAAAGCTTTGTGATATTTAAAGGTTTGGGGGAGACACAAAGAGAGAGGAAAGCATTTTTTATCTTTTTCCCAGGAACCTCAGGTTCTGATGCTCTGATTCATTCTTCCTCTTGACCTGTACCAAGGTAAAATTCCCTCAAAGGGTACATTTGATTTATTCTTGGCATGAATGAGCACGTTCCCTCAGAGAAAACATTTTATAATATCTTGTTGTTTTAGGTAGCAGATTACTTCCTACATGATTGCAGAAGTGCAGTGTTGCAGAATTAAATTAGGTGCCTTAAAAAAAAAAAACTTGGAAGATGATGGTTCATTCAATATACATTTTTCATGTGCTTCCTACGTGCCAAGGCTGTGCTAGTAGGAGGTGATGGCAGACAGCTAATTTCAGTATAATGTATTAGTCATGAGTAAGCAGAGGGCGCTTTCCAGAGTCTGGAATCCTTGGAGGCACTTACCTTGGAAGTGGGTGAGAGATGTGGTGCTTTCCGGAGGACTTAACACCTGAAATTGTGTTTTCAAGTCTGTGGGAGTTTGACAGGAAAAATTTTGTAACAGTATATTTCAGTATAGTTTCCAAGGATGCATTATGTTTTTTAAAGGATACGAAGAAGAAAAAGAAAGAAAGAAATATTATATGCAAGGGCCAAATAGATGTCAGCTTAGGAAGAACAGACCTTCCTGGAACAAAATCCTTATCTAGGCTCTGCTTCTATTTATTCTACTTCTTATAATTATTTGGTGACCTTCCCCTTTAAAAAAAAATGAGGTATAATTCATTAAACCACAAAATGCCCTCTTTTCAAGGGTACAATTCAGTGGTTTTCAGTATAATTCAAAAAAGTTGTGCAACAATCTCCACTATCCGATTTTAGAACCTCCTTTTAACCCTCAAAAGAAACCCCATATCCAATGGCAGTTATTCCAATTACTTTTTTTTTTTTTTTTGAAGCCTTTATTTATTACTTTGTAAAACCTGATGGATGACTTTTCTTGATGACACTGAGTTTCTTCCAGAATCACAGTTTCACAGAAACACTAGTGGACTTTAGGTAGGGCAGAAGCTTTAGCAAGTTTTGGGGTATCAGCAGTTATCTAGTGCTTGCCTGGAACCGGAAGATTATAAATCCCAGTTCTTGAATTCTGAGAAATTCCTGTGACTTGCTGTTCATTGTACTCTGCAGGGTTCAAGTCAAGTTCAGGAGCTGTTGCAGGTAGGCCTCCTTGGATGTCACTGAGTATAGATGAGGGCTGAGCTGCAGCGGTTCTAGCGCTGGAGAACCCACAGACGTTCTGGTCCCCAGGCTGCCCCTGGAACGACTCCTGGAGATCATGGAAACTTTGCAATGAGCCACAACCCAGGGGAAGAAGCTCTATGGCACTTGCAGCGTGAGGGCATTCCAAAATGCCGGAGGCCTGGACAAAGAAAGGCGTTATTGTCCCTCATGATGGTCTTCATTTCTTCACATCCTTGCCAACACTGGATAATATCAATAACAGTCCCCATCTTAAATGGGTGTTTGTGTTCCTCTAATGTGGCTTCCTAAGATATAGGTTTCTGAGCTGAATTTGGTGTTTGAGGAGGGACTGTGGCCTCCGTTTTAGAGCATTTAAATGAAAGAGGAGAGTGAAAAAGTTGGCTTAAAGCTCAACATTCAGAAAACTAAGATTATGGCATCTGGTCCCATCACTTCATGGCAGATAGATGGGGAAACAGTGGAAACAGCAGCTGACTTTGTTTTTTTGGGCTCCAAAATCACTGCAGATGGCGATTGCAGCAATGAAATTAAAAGACGCTTGCTCCTTGGAAGGAAAGCTATGACTAACCTAGACAGCATATTAAAAAGCAGAGACATTACTTTGCCAACAAGGGTCTGTCTAGTCAAGGCTATGGTTTTTCCAGTAGTCATGTATGGATGTGAGAGTTGGAGTATAAAAAAAGCTGAGCACCAAAGAATTGATGCTTTTGAACAGTGGTGTTGGAGAAGACTCTTGAGAGTCCCTTGGACTGCAAGGAAATCCAACCAGTCCATCCTAAAAGAGATCAGTCCTGGGTGTTCATTGGAAGGACTGATGTTGAGGTTGAAACTCCAATACTTTGGCTACCTGATGCAAAGAGCTAACTCATTGGAAAAGACCCTGATGCTGGGAAAGATTGAGGGCAGGAGGAGAAGGGGGAAGACAGAGGATGAGATGGTTGGATGACATCATCGACTCGATGGACATGGGTTTGAGTGGACTCCGGGAGTTGGTGATGGACAGGGAGGCCTGGCGTGCTGCAGTCCATGGGGTCGCAAAAAGTCAGACACGGCTGAGCCACTGAACTGAACTGAACTGAAATCTAGCATTTAAATCAACAAGCCGTGTGGCCACTCCCCTGCCAGCATGCTCATTGTTCATGGTCAGGGTCAGGTGTGGGTTAGGAGTGGCTTGTGCTCTAGGGAGAGCTGAGTCAGTAGAGAGGTGAGGCCCATTCACATATTGGCTAACAAGTATTGAGGACCAAAGATCAAGCAGGCACTGTGTTAAGTGCTTTCCACATGTTTTATTTAATTTGTGCCAAAAAACCCTACTATAATGAACTTCATTTTATAGAAGTGGTTTAGAAAGTTTAAAGAACAGACATTAGTAGAACTAGTAGGTAGCAGAATCAATTCTCCAACCTGGGTCTGTTTGACTTTCAAATCCATGAAAGAATTTTAAATATAGAACATCCAGGGCTCTGGGATGAGGTCAGAGTGTCTTGCTCGGTTTTGCTTTATTTTCTACCAAAGAATGGTTCTGGCTGTGGATAAAGTTAAATAATATTATATATAGAATGAGGCATAGGGAATTTCTCCCTTGATTAGTTAACTATGTTAATATGGTTGCTCAGAACATTTTTTTCTTGACAAGCAAACATGTTATAACCTTGGAGACCCAATGGAATCTACCACTACATGAAGAGTTTGTCCTGTTGAGCTTAACATGTCTATCCAGTCAAGACCTAGAACAGTTTAGTAAAGGTATTCTTTGGGAGCATTAGGAAGTAGCAGAGGATTAAATGTGAAAATCATGTCGTACTCATCTCAGTGATATATGGTAAATACATCTAGACCTCCTTAAGGCAACTGATGTTCCTGACAATCTCTGTGGATGAGACAGAGAATTATTGATTGGATGATGTTAAAATTAGATTGTAAAGGAAGAAACAGTGTGGCGTAGTGTTTACGGATATGGTCTCAGAAGCCAGACACATGGCTTCTGATTCTAGCCTTTCCACTGTTTAACCTGCATGGCTTCAGGTTAACCATTCAATGCTTCAGTTACTTCATCTGTAAAATGGGGATAATAATAGCATCAACTTCTCAGGGGTTTTGTGAAGAATAAATAAGATGGAAAATAATCATGAATAAATGACGAAGTGTTTAGAACAGTGCTTGACATGCACAAGATGCCATGCAGGAGTTATCGTTATTAACAGTCATTATAACAATTATTGTTATTAGGCTGTTGAATGACTGTACACAAAGAAAACGGATTAATGCCTGCAGTGACTCATACAGAGCTAATCAGTAGCTAGAAACTCCAAGTGTTTTCCATACCACTGCATTTTTGCCTTATAATACTTGGACCTTTTATTTTTAGTAGCTCCTGAAAAATTAATTTATTCCTACCCACTACCTTTGTAGGAATCTGGGGCAGGTGGACAGGCTGGAAAATGGTTTCTGTGTTAAAAATGTATACATAAACACATTTTACAAATTCCTCAGTGGGGAAAAAAAAATCTTACTAAGCTAAGATGATGGATCCAGTCTAGGAACACAGTGCTGAAATCATTTCTAAACTTCGTACTAGATTGAGATTGATTTTAAGAATCCTTTCTTAACAGTTACCCAAACTTCCATGATTTTGTTATCAACAATGTCTGTTGGGTTTGCCTGGTGGCTCAGTTGAATCTGCCTGCCAGTTCAGGAGACACGGGTTTGATCCCTGGTCTGGGAAGATCCCGCATGCAAATAAGCCCATGTGCCACAGCTACTGAGCCTGTGCTCTAGAGCCCGGGAGCTGCAACTGCTGAAGTCTGTGCTCCCTAGAGGCCGTGCTCCCTAGAGCCTGTGCTCCCTGCTCCGAAACAGCAAAGGCCACGGTGATGAGAAACCTGGACACCTCAACTAGAGAGTAGCCCCTGTTCAGGGCAACTAGAGGAAAAGCCCACAGAGCAACAAAGACCCGGCACAGCCGAAAGTAGATAAGTCAATACAATTATAGAAAAAAGAGCAAAAAACAATGTTTGTTTGACTGGTTTCACTTCTCACCACCCTTTGTTGTGTTTTATGACGTCTTCTCCTTTCTTGACAATATTTATTCTGATTTTTTTTGTCAGTAGTGTGGTTCTTGAGATCATTCATGTTCTAAAATGTCATTCCTTTCCTTAAATATAGCACAATGTTTTGCTCTCTTTTCCTTAGAACTCTGTACATATTACTCCTGTACTATCTGGCATTTAGTGTTTCAGACAAGAAGTCCTGGGTCAGATTGCTTCTCTTTTCCTCATAAATTACTATTCCCTTCTCTCAGGAGGTTTATAGATTTTTCTCTTCTTCCCTGAAACCCAGAATGACTCATTTTTCAACATTCATACCTGTCACCTTAAAAGGCTATTTTTATTTGAATACAAAACTGGTGCAGTTTTTCTTTTGATATTAAATTTTTATATATATACTCCATTTTCTTCCATAATTCCTTTTAAATAGATATTGAATGTTTTGGGTCTGTCCTCATATAATTTTTTTGTCCCATAGTTTCTGTCTTAAATAATTAATTTTTCTATGTGTTTTAGAGAACTCCTTGAGTTGAAATTTGCAAATTTATTTTCAGTGCCTCTATTGAGCTTTTATTTTTGGCATTTGTATTTTGTTTTTAATTTCCAAGACTTCATTTTTTTTTTCCCTCAGAAATTCCCTTTTTCATTAATACAGTATCTTCTTCACCTTATTTGGATTTCAGCATCTCTTCCTATGTCCGGAGTGTCTTGGTTATTTCTTACTGAGTAACTCTACTCCTCCCAGCCCACAACTGCCCCCAGATTTAGTGGTTTAAAACAACAATTGATTATTTGTTGCAATTCTGTGGCTAGGCGGTTTTGTCACTTGTATGCACGTATTCAAGAGGTGGCTGGATTAGGTGGCTGATGAAAGAAGGCCTGTCTCACATACGGCCCGGTTGGGGTGTGTGTGTGTGTGTGTGTTCAGCTGTGTCCGACTCTTTGCGACCCTATGGACTGTAGCTCTCCAGGCTCCTCTGACCATGGCATGGAATTTTCCAGACAATACTGGAGTGGGTTGCCATTTCCTACTCCAGGAGCTCTATCCATGTCTCTTGAGTCTCCTGTGTTGACAGGTGGATTCTTTACCACTAGCGTCACCTGGACCTTGATTCTAGCTGTCAAGCAGGCCACCTTAGTTCTCCTTCATGCGGTATCTCATCTTTAGGGCCTCTCTGACTGGCCTGTCTCTCAAGCACCGCAGCCTGGGTTTTCTGTAGCGTGGACGCTGGATTCCAGCTGAGGGAGAGAGGAAGCTGCCAGGCATCGTCTAAGGCGATGTCCAGAGCAGGCGCCATGTTGCTTCTGCCAAGTTCCGTTGGACAAAGCCAGTCTCAAGACCAGCTCAAGAGGAGGGGAAATGGATTCCATTCTTGATGGGTGGAGAGGCAAGAAAGGAAGGGAAGAGATGTTGACAGCCATCACTGGAGCCCATTTCCCACACAGTTTCCCAAAGATGTAGGTTGATCAGAATTGGTCCCTTGGGTCTCCTCCAGCAACTGAATGAATTACTGTTTCCCAGACAACAACCAGCTAGCAATGAGGTAGGTATTCCTTGGTCCAAAACCCAAAACCAAACAGACTAGTATATAGACTATTTGTTGCTAAGTTGCTTCAGTTGTGTCCGACTCTGTGTGACCCCATAGACGACAGCCCACCAGGCTCCCCCGTCCCTGAGATTCTCCAGGCAAGAACACTGGAGTGGGTTGCGATTTCCTTCTCCAATGCATGAAAGTGAAAAGTGAAAGTGAAGCCGCTCAGTCCTGTCCGACTCCTAGCGACCCCATGGACTGCAGCCTACCAGGCTCCTCCGTCCATGGTATTTTCCAGGCAAGAGTGCTGGAGTTGGGTGCCATTGCCTTCTCCAATAAAGACTATAGTGAATTTTAATAAAATCACTAAACAGAAATATGAAAGGATTCTGAGATTATATTCTTCCTTTTGGGTGGGGGCATTGTTAAAATGTTATATTTTATTTTTTAAATGAAATGATAGTGTTAGTTTTTTGGGGGGAAAAAAGACTTTACTGGAAAATTAGAATATTTGTCAAAGAAAAGAAATGCAAGAAGGCAAAGTGGTTGTCTGAGGAGATTTTACAAATAGCTGAGGAAAGAAGAGAAGCAAAAGGTAAAGGAGAAAGGGGAACATAATACCCAACTGAATACAGAGTTCCAGAGAACAGCAAAGAGAGATGAAAAGGCCTTCTTAAGTGAACCATGCAAAGAAATAGAGGAAAACAATAGAATGGGAAAGACTAGAGATCTCTTCAAGAAAATTGGAGATATCAAGAGAACATTTCATGCAAGGATGGGCATGATAAAGGACAAAAATGGTAAGATTAAGAAGAGATGGTAAGAACACAGAAGAACTATACAAAAAAGGTCTCAGTGACCTGGATAACCATGATGGTGTGGTCACTCACCTAGAGCCAGACATCCTGGAGTGTCAAGTCAAGTGGGCCTTAGGAAGCATCACTATGAACAAAGCTAGTGGAGGTGACAGAACTCCAGATGAGCTATTTCAAATCCTAAAAGATGATGCTGTGAAAGTGCTGCATTCAATATGCCAGCAAATTTGGAAAATTCAGCAGTGTCCACAGGACTGCAAAAGGTCAGTTTTCATTCCAGTCCCAAAGAAGGGCAATGCCAAAGAATGCTCAAACTACAGTTGCACTTATTTCATATGTTAGCAAGGATATGCTCAAAATCCTTCAAGTGAGGCTTCAGCAGTGAACTGAGAATTTCCAGATGTACAAGCTGAGTTTAGAAAAGGCAGAGAAACCAGAGACCAGATTGCCAACATTTGTTGGATCATGAAGAAAGCAAGGGGATTCCAGAAGAATATCTACTTCTTCTTCATTGACTACACTAAAGCCTTTGACTGTGTGGAACACAACAAACTGTGGAAAATTCTTAAAGAGATGGGAATACCAGACCACCTGACCTGTCTTCTGAGAAACTTGTATGTGGGTCAAGAAGCAACAGTTAGAACCTTACATGGAACAACTGAGTGCTTCAAAATTGGGAAAGGAGTATGATAAGGCTGTGTATTGTCACTCTGCTGTTTAACTACTATGCAGAGCACATCATTCAAAATGCCGGGCTGGATGAAGCACAAGCTGGAATCAAGATTGCCGGGAGAAATATCAACAACATCAGATATGCAGATGACACCAACTCTAATGGCACAAAGTGAAGAGGAATTAAAGAGCCACTTGATGAAGGTGAAAGAGGAAAGTAAAAAAGCTGGCTTAAAACTCAGTATTCCAAAACTAAGATCTTGGTAGCTGGTCCCATCACTTCATGGTAAATAGAAGGGGAAAAAGTGGAAGCAGTGACAGATTTTATTTTCTTGGGCTCCCAAATTATTGGATACAGTGACTGCAATCATGAAATTAAAAGAATTTTACTCCTGGGAAGAAAAGCTATGACAAACCTAGACAATATATTAAAAAGCAGAGATGTCACTTTGCCGACAGAGGTCCGTCTAGTCAAAGCTATGGTTTTTCCAGTAGTTCATGTATGGGTGTGGGAGTTGGACCATAAAAAAGGCTGAGTGTTAAAGAATTGATGCTTTTGAATTGTGGTGCTGGAGAAGATTCTTGAGAGTTCCTTGGACTACAAGGAGATCAAGCCTGTCAATTCTAAAGGAAATCAGTCCTGAATATTCATTGGAAGGACTGATGCTGAAGCTGATGCTCTAGTACTTTGGCCACCAGATGCAAAGAGCTGACTCATTGGAAAAGACCCTGATGATGGGAAAGACTAAAGGGAAAAAGAAAAAGGGAGCGACAGAGGATGAGATGATTAGATAGCATCATTGCCTCAATGGACATGAATTTGAGCAAACTCTGAGAGATAGTGGAAGACAGAGGAGCCTGGCAGTCCACGGGGTTGCAAAGAGTTGGACTGCTGCTGCTGCTGCTAAGTCGCTTCAGTCGTGTCCGACTCTGTGCGACCCCATAGACGGCAGCCCATCAGGCTTCCCCGTCCCTGGGATTCTCCAGGCAAGAACACTGGAGTGGATTGCCATTTCCTTCTCCAATCCATGAAAGTGAAAAGTGAAACTGAAGTCGCTCAGTCGTTTCCGACTCTAGCGACCCCATGGACTGCAGCCCACCAGGCTCCTCCGTCCATGGGATTTTCCAGGCAAAAGTACTGGAGTGGGGTGCCATTGCCTTCTCCGAAGAGTTGGATAGGACTTAGCAATTGAATAACAACAACAACATCATCAACAATATCAGTTCTTCCAAAACTACACGTCTTTGAAATCCCAGAGTCTGGGAATAACCAGATTTTCTTCAGTCACACTGCCCCTCCTGTCCTCTGTCCCCCTGATAGTTCTGGCAAATGTCCTGGAAAAAGTCCCCTTTTACTTAAGGTACTTTTCTTTCTCTAAGTGAAATTGGTGTGTCTGTGGCTCTGATGGAGTTTCTAAAGCTTTAAATTTTGTTCACTAAGCCAAATCTGAGGGTAAAAACTGCTAACTTGCAGAAAGATTTCTTTTTTTCAGCCTCTGAATGATTGTGTGGTTTTTACTCCTGTACCTGCTACCACTGGCAATCTTCAATCAAAGGGAAAAGTCAGCTAAGAAGCATGTCTTATCCTTCTTGAAAGCTGTTTTAAGCACTTCTGGTCTTGGTAAAATTAGTGAGACCCTTCTAAGTGGTTTCTTTTCTTCTTGCTTCATGCTCATGAAACATTTTTCACTCTGGTCTAAGCTGTTTTGTATTAGGAGTTCTTCAGATATTTTAACATGAAGTTGATGCCAGCCTTATTTTATAGTAATTTAATTTTTTAGCATACTTTTTTGGGTTCATTTTGTTGGTTTGTCAAGAGAGTTGGTAATAGTTTTTGGCTTTTATAAGTTTTCAGAACACATTGACAAATATTTATTGAGCACCTCTTGGTGCCTATGATATGAAGGACACAGCAGAAGAACTCTTAAGGAGTACAACAAATTTGTGATACAGTTACAAACAAATGCATCTGCTTAAAAGTGTAGATTGAGAGTGTGAGAAGTGGCTATCAGGAAGAATGGATAAAGAAGATGTGCCACATATACACAATGGAATATTACTCAGCCGTTAAAAAGAACAAAATAATGCCATTTGCAGCAACATGGGTGGATCTAGAGATTGTCACAATGAGTGAAGTAAGTCAGACAGAAAAGGAGAAATAGCATACAACATCCTGTATATGTGGAATCTAAAAAAAATGATGTAAATGAACTTACGAAACAGAGACTTACAAACTTTGAGAATAATCTTATGGTTGCTGGGGGGTAGGGAAAGGGATAGTTTGGGAGTTTGGGATGGACATGTACACACTGCTATTTTTAAAACGGATAACCTACAAGGACCTACTATCTAGTTTAGGGAACTCTGCTCAGTGTTATGTGGCAGCCTGGATGGGAGGGGAGTTGGGGGAGAATGGATACAAGTATATGTATGGGCGAGTCCCTTCTCTATTCACTTGAAACTATCGCAATATTGATACTTGGCTTTACCTCAATACAAAATAAAAAGTTAAATCCCCCACCACAAAGAAGAAATGGCTGTCACAATGTCCAACCCTTTTCCCTTTTTGTTTTTCTCTCCCTTCTTGTATGGGTCTCAAGACATAGATGAGTGTGAGGTTTCCAGCCGGTGCAGGCGTGGAGGACGGTGTGTGAACACTCGTGGGAGCTACGAATGCTACTGTATGGATGGGTACTTGCCAAAAGGTGGGCCTGAGCCTTTCCATCCGACCAGAGATGCCACGTCATGCACAGGTGGGTTCCTGCCAAAGAATGCAGCATCCGAAGGTGAGAGTCTGTTGATGACTCTCCTGCTCTGAGCCTAAGTCTAGGAGTCTGTGTGGAGGATGTTGGTGGGAATTTGTGTTTTGCATATTTATAACCTATAAAATTAAGTAATAGTCATGATAGAGGGGGCTATATTAAAGTTAAAAAAAACTTTAGGGGTTTTTGTAGTTAATAGATATTCAGATATTAACCATTATATTAGATAGTAAACACAGCTAATCTGGTAAGGACCAGCATCTCAAAAGTTACCAAGGAAGTTGAGAGGCTTATATATTTTAGGATATTGTGCAAAACGAAATTTATACTTTGTTGGGCTAGGCGTCTCTCCGTTGTTGTTTAGTCCCTAAGTCATGTCTGACTTTTTTGCAGCCCTCTTGACTGTAGCCCACCAGTCTCCTGTCCGTGGCATTTCCCGGACAAGGATACTGGAGTGGGTTACCATTTCCTTCTTCAGGGGATCTTCCTGACTCAGGGATCGAACTCACATCTCCTGCATTGGCCGGTGGGTTCTTTACCCCTGAGTCACCAGGAAAGCCCATAGGCTTGTCTTTAGTTAGTGTAAATTAGCGAGAGTTGATTGCCAGATCCTTTCAGTTTTGTGCTGTTACTTGTGGAAGACCAGATGACTGAATAGAGACACTCAGTGGAAACGTGCCCAAAGTCTTGTAGAAATGAGTCAGTCTGTTTTAAAATATGACTTGAGTGTGTATGTGTGAGGGAAGAGAGGATAAAGTGAAGATGGAAAAAGATTATGTATTTTGAAAATACACGTTTATGTAGTAACAAGTTTGACATTAATTTATTTTCAGAAATAGACTGTGGGACCCCTCCTGAGATTCCAGGTGGCTATATCATAGGAAATTATACCTCTAGACTTGGCAGTCAGGTTCATTACGCTTGCAAAGAAGGATTCTTCAGTGACTCAGAAGATACAGCTTCAAGCTGCACAGCCATGGGCACGTGGGAGTCCCCCAAATTAAATTGCCAAGGTGAGTTTTTGCAGAGGTCCAGCTTCCCAGCTTATAGCATCTGGAGGCTGTTTTCTTATTTCTGCCTAAATCTCTTCTTGGGATAATGAATGAATTAAATAAATCCAATAATTTCCTATTGATTCTACTAGGTTTCAGTTGGTTCTCTTTGTATTTAAAGGAATAATATCATCTGCTAATGATGATAATTCCATCTTTCATTTTCCCAGGTTTACAATAGTCATGTTTTTCTCTTAACTGACCACTTAGCTAGTGTTTTCAGAGCAAAAGTTTAAGTAGTAGTATTGACTTTGAATTTTCTTTCCTTATTCCTGACTTTCATGGGAGTGGTTTGAGTATTTCATTATCATTCATGATTTTGGCTTTCTGATGTTACCGACATCTAGTTATTCTTTTATGTACCCTGATAGAGTGCTATGTGCTAAATTCTGTTCTAAGCACTCATTCAGTCCTTACAATATCCCTATGAGTGTGTACTATTATTATCGCACTTTACAGATGGAAAAACTGAGGCATGGAAAAGTTAAGTACTTTGAGGTTATTGAACTAGTGATAGAGCTGAAGTTTGAACTCAAAATTCTAGTTCCTGGGGTTGTATGCTTAACCATTCTGGTATACTCCTCCTGCTTTTGTGATGGTGTTGGTTTCTGGTTTGTTTTCTACTTTTGTCTTTTCATCATGTTACCAGTTTTTGGCTATACATACATGATATTAAGGAAGTATTTATCTATTTCCATTTTACTGGGGTTTGTATTATTTTTATCATGTCTTTTAAGCATGTATTAAGGTGATCATGTATACTTTTCTCCTTTTAACCAGTTATATGTTGGTCTATATTATTAAATTTCCTAATAATGATCAATGCTACTTGCTGGAATGGATTCTTCTGGGTCTTTGGTGTTTTATTCTTTCAGTCTGGATTATATTTGCTAAATTGTATCTAAAATTCTTGATTCATAAGTAAGATTGGTCTATTTTCTTTTCTATGCTATCTTTGGTGGTATAGTTATTAATGTTATTCTAGATTTTGAGAAAAGAAAGTGAAAGCATTTCCTTCTTTCTATATTCTCTGGAATACAATAAACAGGATTTTTGAAGACTTCATCTGGAAAACCATCTGGATGTGGCACTTGGGGAGAGGTAGTCCTTGGGATATTAAAAAAAAAAAAAAAAAGAATACTTACTGGTCCTGTTTGAGTTTCCTATTCTTTTTGATATTCATTTTGGTAATTTACATGTTCTTAGAAAAATCATCAATTTCAAATTTATTTGCAGAGAGAAGGGTAAGGCACTCACTTACTTTACACTCAGTTACTTTTTTATTTCCTGTAGTTATATGTGTTATAATACTGAAATATTGGAGACAATTTCAAATGTCTATTGATAAAGAAAGAAATTAGTCAAATAAATCATAGCATATACATGAGATGGAATATTCTATAGCTAATCTGTTGAAAAGAATGTTTACTGACATAGGTATATTAATAGTATATTACTGAATTACAAACTATATGAATAATATGCCCTTAATTTTGAAAATTTTCATATATACGTATGTTTATGAAAAAGTTCAGAAAGCTAAACATTAAAACATTAACTGTGCAGAGGAATTCCCTGGTGATCCAGTGGTTAGGACTCTGCACTTCCACTGCAGGGGGCATGGGTTCCATCCCTGGTGGGCGAACCAAGCTCCTGTATTCCATGCTGCTGTGCTTAGTCGCTCAGTCATGTCCAACTCTTTGTGACCCCATGGACTGTAGCCCTCCAGTCTCCTCTGTCAATGGGGATTCTCCAGGCAAGAATACTGGAGTGGGTTGCCATGCCGTCTCCAGGGGATCTTTCCAACCCAGGGATCAAACCCAGGTCTCCCACACTGCAGGCGAATTTTTTACTGTCTGAGTCACCAGGGACGCCCCCTGCATGCCTTATGGTGCAGCCAAAACAAAGCAAAACAAACCCCGAAAATGTTATTGAAGGGATTTTTTTTTTACGTATTAGACAAAGTAACAAAGTTGTTTCCATTTTGGAAAAAAGAAAATAAAGCAATTTTCATGGAATTTATTGTGTAGCTGAGAAACCTCAGTGATGGACTTGGCTAAATTAATCCTTTTGATATTCTGATTTGCGATTCAGGCTCTAACGAACTCTGATAATTGTCATCCTGGGGGTTAAGAAATTCTAAAAGTACATTTTAGTTCTCATATTGTCTTTCTGTGGATCAATTAAAATACAGAACTGAGATTAAAATGTGCCATAATGCATGTCAAAGAACTCCCTAGAGATTTACGTAAGAAACTTCATATAAGACAGTTCGTATTACTTTGAAAATCAGTCGTCATCCAGATTATTGAACTGAGAATGTAGAAAGTTAATTTAGAGAAGAGTGCTTGTTCCATTCCCCAAAGAACTGTCACTTAGCGGGCCTTCATTTCTTCCTTCCCTCCGGTAATAGCTGTTCCCTGTGCTTGCTGACACCCTCCCCCGCGGCACCACATGGCCACTGGCTTCGCCCTGCTGTGCTTTCTCTCTAAGCTCATGCCTTCATATTTATCCTTCTTCAGTCTTCTATGGGGCTCCAGAATCTGGGCCCTGTGCCAGCCGGCACTGTATTTTTAGTTGAGTGTTATGAAGCCACAGGAATTGGGAATTCCACTGAAAACACTAGCAAACTGTGAACTTGGATGCTGAAGAGCAGGTACTTATGAAAGGAGCAGCTGTGTGGTCCAGATGGCAGCGTGTATGTCTGATGATGGACTTCCCCACCAGAGAAGGTACAGTTGGTGGGTCCTGCTGTTTGCCTTCTCCCAATTACTGGAGGCTCTGCTGCTGCTTTGGTGAGGGGGGATGGAGGGGGGCTCTGACATAAGTTCCCTGTTCAAGCAGTCCTCAGAAGTGGATGATGGAAGGGAAGATGACATCTTCCAAAATAGGTAAGAATTTGTGGAGACGTCCATCACACATTTCCAGCATCTCTCTGGAAAAGACAATCTCTAGCTTGCATTTCCTTTGTTGTTCAATTTCTAAGTCATGTCTGACTCTCACCCCATGGACTGCAGCACGCCAGGCTTCCCTGTCCTTCACTGTCTCCCAGAGTTTGCTAAATTTGTGTCCATTGAGTTGGTGATGCCATCCAACCACTTCATCCTTTATTGCCCCCTTCTCCTGCCCTCCATCTTTCCCAGCATCAGGGTCTTTTCCAGTGAGTCAGCTCTTCACATCAGGTGGCCAAGGTATTGAAGCTTCAGCTTCAGCATCAGTCCTTCCAACAAATATTTGGGGTTGATTTCCTTAGGATTGACTGATTTGATCTCCTTGCTGTCCTAGGGATTTTCAAGAGTCTTCTCAGCACCACAGTGCTTCGGTGCTCAGCCTTCTTTCTGGTCCAACTCTGACACCTGTATACAACTACTGGTAAAACCATAGCTTTGACTGGACAGACCTTCGTTGGCAAAGTGATATCTCTGCTTTTTAATAGGCTGTCTAGGTTTGTCATAGCTTTTATTTTGCTATTATTATTTTTAATTTTCAGAAAAGGTGCCAGTTGTAAGGGACAGCTTAAAGAATTTGAGTTTTTAAAAATTCAGCCAAGCCAGGAGCAAGGTGAGGGAGTCACTTTAACCACATTATCATTAGCAACAAATCCAGAGTCCAGATCTGACGCTATACTTGATAGATCCTGTGCCTAGGCAAGTCTGGAATCTGGAAGGAGAAAAACCAGGTACACCAGGAACTATTCTACAAGAGTGAATTCTTAAGTATCATGTAAGAAAAATGGGTAGAAACTTAGAGAGTTCAGATGGAGAGACGGGGCGGGTCAAGGATGAGGTGGCATTTGCATTCTTCCGTTTGGGTAGTCTGCTTCCTGTGCAAGTGTCTAGAGACAGTGGTTAGCAGTGTAGGTAGACCAGTTGAGGGTTCTGGGACCATCTAGGTTTGTTCCCATCCTTTTTGGGGCCTTATCTTCCTTTCGGGCTGGGAGTTCTCACCAGAGTGTTTCTGGTACTGAATAGTCCCTTAAGAATCCACTTCTATGCTTACTTCTCCTGGCTTAAAACTCCTCTAAAAACAGTGAAATGGCCACTACTCCTAGAGTAAGATCCTTACGCCCAACGATGGGTTTTTAAAAAAAATATTTGTTTAATTTATCTAGTTGGCTGTATGGGTTCTTAGTTGTGGCATGCAGGATCCAGTTCCCTGACTGGGGATCAAACCCAGGCTCCTTGTACTGGGAGCGCAGAGTCTTAGCTGCTAGACCACCAAGGAAGTTCCATAACCATGGATTTTAAAGCCAACACGGGCCTGGTCCTTTTGTGTTTCTGTACGGGTTACGTCTCCCAATATTCTCTCCCAACCAGTATGTCTCTTACCAGTTTCAAGGCCTTTTCTCTCTACTTGAAAGAATTGCCAATCTGCTTTAAAAAATTGTTATTGTGGTAGACCACACATAATATAAAGTTCACCATTTTAGCCGTTTATAAACCATTTATAAACGTACAGTTCAGTGGCATAAAGTGCATTCACAGTGTGTGTAACCATCGCTGCTGTCCATTTGCATCATCCAAAACAGAAACTCTATACCCATTAAAAAAGAATCCCCCATTCCTTCTCTCGCTTCTACTTTCTGTCCCTGTGAGTTTGTGTTATAGTTACCTCATATGTGTGGACTCATACAATACTTGTCTTTTAATGTCTGGCTTATTTGACTTAACATGATATTTTCAAGGTTCATCCATGTTACAGCATGTATAAAACTTCATTCATTTTTTTCCCTTTTAGTTTCATTGAGATGTAATTAACACACATCACTGTATAAATTTAAGGTGTGCAGCATAATGATTTGACTTACATACACCATATCATGAAATGGTTGTCACTGTGAATTTAGTGCCGATTCATTGTCACACACAGATACAACATTAAAAAAATAGAAAATGAGGGGAATTCCCTGGTGGTCCAATGGTTAGGACTCTGCACTTCCACTACAGGCAGCCCAGGTTTGATCTCTCGTCGGAAAACTAAGATCTCACAGGTCAGCTAAATAAATACATAGAAGCTACACACTGGATGTTTCCATTAAAAAAAAAAGAAGTAGAAAAATGAGTTTTTTTTTCCTTGTGATGAGAACTTTTAGGATTTACTCTCAACAATTTTCATATATAATGTATAGCGGTGTCAATTTATCACTTTGTACATTTCATCCCAGGTACTTATTTATTTTATAACTGGGAGTTTGTACCTTTTGAAGAACGTCATTCCTTTTTCAGGCTGAGTAATTTTCTGTTGTACGTACACTCCACATTTTATTTCTTCATTCATCTGTTGAGGGAGGCTAGGTACTTTTTGCACAGCAAGCTCCTTTTCATCTTTCAAGTTTCAGCTTTGATGTCATTTCTGACATCCTGTTGCTTAGGATGTAAGTGTGTTGTTTATTATTATTTTTATGGGACAGACTGATAAAAAATCAGTCTGGGAGGACATCAAGCATGCATCTTCTTCAGTATCATCTCTCTGCCTCCTGGCACAGTGACTGGCATACCTAAGGCCTGTGGAAGCACCCCAGACCTCCCCCAAAAGGTGGCAGAGATGATGGCAGACATAGTGGAATTGGCTTCTGAACCACGTCCTGGCTTATCCTGTGGCTGAGCCTTGCCGAAACCCTGGTCTCCTCTTTTCCTGATTCCACATCTTCTTACTCTGTCTTCTGCACCTTCATGCCTGCTTCTCACCTGGCATGACATTTCTGTGCTTTGCTAACCCACAAACAAGGCTCTGGGGCTGACTCTTGGTTTCCCCATCTCCACACATGTGGCCTCCAGGATGGATGGCACAATCCTGTGGGCTGATTGCAGAGGCAGGGTTTCTTCTTTGAGTTGGTTAACAAAGGTGGGACATGGTTTCGCAAGTCTACTCACAGCTGAACCAGAGCTTGAAGGTTTACAAGGTTTTGCTTAAACACTGTTTCGCTTGCTTTTTAGAAATGCCTTCTGAGGTGGTTACTGTTTTTTTTTAGTGAAAGTCGCTCAGTCATGTCCAACTCTTTGCAACCCCATGGACTGTAACCCCATGGTCCGTTGAATTCTCCAGGCCAGAATACTGGAGTGGGTAGAGTTTCTCTGCTCCAGGGGATCTTCCTAACCCAGGGATTGAACCCAGGTTTCCCACATTGTAGGCAGATTCTTTACCACCTGAACCATAAGGGAACTAGTTTGGCTTTATTTCCCATTTCATAAATATTCCATTTACAACTAATAATGGGTATCATTTCCCATTAAGAGCTAGAGCAAGGAAATGACTTACCTTATGTCACCAGCTTAGACATCAAGTTGAAAACCCGAAGCACCTTTCCAGAAGGCAAATTCCATATACAAGCAAGCCTTAGTGAGCCCTGGAGGTGGGAGGCAATGGTGAAAGGCTGGAGGGCTCTAGAAGGAGAGAGACGCTGGGGCAAACTTACCTTCCTGCCCAGTGTGGTCTTGAACCCACCCAGAGGGATGTATGTTGTTGCTGAGTCAACGCTTCATCTTTTAAGATTTTCTTTGTGGAGCCCAATCTCATCTCTACACAGTTGGGGAGTGTTTGAAAAAGCTTTGGCATAAGTTGGAATACAAATGACTGCCTTCAGGGGAGGAGTGGCGGACAAGTTTCACCGCACTGCTGTCTCTGAATTTTTAGTAGTGTGTGAGGATTCTGGGACCGACCACACCCAGACTTAGCAGGGAAGAGCGCTGAGATCAGCTCCTGATGCCTCTACCTGGGTGAGAGAGGAGGGCGTGGTCACACACTTTGTGTTTAGCATCTGTGTTCCGGGTGATGGGACTTTTTGCTCCTTTGAAACTGATTTTCTGGGTCCTCACTGCATACTGATCTTTTTTTTTAATTTACTTTTTTTTAAAGTAGTGTTAGTCACTCAGTCGTGTTCGACTCTTTGCGACCTCATGGACTATAGCCCGCCAGGCTCCTCTCTCCATGGAATTCTCCAGACAAGAATATGGAGTGGGTAGCCATCCCCTCCTCCAAGGGATCTTCCCAACCCCGGGATCGAACCCAGGTCTCCCACATTGCAGGCAGATTCTTGACTGTCTGATCCACCAGGGAAGCCAATTTTTAAAAAAAATTATTTAAATTTAAAAAATGTATTTATTTATTTATGACTGGATCTTCGTTGCTGCCTGCAGGCTTTCTCTAGTTGCAGTGAGCAGGAGTTACTCTTCATTGCGGTGCACAGGCTTCTCATTGAGGTGGCTTCTCTTGTTGCAGAGCACAGGCTCTAGGGTGCACAGGCTTCAGCACTTTGGCGTATGGGCTCAGTTGTTGCAGCCTGAGGGCTCTAGAGCACAGGTTCAATAGTTGTGGCATACAGGCTTGGCTGCCCCACAGCACGTGGAATCTTTCTGGACCAGAGATCGAACCCATGTCCCCTGCATTGGCAGGCAGACTCTCAACCACTGGAGCACCAAAGAAGTCTCCCTATTGATCTTTAAAAACTGTCTTGACTTATACTGGCTGCGTGCAACAAATCTCTTGTGTGATCCTTTTGCCAAGTAAATGCCATTAAACATATCACGTACAAATGTTTGGAGTCATGTGAGTATACAAAATGAATAATGACATTGATTGTAAGACTCAGGGTGATGAAACATGAACTCTAGAATCAGAAAGTCTTGTGTGAGTTTTGGCTAAGCTGCTCAGTGGTTCCATCACCACCTCTAGACTTCTCCAAACTCCAGCTGCCTTCTGTCGAAGGGGGAGAAATTATTGTCACCCTAGAGTTATTATTACGTTTTAAGGAGATAATGATTAAAAGTGTTTGGCATTGTGCTTGATGCAGAATAGCTGCTGGGTAAGTGTTTGCCATCAGAATATGAGAGTCATAATCTAGACAGGTTTGGCTGGTAATTTTTCTAACAAAAATTCTAGGTCTTTCTGAAACATCCTACTATAAAATGGGAAGGTCTAAAATTTTTTAGCTTTCACTTTACCTGATTTATTGGTTTTTGATCCATGTGTTCTATTTACAGCTAGAACAGTTTTAGTGTTATTTTTTGAAAAAAGATTGTTATGCAGCTAGCTCAAAGCATCAAAAACCATTTCACCTCTACAAGTGGAAGATCTCTATAAGAAATATACTGATAAACTTTTTCATTTTCCTTCCAGCACTCACGCTTTTACCTACCCTATCACCTCCTCTGATGTTTCTGAAGTTTTCAGATTCTACCTGTTTCCATATTAGACACTATTTGTTGACAGTAAGTGTTTTTATGTGAAATGGAAAAAAATTTTTTTCCCTCCAAATGATCTGTGGATACGATCTGAATGATAAGTATTGAGGTTAAAGTTCATGCGAGACTTCAGAATACAAAATCCACTAAAAAGTAATTTTTTTCTTTCTACCATCTTAACGGCAAGTAGACTTTTTGGTACTAATGAGTTCAGTGACAGCAGTTCATAAGCTGCTTATAAGAATGTGCTTCATGGGATTATGTAACCCTCCCATTTCCCTTGGATGATTGTGATATGATTTTCTGAATTCAAGTTCTCATATTGCAATGTTAAGATTTCAACCCCAGCATCAAATATGTATGTAGTTTAATGCCCAAGTGATCGTGAATTAACTATATTTGGCCAGATTCAGAACATGTCATAAAGTGGGTGAAACTTTGTCATAAGGCTACATTTATATTTCTTACATATAAACTTCACCAGAATTCTGGTTCAAGATGGTGGAGTGTGCTTCATCTTCTTCTGAGAGAGCAGTAAAATCAGAGCTAACTGCTGAAAACTGTTAACAGGAAGATGCTGGAACCCACTAAACTTCACCAAAATTAATGCTCATAATAATATTAATAGCTCACATGACTATAGGGGATATTCTAAATATATAGGATATAGATATAGCTCACAAAGAGCTTACTGTTAAGAGGAGAAGAGAACAGTTTTACAAATGAAGAGTATAGGTATAAGTGCTGAATTATCAGATCTAGAGCATGAATGTAGTGTAGACTCGCATTCACCTACCTGGACTGCTCGGGCCCTTACAACCTATCATGTTACACTAATTTCCACGTGTTACAAAGCTTCTGATTTGATACTGCATGCTTCGTGCTTAGTTGCTCAGTCATGTCTGACTCTTTGCTATGGACTGTAGCCCACAAACCTTCTCCGTCCATGGATTCTCTAGGCAAGAATACTGGAGTGGGTTGCCACGCTCTCCTCCAAGGGATCTTCCCAACCCAGGGACTGAATCCCTGTCTCTTAGTTTCCTGCAATAGTAGGCAGATTCTTTACCACTAGCACCACCTGGAAAGTCCCTGATTTGGTACTCGGCACAGTAAGGGACTTATTGTTGGGTAAACGTGAAAATTGACTTTAATGTGATTTTCTTTCATTTTCATCCGTGTAGCTGCCCTTTTGCTAGAGTTTTTCATTTAGTAGTTTATTTTTCTGGGAATAAGAAATAATTATTTTTCTGGGAAGAAAAAAGTAAAACAGGTTTTTCTTTTTTTTGGGGGGGGAGTCAATATTAATAAGTAGAATAGGTCAATCATTCATTCCCTCAGCATTTGGCAAGATGTCTGCCTCAATTTGTGGACATTATTGGTCATTTTTTTTTCTTTCTCAGCTTGGTACTTATTGGTCTCTAAAACAGTCTTAAATTAAGCCTTATATTACACTGTTATTTCTATCATCAATCACATTATTTGCTGATGTGTATAATAAACAACAGTTATTGCTGATACAGTAAGTTGTTGATTAGATGCCATAAATTGCCTATACCTTTCATCAAACAAATTTCCTTCTGGAACATTTTCTTGGGTAGAATATTAAAGGGTGGATAAGCATTTTTACCTTTAAGATATGAAACAGAGTTACAATATCAGTGTGATCTTTGAAACTGGCATAACAGGTTTTCCCCCAGGGAGACCTATTTTGAAGTTGATTATTTGAATAAAATCACAGATAATAAGATACTAAGGAAAAATTCCCAGCCACATTCATAATTAGATGACTGTATTCCTGCTGCAGATTCAATATAATTACCCAGAGATATGCGTGCTTTAATGAACACCCCTGTGCATATGGGACACAAAATCTGTGCCGCTTAGTTTTTTTCTTTCCTTTGGATGTTAACTGTTTTTAAATGGCTTCTTTCCTTGTGACAATGCTAGTTTTATTATCAATTGTAATCTCTGTTGGGTTGAGTTTGAATATGTCTTAATCAGGGCCACTGGCTTTCTTGGGTCCCATTTGCCTGAGTAGAAGTGGCAGTGGCCACCATCTCAGCATGATGCCAACATCTATGATGGGCTTATGTTCCAGGTAAGACCTGGCCAGACCCAGGGTTAAATATCAGTACCAAGAAAGCTTCAGGGCAAGTACAGTGGCAGGGGAAATCCATTTCCAGCCACTCTCTTGCTATGGTTGAAAGTGAAAGTGAAGTCGCTCAGTCGTGTCCGACTCTTTGCAACCCCATGGACTGTAGCCTATCAGCCTCCGCCGTCCATCAGATTTTCCAGGCAAGAGTGCTGGAGTGGATTGTCATTTCCTTCTCCAGGGGATCTTCCTGACCCAGGAATCGAACCCAGGTCTCCCGCATTGCAGGCAGACGCTTTACCGCCTGAGCCACCGGGGAAGCCCCTTGCTATGGTTAAGTAGAGGGAATTGTCATAGAACCATTGTGGACTGATTGAAATGCCTTTTCATGCAACCTTTTCTTCTGAGGTTTTGGTTAACCTATAAAGTCAGAGCCTAGAGTGAACCCCTTCAGTGTGAGGCTGCCTGGATTGAATGAACCTGGACTTCAGGATCACAAAAACCATGCTTTGAATACTGGCTCTATCTTTTTTTTTTTTTTTTTTTATTGTTACTAGGTTTCATTGTTTATTTTTTTTTCTAATTTTATTTTATTTTTAAACTTTACATAATTGTATTAGTTTTGCCAAATATCAAAATGAATCCGCCACAGGTACACATGTGTTCTATCTTTTAATAGTGAAGTAACTTTTGAATGTGACTTAAACTCTTCGGACCTCCATTTCTGTATCTGTAACCTACGTGAGAATAAGACCTTCACCTTGCAGTAGGGTTTTCCATGAGAAATAAATAAGATTGTATATATGGAAGAGACTACCTTATGTTTAGTTGGATATTGGTGCATGCTATTTTAAAATTATTAAAATTTTTGATTAAAATTATTGTGGTTTAAAAAACATTCCCAGAATTCGTTAAAAGAATGATAGTTTTTGTGGGCCTTTCTCTCAGCTTTCATCTATTTGGTGTTTGGTAGGTGTGAGTTACCTCTGTTAGGTAAAAAATATAGAGGTGATGTGCTCCTGTCTTGTTATCGGTCCTTACAATTTACTAATGTGTTTTTCCTTCCTCTGGGGCTGTGATCATATCAAAGTAACATTTAGAAAAAGATTTCTTTTTTTTATTTTTGGCTGCGCTGGACCTTGGTTCTGTGCTCGGGCTTTCTCTAGCTGCGGAGAGCGGGGGCTTCTCTCAGTTGCAGTGCGTGGCCTTCTCTTGCTGCGGAGCATGGACTCTAGGGTGTGCGGGTTTCGGGAGTCGTGGCACATGAGCTTGGCACGTAGGTGCCCCAAGGCATGTGGAATCTTAGTTCCTGGATCAGGTATTCAACCCATGTCTCCTGCATTGACAGGTGGATTCTTAACCACTGACTACAAAGTAAGCCCCAAAATAATATTTATTGCATCTTGAACAATGATGAAGTAGTAGCAAGCTACCAATGAGCAACTGTTTATTATTTACTGAAACTCCAGTACTTTGGCCACCTCATGTGAAGAGTTGACTCATTGGAAAAGACTCTGATGTTGGGAGGGATTGGGGGCAGGAGGAGAAGGGGACGACAGAGGATGAGATGGCTGGATGGTATCACTGACTCGATGGACATGAGTCTGAGTGAACTCCGGGAGTTGGTGATGGATAGGGAGGCCTGGCGTGCTGCGATTCATGGGGTCGCAAAGAGTCGGACAGGACTGAGCGACTGATCTGATCTGAAAACGTGCAAATGTAAGTAGGCATTGTGAGGATGCAAGAGATTATAAGACAAAGCTTCTTTCCTTTAGGAACTGTTCATGTATTTGGGAAGACATAGTCATAAAAGAACCCCACTAAATCCTCAAGCAGGAAATAAAGGTCAAATGAACCGTATAAACATTCTTTTAACAAATTATTTATTTAGTATATTTTTGGCTGCGCTGGGTCTCTGTTGTGGGCCTGTGGGCTTTCTGCAGTTGCAGCAAGCAGCGGCTACTCTCCTGTTGCGGTGCCCTGGCTTCTCACGGCTGTGGCTTCTCTTGTTGTAGAGCACGGGCTCTAGGGCCCTTGGCCTTCAGAAGTTGCTCTTGCAGAACTCAGTAGTTGCGACACACAGGCTCTCGAGCACAGGCTCAGGAACTGTGGCACACAGGCTTAGTTGCCCCATGACATGTGGGATCTTAGTTCCTGGACCAGGGATTGAACCCATGTCCCCTGCATTGGCAGGAGAATTCTTAAAAAATCACTGGGCCACCAAGGAAGACCCAGATAAATAATTATCCTTGTTTCTACTTCTTCTCTCATTCTCACATCTAATCTGTCACCAGGAATCTTATTTTGCTTCCTGTATACACCTAGAATCCGTCCCATTCTCTCCATCTCCATCATGACCTTTCAAGTGCATCTAAGACCTCATCTCTCTCTGTTGGACTTCTGCTCTAGACCCTGACTCACCTCTCCTTTTATTCCTGTTCTCTACCCAACATTCAAAATGGTCTTTTAGAAGTCTAAGTCAGATTATCTCATTCCCTTGCTCAAAGCCCTCGCATGGCACTCAGCTGCTTTTTCATAAGCTCCAAGCTCTTTCCTAAGGCTTACAAGGCCCTCTGTGACCGTCTCTGCTCTTCTCTGCACCGTCATCTCATGCCACTTCTCCTTGCTGACTGTGCTCCAGCCAACAGGCCGCATTTCCCCTTCTGGAACACATCAAGAACCTTCTCACCACAGGGTCTTTGCATTGGCTCTTTCACTTGATTGAAATGTTCTTCCTCTGATCCTGAACATGACAGGCTCATTCTCATCCTGCAGGTCCTAACTCAGATGCTACCTCCTCCGAGAGCTCAAACTATTCCTGACCACTCTGTGTAAAAAGTCTTCCCCATCCTATCACATTATCCCTCCTCCTACTTAACATTTTCCACCATCTGCAATTACCTTGTTGGTTGTTTTTTTTTTTTTGTCCAATTATTCTCTCCCTAAGTTCTCTGAGGGGAGTGATCTTATCCGTTTTGTCCACTGCTGTAGTGTATAGCATACTGTCTCACATATACTAGGTGCTCAATAAATAAATGAGTAAGTGAATGAATGAACACAGGCCACGGAAGCTCAGAGGAAGAAGGGATCCCTCTATTAGTCATAGAGCAGTTTCTTCATTGGGAAGGATTTTGCTAGGTTTGAGGGAGGAAGCATGTAATCTGAGGAGAGAGAAAGTGAGCAAGGTGGAAGGTGATAGAAAGGGGCATATGCTATAGATTTTCAAAGATGGAGCTGCTCCTGAGAGGCAGTGGTTGTAGGAATCTGATGGATGTGGATTTGGCTTCTAACCGTCATACGATTACCCGTGTGACTTTGGATGTTTTATTTAACCATGTTAAGTCACTTTACCTGTAAAATGGGGGAAATAGTCTCTACTATGGAGGGTTACTGTGAAGTAGTAATGTTAGATACTTGAGGCCCATTTGGGATGCGTGTGATATCAAGGGGTAGCCATTCATACCACTGTTTAATTTAGGTTCTCACCTGTGAGTGTGCATACAGATCAGATTTGCAACTTTGTAGAAATGTGGATACCAAGAACCCAACAAACTACTACTCATTCAGAAGAGTTGTCTCTGGGTGATGGTGGTGTATGTGTGTGTGTGTGTGTGTGCAAAAGAGAGAGACACTCCATTGTGTGATTTTTTTCAAAAGCTCCCTAGGTGATTTAGACTGTATAGCTGTTGTTTAGAACCATGTGTTTAATCCTCTCTAAATATCTCTTGCCAAGGGACTGTCCGACTTGAATAGCTCTGAGATGGGAAGGCACAGAGTTGGGTCCAAGTTGCCTATCCCTGGGCATCTATCTGAGTCCCTAGAGACCAAGCTATTGATTTCTTATCTATTAATATCAGTTAAAAAAGAATCTTGTAGTCCCAACTAAAGCCACTGTGCCTTCCATTATTCTTGGTCATGTCCAAGATGAAAGTCAATTTAATTTTTTTCTATACCTTTATACCTTTAGTATCTATATGCTGTGCTCAGTTGCTAAGTCCTGTCCATGAGATTTTCCAGTCAAGAACACTGGACTGGGTTGCCATGGCCTCCTCCAGGGATCTTCCAGACCCAGGGATCAAACCACATCGCCTGTATCTCCTGCACTGGCAAACGGATTTTTTTTTATCACTGTGCCCCCTGGAAAGTCCTTAGTATCTATGCCTCACCCCTAATCCAGAGGTCTGGTTATCAGATTCCCTTTCAAACCTCTCCAATGTACAGTTTAGAATTCCAGCTTCAATTTCGATGAAAGAAAGTCAAAGTTAGTCGCTCAATCATGTCCGACTCTTTGCAGTCCCATGAACTGCAGCCTGCTAGGCTTCTCTGTCTATGAAATTCTCCAGGCAAGAGTAGTGGAGTGGGTTGCCAATTCCTTCTCCAGGGTATCTTCCTGACCCAGGGATTGAACCTGAGTCTTCTGCATTGCAGCAGATTCTTTACTGTTTATGCCACCAGGGAAGCCCATAGACCTACATAAATCTATACCCTCAGTTTATTCACTGATGATCCCTCTAATTTCCTGCTGTAACTGAACCCTGTCTTGAACTGGCTGTTTTAGATGTCTACAGTGGCTGGGCAGTCTTAGGAAACATTAACCACCTGTTCAGCTGGTTGCTCATGTACACACAAATATACTCACATCTTGGAATGTTTGGGGCCAGTATACAGGCTGAAAGATCTGACTTTGGGAAGATATGCTGAGGGCCAAGAGGTTTTGTGTTGGGCCAACATGTACGAGAAGGGAACAAATCTCTGTGGGCAGACATGGGAATTGAGAGGTGGACAGGATTGGAGGCTTTATTTAATGACCACTTCATTCTGGTTCCATAACTGCTCAGGATTTGTATCTGCACTGACCAGAGACTAACTCTTTACTGCTGGGTCTGTCAAGCTCTACATCACACTTAAATGATTGTGGAGACTTATCTGTACATCCTGCTTGTTTCATTCTTGTGTTTTTCTAAAGGCCATCCTTCTCTTTGCTTAGGGTATTTATTCTGATTCACTTTTGTTATTGGGTTGAAGTTATTTTTGAATTTTTTCCCAGAGAAGGTACACACGTAGATTTTTTAAGAATCGTAAAATACCCGAAAGTGACTCTTTTATTCTTCTATGAGGCAGAGTTTGGCTGGGTCTAAAATGGCAATGTCGTAATCCTTGTCCTTCAGATTGTTCTCTGTAAGTATTCCAGTGTCTTCCAGTAGTCAGAGTTGCAGAGAAGAAATTCATATTCATTTTATAAATCCAGGCTTGTCTCCCTCTATGTAGCTGATTTTTTTGTAATCCTTGTCCTTCAGATTGTTCTCTGTAAGTATTCCAGTGTCTTCCAGTAGTCAGAGTTGCAGAGAAGAAATTTCATATTCATTTTATAAATCCAGGCTTGTCTCCCTCTATGTAGCTGATTTTTTCCCTTTGAAAGGTGCATCTACATTGAATGTTAATTAACTTTCCCCGTTAATTTCCTTTAAAAAGTTCAGAGATTTTGTATGTATTTTGTTTACTCTTCAGTTGGCCAAAAAAACCTACAATTATATTATTATTTACTCAGGAGTTAATGACCTGAAGATAAAGATAGCAGAAAAATCTTAGTGTTTAAAAGAACCCTGAGATGGATTCTTTCATTGACCAAGGAGTTCTCTATAGTATAAATAATCTCATAATTGGAATGTTTTCTATATATACATGTTTGTAAATTTCATTAAGCTCAGAGAACTCCATTTTCTTTACTTCTGAACAATCTTATGTTATGTATCTGCTGTTGAATTATTTGATGGGGTTAATATCTTTCCTTATCCCATATGACTGGACTCTATCATTGCTGAATGTTTATTTCTAAAAGGTGAATTATGGGATGGAAGTCATGGATCATAACAAATGCCGTCCTACTTCTTATTGCAGAGATTGACTGTGGCCGCCCTCCAGAAGTGCAGCACGCGATCCTAGAGGGGAACCACAGCTCCAGACTGGGCAGCGTGGCTCACTATGTCTGTCTAGAGGGCTTTGAGAGCCCTGGAGGAAAGATCACTTCCGTTTGCACAGAGAAGGGCACCTGGAGAACCAGTGCTTCGACATGCTCAGGTATAACCCCCATCCTGTAGGGCTCCTGTCTCCTGGAGGTAACTAGCTAGCAGGAGTATGGAACCTACAGCCTTTGCTTGCTTGCTCTGTGCACTGCACCTAACCATGCCTTTACCCCAGCGGGCACTTGGCTTTAGATTTGTCAGCCGAACCCTGAAGATTTAAAGGGTGGATTGGGAAAATAATTTGGATAGAAAACATTATGCATTTGTCTTTTGAAACTCACCTTAAATCACAGTGACTCCTATCTCTTCTGCTTGGTTGGCTGAGAGACTTTTCTCTATGAACTATTTTCACAGGGGGGCTTACTTGAAAGTCCTAATTAAGCACATGTTGACAGCTTTTCAGAGAAAAGGTGGTGTCATGTATAGCGAGGTTTTTAATGTTTATTTTTAATTGTGGTAAAATATGCACAACATAAAATCTACCATCTTAACGCTTTTTCGGTGTTAACTATTTTCACATTGTGCAACCAGTCTCCAGAACTGTTTCATCTTGTAAAACTGAAAGTCTGTATCCATTAAAGAGTAACTCCCTATTTTCCCACTCCCCACAGCTTCTGGTACCACCATTCTGCTTTCTGTTTGTATGAGTTTGGCTAATTGACCTCAAGTAAGCAAAACCATTAGTATTTATGCTTCCGTGGCTGGCTTATGATCCTTAACATAATGTACTCCAGGTTTATCCATGCTATTGCCAATGGTGGTATTTCCTTCTTTTTTCTGGCTGAATGATAATATTCTGATGTGTCTATATACGCATTATGCTTATCCGTTCATCTGTTGATGGACAGTTCTGTTGCTTCCACCTTTTGGTTATTGAGACTAATGCCTCTCTGAGCACGGGCTTACAAATATCTCTTTGAGACCTTGATTTGAATTCTTTTGGATGTGCCTGCTGTGCTAAGCTGCTTCCGTTGTGTCTGACTCTTTACGACCCCATGGACTGTAGCCCACCAGCTACTCTGTCCATGGGATTCTCCAGGTAAGAATATTGAAGTGCGTTGCCATGCCCTCCTCCAGGGGATCTTCCCAACCCTGGAATCAAACCTGCATCTCTTACGTCTCCTGCTTTGGGAGGCGGGTTCTTTACCATTAGCGCCATCTGGGAAGTTCACAATTCTTTTGATATATTCCCTCAAATGGGATTACCTGTGAAAAGGGGTTTTGAGACTTCAGTTCAAATTCTAGCCGTCCCCTGTGCCAGCTGTGTGTCATCACATAAGGCATTATTCTCTTAGAGCCTCAGTTTCCTAGTCTGTAAGAGGGGGGAAATATAGCCTGTTTTTCCTACTTCAAATAGTTGTTGAGAGGGAATCAAATGAGATAATCTACAGGGAACATTTCAAAGTTTAAACCACTGTGCACCTGTTAGGTCTTTTACTGAAATTATTAGCATGACTTGAAGCAGATCCTCTCATGAGTCAGAAGTATAGACTTCCACATGCTTTATTTCACCTTGGCCTCCAAGAAACAAGGTGGGGAAAGGCAGTGATTCTTAGGCTTGTGATAGTTGGCCCAGGGTGTGACAAATTGTTGTCACCTAGTCTTGAATGGGAGAAGGCAATGGCACCCCACTCCAGTACTCTTGCCTAGAAAATCCCATGGTCAGAGGAACCTAGTAGGCTGCAGTCCATGGGGTCTCGAAGAGTCAGACATGACTGAGCGACTTCACTTTCACTTTTCACTTTCATGCATTGGAGAAGGAAATGGCAACCCACTCCAGTGTTCTTGCCTGGAGAATCCCAGGGACGGGGGAGCCTGGTGGGCTGCCGTCTATGGGGTCGCACAGAGTCGGACATGACTGAAGCAACTTAGCAGCAGCAGCAGAAGTCTTGAATGACTCTGGTAATTTGTTTCTAGATGTTGACTTGCTTGGCTCTGAAGACAGATCTCTGAAGAGTGAAATCCCAAGGTAGCTTTGGTTTGGGTCTCTGGATTGACTTGCAGTTGAATTATGGCAGAGTGTCTTCAGTTCAGTTCAGTTCAATCGCTCAGTTGTGTCTGACTCTTTGTGACCCCATAAACCTCAGCACGCCAGGCCTCCCTGTCCATCACCAACTCCCAGAGTTTACCCAAACTTATGTCCATTGAGTTGGTGATGCCATCCAACCATCTCATCCTCTGTTATCCCCTTCTCCTTCTGCCTTCAATCTTTCCCAGCATCAGGGTCTTTTCAAATGAGTCAGCTCTTCGCATCAGGTGGCCAAAGAATTGGAGTTTCAGCTTCAACATCAGTCCTTCCAATGAACACTCAAGACTGATCTACTTTAGGATGGGCTGGTTAGATCTCCTTGAAGTCCAAGGGACTCTCAAGAGTCTTCTCCAACACCGCAGTTCAAAAGGATCAGTTCTTCGGTGCTCAGCTTTCTTTATACTCCAACTCTTACATCCATACATGACTCCTGGAAAAACCATAGCCTTGACTAGATGGACCTTTGTTGGCAAAGTAATGTCTCTGCTTGAGTCGTCAATGAAAGTTTTCTAAAGGGAAGTCTAGCATGAGCAAATATAACACATGGACTGCAGGTTATTATTTGTCCATAGAGGAAGGGTTTATGGCCATTTGTGGGACTGGGATTTGAAGAAATCTATCAATTCATTCAATAGATATTTATTTAGCATACATTGTGTGTGGGGTACTTTGCTGGACACTATCTTTTTGGAATTTATGGGGCAGTGGAGTAAACAGATTTTTCTCCAAAGAAATGCACATACAAATATACGTTTAATATTGAAACCCTTGGGTAAAGAACCCTGGAGAAGATGAAGAACTCAGTCCTGTTGCTGAAACCATGTCTGCGCCATGCATTTTCCACATTTAGTTATCTATACCACTACTGCAGCAGGATGTAGGTTAGAGATTGCAGCCATAGCAACAAGGAGGGGTAGACTTGGATGGGAACCCAGAGATGTCGATCAGCCTTCTCTTAGGTCCCACTGACTTGTCCAACTTCACAGAGAAGCGAGGGCAAACCTGTAACTAACATCAAGGACTCCAGAGTTCCCGTCTTCATCATTGGAAACATTGAGAAGAGCTAATGCCGTTTCAAACCAGACTGATAGTCTTCCCAAACAATGACTGCCTCTCCAACAGCACCTCTAAGTTATTTGGAGGAAATGAGGCAGCTGCCTCGTGGATGGCTGAATTCAACATCGGGGAGGTGGTCTTGGGCCAGGGCTACCTGTGGAGTCACTGGGTCTGAGAGCTGGGCGTAGCTTCAGGACCCTTAGCCATTTTCTGCAAGGCTCAAGCTGCTTGTGCCCCCACCATTCAGAATTCAGTGGGAGCACTAGGATTAGTCACTCCCTGAAAAACCAGTGGATCTGCATGGGGCATAGTAAGCTATTAATTAGCTGATGCTTGTAGAGCACTTTGAAGAACAAACATGTTATGTAACTGCTAATTATAATTACCGACCTCAGCCTGCCACCTTTCACAATGTCTGTGGCTCCAGCTGCAGCTGTTTCCATGGGCTTATGCAAGCTTTGATTTAAGAAGAGAAAAGGCATTCTCCCTGAGAGCTGTGATCTTTCTCTGAGGAGGCCTCTATGCCCTCAATCAAGATTGGCAGCTAAATTCAATTTCCACAGATAAAGGGGGCGATTTACATGCTGATTAATTCATGGCACAATGCGCAGGATCGCTGGGTGGGTAGGTAGGAGACGGTTCTGGAACTGTAGTGAGAGAGGCTGATTACCACGGCTCTTGCTCAGCTGCCCCTCCCTCCTTCTTTTTCCTATTTTTCACCCGTTTCTTCCTACCACCCGCTTCTGCCTTACCTCTTTCTGTGTATTTTGTATTTACCCTCCTCAATGTTCACTTTTTATCCAATTTTTTTCTACTTTTCTGCCTAACCCGCCCTGGTCCTCTGTTTCCATTCTGTTTTATACTTGAACATTTAATTCCAAATTGGGTGGAATAATTTCTCATTTTACTTGGGTTGTTCTTAGTTAAAAATAGTTTTGAAGTCCCTGCTTATTTGGACTAGTAGCTTAGAAACACATATATTTAAAAAATGTATTGAAGTATAGTTGATTTACAATGTTACGTTGATTTCTGCTGTCTAGCACAGTGATTCAGTTAGAACTGTATACGTTTTGAATGGAGTATGAACTCTGGCAAGGTGGTGGGACCTTTTTTTTTTAAGGCCAGTTTAGACTGGAAACTCCAGACAGCCGAGAATTAGGCAATTATGTTGGTGTCTGGAAAAACCCCAGGTGGAAGCTTGATGTTCAGTGAGTCGGCTTACCTCAAGATCAAAGAGACTGATTCATTCTTGATAAGACTGTCCCTGGCTTTCATTCTGCACAGGTCATTTGGCTTTTTATGTTTAGAATCTGAGTTAATAATTATGAAGTTGATGCTCACTCACTCCAGGCTCTTAGAAGAGCAGCGTCTCTATTGAAACGCAGACCGTTTGACTGCTGGGAGCCTCTCTGAGTCCCTCACCCGACTCAGGCACTGGAGTCCTAATGCTTCCAGGCCTCCTGTTAGCTTCTGCTCCTCCTACTTTTGTTGTTGTTGATGCTGCTCTTCAGCCCAGTGAGTGCTCACTTGCAGCTTGACATATTTCAGATAGGAGAGAAAGGTCAGCCGGAATAAATGGGCGCACATGCAAATAGCCACATGCCTGGAATTTGTTTACATACATAATGTTAGACCATCAGGCATTATAGCTGCCATCGATCACACACCAGCTTAGACACCCACGGCTCTGCCAGGAGCCTTGATGCTTGGTTTCCTTGTGGCCTCAGAAAAACCTGGTGAAATAAGTATTGATATTTTCATTTCATAGATGAGTAATCTGAGACTCATAAAAGTGAAACAACTTTCACAGGGTCATTCAGTGACTAGTAAATGGCAGAGACAGGATTTGAACTTAGGTCTTGAGGCCCGAGATCTGTCTCCTACCAGTTTCCCGAGGTTGAACTATTTGTAGATCACCCTGACAGAGTTTGTCAGAGGAAAAGTATTGGTTATTTAATGTTTCTTTAAACAACTTAGATTTAAAACTTAAATTTGTAGTTTAAATTTATTGACCAAGGACACTTTGTAATATATGTGATAGCATGAATTTGATGTTAACACCTCGTTTTTTTCAAAAGTCAATACCAGGCGAGCCTATAGAAATGTATTCAGCAAAACGCATCCTAAAGTGTATGAAGCATTTTAGAAAAGCATACTCTACGTCATGCTGCTCTGCCTCTTTTATGCGACCCTAAAGACTGAAAGCGCCTCCCAGCTGGCACTGGTAGCAAAGAACTGGCCTGCCAGTGCAGGAGATGTAGAGACGTGGGTTCGATCCCTGGGTCAGGAAGATTCCCTTGAGGAGGAAATGGCAACCCATTCCAGTATTCTTGCCTGGAGAATCCCACGGATAGAGCAGCCTGGAGTGCCACCGGCCATAGGGTTGCAAAGAGAGTCGTACACGACTGAAGTAGCTTAGCACGAAAAGACTAAAATCAAACAGGAAGCACAGCAGAACTCTTATAAGCAAACACGCTTTGTTTAACATTGTCACCTTGGGGAGGGAGCCGTACTCTCATTTCAATGATGCTATTATCAAAATGTTTCTGTTTTGTAATCCAACTGGGATGGCCTTTGAAGGTAGTTTAATGCAGCACACTGGAAGATTGGTCATGTTAGTTTTGAAATCAGGTACTGTTTTCATCTAGAAATGACCTCCAGCTTGACCATCTGCTAGGGTCTCCTGAATTTATTTGGTAGGATCTTTTACTGTTTTCAAAAATAAAGAACATGGATATAAAATTGGAAACCAAAATTGAGTACGTTAGACCAGGCCCTGCCCACAATGGGGCTTCTGAGAGAGCGGGGTGTGCTCACTGACTCTGTCCCTCCCACCCCATTCTTGTCTCAGTCTCTCCTGCAGGAGAATCAGGCGTCCAACACCCCAGTACACTGTGGTTCTCTCACCAGGGTTTCTTAATGATCACCTAACCGTCAAATTCATCTTGTAGCATCAATCCTTGTTCCTTTTAACCTTTTTATAACACTTAGCATTGCCCACCATTTATCCATATATTCATCCATCTATTTAATCAATCAACCAAATGATAAATAGTTTAAAAATATCTGCGTCCAACCAACTGTGTTAGTTTCTGGGGATAGAGAGATAGACCTTGTTTGTCTTTGCTGTTATAGAGCTCACATTCAGGAGAGATTTGTTGTTGTTCAGTTGCTCAGTTGTGTCCATCTCTTTGTGACCCCATAGACTGCAGCATGCCAGGCTTCCCTGTCCCTTATCATCTCCTGGAGCTTACTCAAATTCATGCCCATTAAGTCGGTGATGCCATCCAACCATCTCATTCTCTGTCGTCCCCTTCTCCTGCTTTCAATTTTTCCCAGCGTCAGGGTCTTTCCCAATGAGTCAGTTCTTTGCATCAGGTGACCAAAGTTTTAGAGCTTCAGCTTCAGCATCAGTCCTTCCAATATTCAGGGTTGATTTCCTGAATCTTGATCTCCTTGCAGTCCAAAGGACTCTCAAGAGTCTTCTCCAACACCACAGTTCCAAAGCATCAATTCTGTTCATGGTCCAAGCCCTCAGGAGAGAGAGACTTAGATGTTAAACAACTAATTACAAAATTAGTCGTTACAAATGTGACGAGTACCACAGAGAAATACTAAATGCTAATAGAATGCTAAAATACATGTCTTTATATATATGTACATTTATACACACAAGCAACCATGGGCCACATGCAGAATCTAAAGCAAAGCAAAGGTACTTTATCACCAGTGAAGGCTTTTGTTCTCAAGGTTCAATGTAGAGTTCATTTGGATGGTGTGGGGGCCTCCTTTGTTTAAAGCTGGGGAGGCCTAAGTGTCCTACAACTGGACAAGCCAGAGATCTGCTCTGCCTGCCTCTCTCCAGTCAGACCTCAAGTCTGATCATGGAACCGTGTGCCCTCCTTTCGGAGAGAAAGAGCCACATGCGAGAAGGGTGAGAGATCAAGCCCTTGGTGCCTCATGTTTTGCTCCGCACTCTTCTTGGGTGGGGTTGAGAAGGTTGGGGTGTTCGGTGGGAAGGAAGCGAGATAACTTTTGAGGAAACAGACATGACTGCAGATCTTCTGTGTCCTTGACTCCCAAGGCATCGGACTGTCCTCGCCAACCACTGACCTCCTTCCGTGTCGCTCTGTCCTCTGATTTCCCCTTGGGTTTCCATGTGTCTTAGTCCCCTGCTGTTGTGCTGCCCACTCTCCACGTTGGACGGGGGTGGGTCACCTGCACCCAGAGCTTCAGTTGCCAGCCACACATTGATGACCTTCAAGAAAGTTTTTCACCTAGATAGATTAACTCAGACTTAGCATGTTCTGGGCATAATTCATTAGTTCCTTGCTCACAAATGCCTTCTTCTTCCTCCCATGTTTCTCATGAGAGCAGTAGAAGGCAATCCATTCAGACTCTCAGGCTTTGAGACTGGCAGTCAGCCTAGACGCCTTATCACTCATCTCCTATTGCTTCTCCTTCAGGAGAAACTATTGCTTATGGTTTTCAAGGCAGTGCCTGATTCCATATTTTCACCTTTTTGCTGAGTAACTTCTTCAGTGCAGAGGCTCTGGGTTTTGGAGTCTGGTGGGTCTAGTTCTGAATTCGGACTTGACTGCTTACTGCTTCTGTCCACACTATCTGGTCCATAGTACCTTTTACCTTTTAACTCGCTCAGTCATCTCCGACTCTTTGCGACCCATGGACTGTAGCCTACCAGGCTTCTCCGACCATCGGATTTTCTAGGCAAGAATACTGGAGTGGGTTACCATTTCCTTCTCCAGGAGATCTTCCTGACCCAGGGATTGAACCCAGGTCTCCCACATTGTAGGCAGACGCTTTACTGTCTGAGCCACCAGGGATAACATCTGGTCCATAGTAACAACTCGGTAAATGTTCACCTATAATTGACTTTATGATTGCTTCCCATGACTACTGTGAAGATGTGATCAAGTCTATAAAGACCCATATATCAGTGTTTGATGTATTGGAATCACTGATTAAAGGGGGTCAAATTCTTTCCTTGTGACCTCCAGTTTTTCCTTCAAAACACACCGGAGTTATTTTTTTTCTTTTAATTAAAAAATTTTTTATTTTGGCCACACCACGCAGCATGGGATCTCAGTTTCCCAACCAAGGATTGAGCTTGTGTCCCTGCATCGGAAACTCAGAGTCTTAGCCACTGGACCACCAGGGAATTCCTCCTCCAGAGGTATCTTTCTTAAAAAAACAAAAGTCCCCGCCATCTTCCTGCTTTTAGCTCTCCATGGCTGGTAGGAGTAAGTGTGTTTAGTCTGGTGCACAGGTCTTCCCAAGTCTGACCCTGTTCTCTTTCTGAGACCTTGCTGCCCCTCTTCCTCCTCTCCAGCATGTTACATATTACCACTCTGAAATTGTCCATACAGGTTACACCTAGGACTTTGGACCTGCTTAGATGTCTTCCCCACTCTTAAGCCCTGAAGCTGGGAAGCGTTGCATGGCCTCCATGAAGCTGGCTTCCTCAGTTCTTCCAGTGAGAGTGGTGGCTTCTTTCTCGATACCCTGTGGTACTTGTGTGTAACTTTGTTCTGATATTGATGGAATCATGATTTATCTGCTTGTGTGTTAGCTTCCTCCATTAGATACAGTGTTCCTCAGGGAAGACTTACCTTCTGATCATGAGCCCAGTGCCTGGCAGGGGAGGATGTTTGGTGTTCAATGATGGTTCAGTTAAGGGTCAATGGTGAATAAAGTGCCCTGGACTCAGATCCAAAGAGAACTTCCAAAAGTGTTTTAAGTTTTCAGTACTATTAGAATGAAGGTGTAGCCTCCCAAGTCATCTCTTTTAAAAGGGCAGCATGAATGTAGATGTTTAATATCTTTGTAACATTTACAAAGAAGTCTTTCCAGCTGGTATGTAGACACCTGGAGGGAAGAGCAACTGAATTTTGTTCAACTACTCCTTGGGATGAAATAGCTGACCTCCCTACAAAAAGATCTGGGTCCCATCTGTGCAGAGCGCAGGGCACAGGCTGGAGGCAGATGGCATTTCTGAGATGTCATTTGTGGTTGTCATAGTGAATGAGCAAAAAGGAAGAACAAGACAGGAAACTTTCATGTCTCCTTTCTTTTTTTTTTTTTTTACATTTTAGGATAACAGGGTTAGAACTTTTTTTAAAAATTTAGACTTATTTATTTTAATTGGAGGCTAATTACTTTACAATATTGTATTGGTTTTGCCTCATGTCCCCTTTCTAATCTCTGCTTGGGTGGCAAAGGGTCCCGAGTGGGAAGGAAGTATGCTTTAATGGCAACTCAGAGACAAGGTGAGGAGTGGGGTGTTTCCTTTTCCTTCTGGACCAGGGGGTGAGTGTCGGGGGCTGTGGGAGTGAACAGAAGAGTCTAGAACTCTGTGCTTTGATGGGCTGGAGAGGGAAGGGGCTGGGAATATTTGGGACTTTTTCAAGCTGACAAAAGACTGTTGCCAGTGTCATCATCATGCTACCCAAGGAAGTGAATGGATTGGATCTTTGCATCCATCAGAGTACCCATGTCCACACCTGGAATATTTCTTTGATTTCAAATTATTTGTGCTCCAGGAAGATGCACTGATGTAGTGACCCAGGAGTGCAGTAGATGGGCACACTTGATCCTCTGGGGTCTCTCCAGAAATTTGCCTCTTTTCCTCTTCCTGCCTGCATTTATTCCCACTTACTGTCAGCTGACTGGGCTTACCCATTACCAGGTCAAGTGTGACATCAAATCTCGGCAGTGCTGCTGATTGGGTGATTTAGTAAAGATATAAAATCTTCCATGGGCAAGGGGGTCAGTAGATTAGGGTCTATCTAAAGGTAGCATTGGTTCTGAGTATGAAGAAATGGGGCTTCCCAGGTGGCTCAGGGGTAAAGAATCTGCCTGCTAATGCAGGAGACGTGGGTTTGATCCCTGGGTTGGAAAGATCCCCTGGAGAAGGCAGTGGCATCCCACTCCAGTATTCTTGCCTAGGAAATCCCATGGACAGAGGAGCCTGGACAGGCTACAGTCCATGAGGTCTCAAAGAATCTGACATGACTGAGCAACTAACATACACACACACACACACACACACACACACACACACACATCCCAGGAAGCAGGAGTGAAGGCTGAGGTGGGCAGAGCAGGGAAGGAAGCCAAGCCAGCATGAGGATTCCTTGTTGCCCTGGTCCTTACTGAGTGCACGTGATCGCTCCATCAGTGTAGCAGCTCCCTGGGGAAGCTTTGTCACAAGGGGAAGAAAAGTAAGGGCAGATTTTTCCAGTACTTCCTGTCTTTCAGAAAGTGTCCATTCCCCCCCACTTCCAGGTTGCACATGCAGCAGGGAAACCCCAGCCTGGGAGACAAGACATGGTTATGTTGTCAAAGCTCAGACAGGGCAGGAGCAAGGGGCATGTGAGCTGAGAGGATCTAAAACATCCATAAGGGGCATCTGCTTCAGTGGGGAAGCTTGAACGTAGGCTGGGGAATATTCCCCTTTGGTGAGATGTTGATTCTCTCCTCTAGAGGTGATAGTTTGGTAACTTCTACCTGCAGGAAATAGGGCTTCCCTGATAGCTCAGTTGGTAAAGAATCCGCCTGCAATGTAGGAGACCCTGGTTCAACTTCTGGGTTGGGAAAATCTGCTGGAGAAGGGATAGGTACCCACTCCAGTGTTCTTGGATTTCCCTGGTGCCTCAGCTAATAGAGAATCTGCCTATAATGTGGGAGACCTGGGTTCCATCCCTGGGTTGGAAAGATCCCCTGGAGAAGGGAAAGGCTACCCACTCCAGTGTTCTGGCCTGGAAAATCTCATGGACTGTACAGTCCATGGGGTCAGACATGACCGAGCGACTTTCACTTTCACCTGCAGGGACTTTTGTTCCTTTTGATGCTGTTGTAAGTGAGTTTTTTTAAAATTTCATCTTTGGCTTGTTCCTTAATAGTGGACAGGAATGCAATTGCTTTTTGTACATTGACCTTGTATCCTGCTACCTGGTTGAAGTTGTTTCTTAGCTTTAATTGTGTGTGTGTGTGTGTGTGTGTGTGTGAATTCCTTAAGACTTTTTTAAGACAAGAGCATGTCAGCTGCAAGTAAAAATAGTTTTACTTATCTGCAGGAAATTTGTTAAATAGAGAAAAAGCTAAGTCCTTTCCCCATTCTCATCTGAACAACTTCCTAAGTCATTTACTAGGTTCATTGGAAACTGTTATCTCAGGACCCAAGGCCATAATACAGTTTCCCACATTGCTAAATTTATTACATGAAATATGTACAGAATATTTATTTATTTGAAAAATTTTAATTGGAGAATAATTGCTTTACAATATTGTGTTGGCTTCTGCCATATAACAACGTGAATCAGCCATAAGTATACATACGTCCCCTCCCTCTTGAGCCTCCCTCCCACCCCATCCCACCCCTCTAGGTTGTCAGAGTACTGCATTGAGCTCCCTGTGACATTCAGCAACTTCCCATTAGCGATCTATTTTACATATGTAATGTGTATGTTTCAATGTTACCCTTTCAATTGGTCACCACCCCCCCACTGCCGCCACATGCAGAATATTTAAAAGAAACAGAACAACTTAAAGAAATTAGTGGCTTCCTGATAAATCAGGTTTAAATGGTTCCAGGGACCTCGTGGAGAATTTATTTAGCTTACCCGCAACAGGCTGCTCCTGAGGAATGGTCATGGGTGGTGATCTGTGTCATTTTCCTCCTGGGAACAGCAGTGACCTGGCGATCAAAACACTCCATCAGTCGGTGGGATGAGGGAACTGGAAGCTGGTCTAACCTGCGCAGCTGCAGGGAAGGTTCAGGGCTCGGCTCTGGGTCCCTTTCCTTCCCCCAGGAATGGAATGCCAGTGGCATCCAGTGGCCTGTCAGACCAATCACAGGCTGGAATTCTCACTCGTACTTAAGGGAATTCTCAGCCTTTTCTTCCACATCAGGTAATGGGCCGAGCTCACTCATGATAAAGTTAAATTGGGTGATTGGCCTGGGATAGCTTGAACTGCTGATTTGGTTTCTGAATCCTAGTGTGAATGGTGACCAGCAGAGAGACCAGCTGGGCAAGTAAACAAAGTCATGCCCTCTAAAGGGCTGGCCATTAGGATTTTTCCAAAGTCTTTTGATGCATTTTGTTGAGTGGATTCTTTCTTTTTTTCTTTTAGAAATAATTATAGAAATTAATGAGGTGTCAGTGTTTAATAACACCTGTGTGAGGTGGCAAATAAACCCAGGAAGAATAAACTCCAAGATCGAATATGTGGTAAGTGAAGTGAACTCCTTTTTTTTCTGCCAGGGCAGAGATGGTTACCATGGGAATGAGAGTCAGAGGAACTTGCTTCCGGAAGTGCTTCTCAATCAAATAGCTCTCCAATCCCATGGTCCTTTTTAAAGTGAGTAGAGTTTTTCAGATATCTGGATTATTTTATTTTACATGTGGTGTTTAACGTGCTTGTCATCCTCCAGGGTGTATGCGTGGGGGGTGTATTTATATTTGGCATCATCATGATTGCTTGTTTCCAAGCTCTCGTGTGTCACTCCCCCAGAGCCTGGAAGCATCTGCTGCCTGGGTGACAGGATGCAGCGAGCGAGTCTCGGGTTGTGACTGCCTCCATTGATCGCTGGTCATTTGAGTGCAGGATAGCACTCCTTAGAGAAACTCCCCATTTTATGTCACTTCTCAGGGTTTCTGGACTATCAGGCTGATCAGATTTCATCATCAGAGACCAGATAGCAGAGGTTCGCCCTGTTTGCCTGCCCCGGGGTGAGCAGTGCAGTATAAAAGGGAGTAGTAAGAGAGTAGTTTCCCCCACTACAAAATCTCTCTTGGTTGTTTGCAGTGGAGTCACAGTGGGTTCTCTTGTCTTTTCCCCTCACAAAGATATACATAAAAGGACAGCGGTTGGACCCCCTGGAATCAGGTCATGAGGAGACAGTTAATTTGACCACAGAGAGCAGGACCCCAGAAGTGTGCCTAGACCTGTACCCGGGCACCAACTACACCGTGAACATTTCTACAGCCCCTCCCCGACGCTCCGTGCCAGCCGTCACTGAGTTCCAGACAGCTGGTAGGTGGAGGTGAAGTCTCATTTCCTCCTAGAGAATGCTAAGCGCAGGATGTGGGGAAATGTGCTTCAGAATCCACAGGTCAGGAGAGTTCACAGTTACTTTCTAAGGTTTGCAGCCAAGGGGTTAATTACTCCAGGGGTCAGAACCAGAGCGGAGCTAGTAGGAGAGATTCCTGTCCTAAGGATGCCAGACTGAATGGGCACTGATGTATGGATTCTCAGCTGGGTCCTCTAGTTGACGTGGAAGGTAACAAGAAGGCATTTAAAAGACAGCAGTAGGCAGTGATGCCCTCTGTTTCAGTTGTCCACGGCAATAGAGGGTAGCCATCTGGCTTATCTTTGGTGGAAAACTCAAAAGTCATTTCTTACTCTTGCCTATGACAAAGGAGGAGCCAGGGAGGCTGACCCAGGAGCTGTACATCTAGGATGAGAAGTGACCCCAGGACTGATTAGGGGTGGGGATTCAAAGTGAGGGTGAGCAGGTGGAGAGGAGGAGGCAGCCTTAGGATGCAGGAGGGTAGAAGTTGGTTGGAAAGCAGATTGGAGGGAAGGAGCCTCAGGAAGTTGTAATAAACACTAAGGCACATAGATATCATCTGGATTTTTATATCATCATGACAATTACAATAAGTTTTTTTCAGCACTCTGGTTGTGGGATGTCAAAATTAATTAAATTCTTTAAAAGCAAACCTTGAGAAGCCATTGGTGTCATTTATTGTCTTGTATGAGTTGAGGTAGTTTTCAGCTAGGTATTTGATATCCTATTTAAGAAAACCTACTTAAGTTGGACCATAAAGGAAGCTGAGTGCTGAAGAATTGATGCTTTTGAACTGTGGTGTTGTAGAAGACTCTTGAGAGTCCCTTGGACTGCAAGGAGATCCAACCAGTCAATCGTAAAGGAAATCAGTCCTGAATATTCATTAGAATGACTGATGCTGAAGCTGAAGCTCCAATACTTTGGCCACCTGATGTGAAGAACTGACTCATTAGAAAAGACCCTGATGTTGGGAAAGATTGAAGGCAGGAGGAGAAGGGGATGACAGAGGATGAGATGGTTGGATGGCATCACCGACTCAATGGACATGAGTCTGAGCAAGCTCCGGGAGTTGGTGATGAACAGGGAAGCCGGGCTCAGAGTCGGACATGACTGAGTGACTGAATTGAATTTAAGAAAACTCAACCTTTAGGTATTGCTGCTGCTAGGAACTGGGAAGTAACATGGATGTGGCAGAAATAAATGAAAAGTGTGTTAGTCTTTACAATATCATTCAGACTATGAAATTATACAAAATAGGTCTCAGGGTACTTGTATAGAAATAAAATGATTTATTTCTAAGTAAAGACTATGTTAGGGAAAGATATTGTCAATTTAATATGGTAACTAATTAGAGAAAATTATTCAAAGTTAACAATAAACTACTGTAGATTTATTAGGAATAAAAAGATCATCCTAGGACTCCAAACTCATCTGTCCCTGTTCAGTCAATGACAGATTGCTGTTCATTGTCCGCTGTTTTTACTAACATCCTCTTCAACCTTTCCAAGTTAATTTCAGTTGGGGCAAGCATGGTCTTTGGATTCAGACAGACCTGGATTTACATCTTAACTCTGCTGCTTAAGAGTTGAGTGACCCTGGCTGAGTCTGTTAATGTCTCCAGACCTCCTTCTGTCTGAAATTTTAAGTGGAACTAGATTAAATTTGCAAGTTAATCTAGTGAGGATTGGGCTTTATATTGAATTATCCCAACTGGGTACAAGGTACATTTCTACATTTTCTCCATATCTACTCGAGTTTTGTCTTTCCTGTTTATTTATGCCTTCATGCGAAGATTTGTCATTCTGTTCATTTAGATCCTGCACATTTAGCCATCTGATTTCATGATTAGCGTTATGCCAGTTCTCGTTAAATGAATTGGGAAGTTTTCCATATTTTTATACCCTGGAAAAGTTTATATCACTTCGGGATTATCCCCTTTCTTTAAAGCTGGACACACTTGCTCATAATGTCATTTAAGTTTCATCCCTTTGGGAGATAATTCTTTGATGACTGTCAATTTCTTCTGTGGTTTTGGGGATTTGTGTTTCTTACATATTCTTGAGTCAATTTTTATAATTTATACTTTCTTAGAAAATGCCCATTGAGTTGTGATTTTATTTTTTATCTATTTATTTTTAATTTTTTTAAATTAAAAAAAATTTTAATTGGAGGCTAATTACTTTACAATATTGTGGTGGTTTTTGCCATACGTTCACATGATATATTGGCAGAATGTCAAATGGAATATTTGTTGACAGCTCCTCTGGAGTTATAGATTATATATTCCCAGGTTATTTTGATTCCTAGTTTTGTGTTTCTTTCTTTTTAACACTTGCTTTGCTTAGCTTGGGTTGTCTGTTTCATTACTATTCTTTTCCCTGAAGAATAATCTTCTGGGTTTTTAAAATTATTTTTTATCTCATTAATTTCTCTCATTTTTAAATTTCCTTCTCCCGGATTCTCTTAAGTTGATTATATTGTTCTATTACTAAATTCTTGAGTTAATTGCATAGTTCAACTTATTTCCATTATTTTCTGTTTGATGATAAAAGTCTTCAGTTCTTCTTTCTCCCTTCTGGATTTGAACTTTGGTGGAATTCCTTAGGCATTTATACATATTCTCTTTATTTTTACTTTCAAGACACGGTGTAATTGCTATTCTGATTTTCCCTTGATGGAAGAATTATTTATGAGGGTGTTAATATATGTTCCCTTTATTTTTACTTTCAAAGCATTATATACTTGGTATTTTGGTTTCCCCATTGATTGAAAGATTAATTATGTATGTATCAAGTGGTAGGTTTAAAATATTCTCAACATTTACACTTTGCTGTTGATTTCTAGGTTTTTTTTTCTCAATTTTAGTATTCTTTGGGGGGGATTTGCTGACATTTTCTTGGGGTTTACTATTTGGCAAAGTTTTGCAATACTGGGTGTAGTGTTTGCTTTTAAATGAGGTAAGACTTAGTCTTCAATCAACTTTAGTGGTAAGGCTTTTCAGGACTTCTGTTTTTGTTGTTGTTATTATTTTTTGCTTATTTAGATTGCCATTCTTCTCAGTTTGTCTTGTACATTCTGATAGTTTGTCTCACACATTTTGATGTTATGATATTTATGTTCATGATTGATGTCCTAATTGTAGATTCTAACTTGCACTATTAACAAGTGGCTCACTTTAGCCTATTTAATACTTTTTTTGCCCTGATTTTCTTGACTTCTTCGTGCTCTGCTTGCATGATATGCCTTTGCCCACTTTTCTTCTTAAAATCTGTCTGGATAATACTGCTATGGATGTACTTGAGGAGATAGCATATGTTGCAAACGTTTGTAAGAAAAATAGAGTTAATCCATTTACACAGTAGTGTTTGTGATATGGTTTTCCTTTCTTCTGTCATCTTAATTTTTTCTCTTTTTAATGCTTTGTTGCTATGTCTATTGCATTCTCTCTTTGCTGCACAAATGTTCTTTTCTCAGTGATTCAGACGGTAGAGATCTTGCTTTTATTCGGTACTACACACTGAAAAACAAAAACAAAAAAATCCTATTTGAATGTGTATTTCTCTTATTACCAGTGTCGAGACTGGAATTATGTTGACTTCTCCCCCCAAAAGACAAGGAAGTTAGCATTTTTTACTTCCTTTTATTCCTTCCCCTTTTGCTTTCCTTTTGCTACTGGCTTAATACAGCTTTTTATTGCCAGCCTCTTATTTTTAATAATTTTTAACATGCACTACATCTTTTAAGAATTCATTTTTATATAAACTTATAGCAATATTTATAACAATTATATAAACAGCTGTATGTTTTCATGGTTTTAGTGTTTACTAGCGGTTCTTTCATACCAAAGTTTTCCTGTTTTCCTCTATTTTTATTTCTCTTTCTGCATCGTGATTTCTATTTTCTTACTGAGGAATGGGATACTTTCTGAGCCCAGGATTATCTGAGAACCTCATTTTGTTGTCTTCACAAGTGAATGGGAGCTTGATTGAAGATAAAATTATTGGACAAAACCTTTGTTGTCAGAATCCTGGAGGTTTCACATTGGCTTTGGGAATTTAAAATTTTGAAAGAGGAATTTGAAGGTGTGATTTTTTTTTTTTCAATCCCATGTAGACAATCTGATCTTTTTCAGCCTGGATATCATAGTTTTCTTTATATGTGAAGTTCCAGACTTTAATCATTTACTCGTGCATGTGGTAAATGCTTATTGACCACTTACTATGTGTTTGACAGTTTTGGGCATTGGGAATTCAATAGTGAGTGAGACAGAAATCTTTTCTTTCATGAAGTTTCAGTCATGGGTTATATACATGTTAATGTTTTTCACAGAGTTTTCCTACAGCCCTGTAAGTTTTTGGATCCTCACATTTCAGTCTATCTACACATTAAGAATATTTTCTTTCATTAAATCTCTGAGTATTGTTTTTGTTTGTTTGTGTCAACTTAAAAAAATATGCACAGTGTGAGAATTGAGAGTTAAGTTTTATTTGGGGCAGTATGAGGACTGCTGCTTGGGAGGCAGCACCTCAGATAGCTCTGAGAAACTTCCAAACTGTTCCAAAGACACTATATATGTGATTTTGATAAAGGGGGAGTACATGGAATCAAGTACAGATTTTTTGGTAGAAAGTTTCTGCTTGTCTCGTGAAGCTTCTGCTAGTCACAAGAAACAATCTTCACCAAGAAGGACTTTAGGTCTTTTCTCGATATGAAGAGATATAAGAATTGGGCTCATAAAATCAGCTCCTGAGGATATCTAGCTACCTGAAGACCTGCCCTGCCAGTCTCCCGGGAGCACAGAGTGCCTCATTTCTGCTCTCCGCTCTGAACTCCTTCAGCGGGTGCTGCAGTTCAGCTGCTGCAGCAGCACATACTTTAATCTTTGTAGAGGTAGGTGACGAGCAACCGTGGCAAGTGCCGATTTGTGGTTGACATTTGTTTTTGCACTTCAAATACTCCTATGTGGAATTCCTTGTCTATCTGCATTGGTCTTCCATTTTCTCTCTCTTTTTTACATCCATGCCTTCTCCCTCTGCCCTCTGTGAGTATGTAGTAAGTTTGTTCTCTGGATGCATTTGTGCGTCTATGAGTTGACATTTCTGATGCACTTTAAATTCTGCTGCTGCACTTTCATTTCCTTTTGGTTTTTGTCTCTTCCAGTTCCTCTTTTATTTCTGCCTCTCTCAACCAGTTTCCTCTCTGCTATCACATTCTTCTACCATCTCATCCTTTATCTGTTTGAATACATCTTTAAAATTTTTTACTGAGTGTACAAAACAGATGTTGCTGAGTTTTGCCATTATTTTGCTCAATATTTTTTCAACAGTCTTCATTCTTTGCTTTCAAGGCTTGATCTCCCTCTTCTTCTTTGTAGAATCATTTCTTAGGCTCCCCCGTTTCTTGATTATGATTACTTACCCTTGGAAGTAAAAGTTTTATTTAGGCACTTCCCTGGTGGTCCAGTGGTAAAGAGTTCACCTTGCCACTCGGAGGATACAAGTTCGATCCCTGACAGGGGAACTAAGATCCCACAAGCCATGGGGTAACTAAGCCCGTGAGCCACAAATGCTGAAACCCATGAGCCACAACTGGACAGTTCGTGCATCCCAATGAAAAGATCTCCCCTGAGAACAAAGATCTTGCATGCTGCAACTTAGATCCGAGGCAGTCAAATAAATAAATAAGTAAATAAATATGTTTTTTAAAGTTTTATTTAGGATCGATATTCCCTTCATAATAAAATGGATGGCATTCCCTTTGGTCTTCCTTCTTATTGGATAATATTGATATGCTTATCTCAGATCTCATCTTGAAGGATTTACTGATGGTTGGATGATCCAGTGTCCTTTGAGGAGCAGCTGCAAGAAAGCCTCCTGCCCTGATTGAACACTTGGCTATCTTGGATCAATAAAACTGTAGCTCTTGCGTCAGCTCAGCATCACCTGGCTTCATATGGACCTTCGCCTACAGAGGCTGGAAGGAACAAGTCTCCCCTTTTGCCGACCACAGCTCTCTGTCAAATGGAACCTCCAGAGCCCCAGGCCTCCACTTAGAAGTCCTTCTCTGTTAATGATCTCCATTGTGCTAACGAGAGACTATTATTATTAGAAGTAAAAGTAGTGAGAACAAACAGTGTATGTAGCCTGGGTGCTTATCAGAATTGCCTGCTGAGTTAGAAAAAGAAAAGAAGAAAAAAAACCCACCAGTGTCCAAGCTTTCCTGTAGATCTGCTGATGGGCATTTAGGATTGGGAGCCACCAGGTTAAGGGGCTCCAGCTGGAGAAGTCCTTGCTTCCAGCCCCAACTCTATGGGCACCAGTCCACCCTGTTCCTTCCGTTGAGATTTTGGGACCCTGTTCCTTTGCTTGGAAAGCATATTGCACAGAGCTCTCAGCCTTTTTCTTTGCCCAGATTCTTCCACGCTGAGCTATGTAGAAATATCTTCATGTTTCTGCCTTATAGATGGCAGTCAACCCTTCTTTCCAACCCAGATGCAAATTGACCCATTTTTACTACTCTCCGTCAATTCTGTCAGGGTTGGGGGTGGGAAGTGGGAACCAGATGCCTTTGTTCTCAGACCATAAGGGATATAAGTGGGAAAATCATATTGAGACAGGAACTCTGCAGACAATACTTCTGCTTTATGTTCTGTTTGTGTACAGACATATACTGTATGTGGTATTGCTCACACAGGTATACTTGGTATGCCTCAAAACCACATGCATACATGGGGCAATTTTTGTTTCTGGTATCCTTATGCAGTCTTAAAAATGAAAGTTGTGAAGGTATCAGAGAGCACTTGTGATAGGTCTTCAAATTCTTTCTCATAACCATATTTTTACATCTTCCAATAAGAGCTGCTGCTGCTGCCAAGTCATTTCAGTCATGTCTGACTCTGTGCGACCCCATAGACGGCAGCCCACCAGGCTCCCCCGTCCCTGGGATTCTCCAGGCAAGAACACTGGAGTGGGTTGCCATTTCCTTCTCCAATGCATGATAGTGAAAAGTCAAAGTGAAGTCGCTCAGTCGTGTCTGACTCTTCGCAACCCCATGGACTGCAGCCCACCAAGCTCCTCCATCCAGCCAAGACTATTTTCTCCAAGCTGATTGCCTGGTGCTGCCTCTGTCAGTGATATTTAAAATTTGAAATGGACAATTCTGATTTTGAAGACAAAAGTTTATTGCTATCATTATTTCTTCTTAGGTAGCAAAGACTCCAGTGGGAGAAATACACATGAAAGGTTGTTATAAAAAGCTTCTCTCTGCTAAACATTGAAGCTTTTTCACATTTGTAGAAAATGTCCAGACTTGTTTGTTAGGAAATCTGCTTTTTTCTTGAAAATTAGCCTTGGTATTACTAGACTCTCTGTGGGGTCTTAACAAACTTCTTTTTTTTGTTGTTTTAACTGCCTTAAGAAAATAGAACATCGAAGGAATGAATTAGACTGCAGGAGGAATGAAATTACTTTTCTTCTATACAGGGATGGAAATACATCTGCTTCTTGATTATTTTACTGCCTTAGCCCTCATCTAAGGAGCCCTGGAAATACTGTCTGCTGAGAACAAACATCTTGCTTGGTCATCTACTTTCTGGTCATCTTCTAGGTTGGAAACATTTGCTCTAAGAGTTCTAATCCCTGACCTTTACTTTTATTCAGCTTTCTCCTTATTCTCAGACTTTCTGCCTATTGAGATACTTACCTTCATGACATTTTACTTATGGGACAATCCAAATGATAGGATTAACTTTCTAAAATCTCACACCTTTATTGGTTAACAATAGTTTCATTTATTTTATTATTATTTATTGATTTTTGACTGCTCTGGGTCTTTGTTGCTGCACACGGGGCTCTCTCTAGTTGCGATGAGTGAGGACTCCTTTCTAGTTTCAGTGTTCAGGCTTCTCGTTGCCTTGAGTTCTCTTGTTGCAGAGCACAGACTCTAGGGTACCCTGGCTCAGCAGTTGTGGCACCTAGGCTTAGTCGCTCCAGCATGCAGAATCTTCCCGGACCAGGGATGGAACCCACATCCCCTACATTGGCAGGTGTATTCTTGACCACTGAGCCCCAAGGAAAGTCCTACAACCGTTTAAAATATATATACATTATTTATGCTTGTGATATAAAAAAAGTAACACGGATTGCTTGATTGCACAAATAGGAAATTGAGGGCCAGAGGGGTTAAGTGACTTAGCTAAGGTCATGCAGTTAAGAAGCTGTGGAGCCAGAACTTGGAGCCAGGTTTGATGCTTCTGCTGTTAAACATTCTGTTGGCTCTCGGAGTTGCAGTTGTCCTTTATCATGGTATGTTTTACTACCAACATTTCCCTGTGTTCTTTCTTATCATTTAGGTGATGATCTCTTAGAAGATGATGGGATTTTCAATATTTCAATATTTAATGAAGTTTGCTTGAAATTGAACAGGCATTCTAGGAAAGTTGGATCAGAACGAGTGTATCAAGTAAGAAGATCTCTTATGCTATTCTTAATAAATTGTGTCACTTAAATATTTGGGTGCTCTCCAAGTGGGGATCCAGAGTATTTAAACACACGAATGGAATGAACTTCTAGATTGTTTAATTCTTATTTCTAGAGATGGATGCAAGACAGCTGCAAGTGAGGAACTAAATTGAAGGAAGATACTATATATATATATATATATATATTTAATTTTAATGATTTGCTATCATTTTCTCTGATATTTCATATATATTATATGTTATTAATATTTTGGTATATTAGTTGCAGCTGATTTTGTCATCAAATTCATACATGGAGGTGGGTTTTTAAGAAACTTCTTGCAGGGCTGTTGGTTCTCATTTAACTTGAATTTATAAATATCACAAATCTCAAGTAAAATTGTGAGTGTAATCAGGTAGGAACTGAGATTTGTTATTTTTGTGTCAGTTTCAGTTCAGTTCAGGCAAATTTTGCAAATTTGCCTCAGACTGATCTTCATTCTACCCCACTGCATTCATTCTGTCCGGTTGCAGTCACCCAATCCAAATTCTCATACAGCATAACAGAGTTCCTAGTACTTGAAAAATTAATATTTTTTAAAAAAGTGACATTCATATCTCATTTACCTTTTCTATTTACTGGGGAGAAAGAGTATCTACACTTAGATGGCTTTATATTCAGAGAAATTCTCCAGGTAGCTGCTTGGAACTTTCTAATTTTGTTCAGTTCAGTTCAGTTCAGTTGCTCAGTCGTGTCCGACTCTTTGAGACCCCATGGACTGCAGCACACCAGGCCTCCTTGTCTATCACCAACTCTCGGAGCTTACTTGAGTAAGCTTATGTCCATTGAGTCGGTGATGCCATCCAGCCATCTCATCCTCTGTCGTCCCCTTCTCCTCCCGCCCTCAATCCTTCCCAGCATCAGGGTCTTTTCCAATGATTCAGTTCTTCACATCAGGTGGCCAAAGTATTGGAGTTTCAGCCTCAGCATCAGTCCTTCCAATGAATATTCAAGACTGATTTCCTTTAGGATGGACTGGTTGGATCTCTTTGCAGTCCAAGGGTCTTCTCCAACACCACAGTTCAAAAGCATCAATTCTTTGGCACTCAGCTTTCTTTAAAGTCCAGCTCTCACATTCATACAGTTTAGTGCCTAGCAAATCATCTGGCAGAGTGTAGACTAAGTATTAAATTAGAATTAATTCATCAACCGTTTGCCAGAAGAATATCATGTGTTAGGACCTGGAAATTCGGTCTGAATTAATATAAGCATACATGTAAACAGACAACTATAATTTGGTATCATAAGAGTTTTGATAAAAAGTAAATAAATGGAATAGGAGATGATGTTCAGGTACAGTTTTCTTTTAACAAGAATCAGAAATGATGCCGAGTCATAGACAGTAAGTGGAATTCACCAGATGAAAGATGTTGCGTGAGGTGGAAGAAGGGCACCGTGGGTACGTAGAGTAGCTTATTGGATAATCGAGAATGTGGCTTTTTGGAGGAACAGAGAAAACACGGGAGATGGGAAGAAATGAGACAAAAATCTGAGTAGTGGCCTGGTCATCCTTGATTCCTGTACTTTTGAACTTGAATCTTATTTTGATGTCTGTGTGGAAGCACTGAAGGATAAACAGGTGAGTGAAATATTCAAATTTTTATACTGGAAAGAACACTGGATCTAGAAATATATTCAGGTACCTAAGTAATTTAATATAAAATAAAGATGGTTTTTCAAATGAATACAGAAATAAATGGTTTGGAGACAATTGGTTAACACCTTGGTTAAGAGGATAAATGATTCTTACTTCATGGCCTACACTAAAATGATTAAAGAGTTCAATTTAAAAATCGCTATTTTTTTAATATGTCAGACAAAGATTAAGTAACATGTGTAACACTCTTAACGAATCCATTGGAAAGAAGTGAACATTCAAAGGGAGTTTGCAAAAGAGAATATGCTTACTGCCAAAACACACATGAGCATGTGTTATGCCTCAAAAAAAATATAAACCATGAGTTACCATAGTCTTTCTATAAACTTGGAGTGAATCCTGTTACACACAGCTGTGGGCACTTAAATTGGCATGACTTTCCAGAATGGTTACTTGTTAGGGTCTATCAGTAAATTTTCAGACATATACTATAATTTATTATGCAGACATACACAGAAAGGTTAAACTATCCTCTGAAGCTTTATTTATATTAGGGGAAATTGAAAACAACTTAAATGTCCATTAATAGGGATTTGTTCCAATAAATAATCATACATTCATCGGATCAAACACTATCAGACTCGAAATAGCTTCTGCTTCCTGCTGGACAGCATTTGCTGCTGTGGACCAATATTCGCACTGAAATAGTCTCTTTATCTCTTCTGGTCTGAGCCCTCTCAGTCTCCTTTACAAGATCTCTCTTCTGTCTGTGCCTTAAATTTGATTACCCCAAGGCTGTGCCTTCCCTGTTCTCTTGTCCTAACGTACCTGTATTTGGGTGTCTTACCCATTGTCTTGACTTCCGTGACCGTCTCCGTCTCCCAAGACTCCTGAGTCGACTTAGTTAGGGCTAATCTATTCTCTAAGCTCTGAGTCCTGTACCCCACCCCCTACCAGCTTCCTGTGCTCCCTTTAGCACTGTGTCTTCACATATGTGACTCTCTACCTGCAAAACCCTTCTTTCCCTCATTGTACCTGGCTAACTCCTGCTTGTCCTGCAGTGATCAGCTTGGTCATCTCCCAGGTGGGAGGCCTTCTCTGACTTCTTCCCCCAAATGCCATCCCTTCTTTGAATTGTTTTTCCTATCCTGACTTTTCACATCTGCAACTCACATGGGTAATGCCAATTTCCCCTTCAGTCCACAATTAAGATGAGGAAGCCTTCCCTGATCCCTAAGGAGGAAGGTCAGGTGGCCCTCCTGGGTACTCCTCCAGCCTCATGTGTTGTAACACTTATTCCTGTGTATTTTATTTGCCTGGATACTTACCTGTGAGTTCCTTGAGGTCGGGACCTGTATCTTACTTACTGCTGTATACCCAACACTGTATACTCTGGCTGGCAAGTAACAGGCACTCTATCCATTTGTAGGATTATTTAATGATAGAGAAAATTTTATAATATGTTGTTAAGTAAAAGGACTATAAAATTATTCAAACCGTGTGATTTCAAGTTTGTTAACTAGGAAGTAATTTTTGTTTATAGACTGAAATACAGGTAGTTTAGAATGAGACAGACTAAATGCAGCCTCCATAGTTGTGAGGTTTTTCTCCAGCAGATGGCAGCAGTCTAAATGTAGACGTGGGTGAGGTCAAACGTCTGGCTGGACTGAGTGCTTTCAATTGTCAAGAGTGGGTGATATTGAGAAGAAAAGGGTAAGGGCGTTGAGGGTATCAGGCAAGGAGAGCAGTAGAAGTGATATAACAATGGTTTGGTTTTTTTTGAGATAGGTAGGGAAGCTGAGAGTGGGGGTGTTAGAATATTAGTAGACAGTTTTGAGTGAGGAAGTCTTAGGGGATTTCGTGAGAGCAATCAGAGTGGGAGCAAGTGGTCCAGAAGAATAGGGGATTAGGAGATCCTGGTGGAGCAGCTCAGAGGAGGACACAGTCTAGGCTGTGGATATGGGTAGCTCAGGTGGAGTGGAGGAACTTCACAGCAGTGAACTCAAGGCACTCTGAGACCAAGTTTTGATGGCTTATCTATATAAGGACTTTCATGTTACCCAAGAGAATGCTAGGAATGCTTGCCTCTGTCGGGGAGAGAGGAATCTCTCAATGAGCCAGGTGAAGAATGGCTGTGATGAAGAAGGGTAGAGGATGGAAGAGTCAGTGACACCAGCATCAAAGGAAACTCTAAAAATATGTACGTCCAGCTAAAGCACCAGATGATCATATGATCTGGGACTTTTACATTTTTTTTTCCTTTATAAGCCCCTATATTATATGTACATCTTGAGTTGGTGGTGGCCCCACTCCAGTACTTTTGCCTGGAAAATCCCATGGATGGAGGAGCCTGGTAGGCTGCAGTTCATGGGGTCGCTAGAGTCGGACACGACTGAGCGACTTCACTTTCACTTTGCACTTTCATGCATTGGAGAAGGAAATGGCAACCCACTCCAGTGTTCTTGCCTGGAGAATCCCAGGGACGGGAAGCCTGGTAGGCTGCCGTCTATGGGGTCGCACAGAGTCAGACACGACTGAAGCGACTTAGCAGCAGCAGTAGCAGCAGCTTGACATTTGGTTCATCTGAGATGTAGTTATGCATTTTAAGCTTAGTCTTATAGCTGGTTGAGGGGGAGGTTGCATAGGCTAGGTAGGGTAACTTTGTAAAGCTGTCACCCAGTTTAGCTTGCTATTGTATTAAAAATAATTCTCTGTGGGTGAGGATAAGTAGAAGGAAGCTCCTTGCTTTCTTTCCATTTTGCTTGTAGTATAGGTATCTGCAAGCCAAACAAATTTAATGGATCCCTTTCTTTTAATCTCATGACAGTTTAAAGTTCTAGGTAGAAGGTGGTATCTGAATACTTTTTATCACGCAACATCGTTTAACTTTACTACGAGGGAACAGACGGCAGTGGTGTGTTTAGATCTGTATCCAGCAACTGACTACTCGGTGAATGTCACCCTCCTGGGATCTCCGGAGCGGCCATCAGTGCAAACAACAGTAACCACCGCACCAGCAGGTAGGTGGGGTGTCTTTCTGTTTGGGGTCTTAAGACAACAAGTTAAATGTGTATTGAACTACACAACATGGGGGAGCATAAAGAATGCTAGTCTTGGAGGCAAGAGACCTGGGTTCTCGGTCTAACAAACTGCCAGTTTTGTCTGGGGTACAAGGTCTCTGAATCTTCCCTCCCCCACAGGGGTGCAGGCTCAGAGAGGATACAGACCAGGAACTGAATGATTTACTCAGGAATCTCTAGGAGTAATGGATCGAGCATTGTGTAAGGTTTTCTATCTTTCGCCTCAAATTTAAGACAGCTGAAACCTAAAGGTAGACATTTGGGCAACTAGAACCAGCTTCCAGGAGTTTGGAAGTGTGAGCTCCACTGTGTTGGGCATTGGAGGGACAAGGAGGCCACCTGACTGGGTCTCATACAAGCACATTAACGCAACACAGAGAACAGTGGCCTAAAGCAGATTAGGCGCCTTCCCCTGTGGCTTGTGTTGTTGCTGTTTAGCCGCTCAGTTGTGTCACTCTTTGCGACCCCATAGACTGCAGCACAGCAGGCTGCCCTGTCCTTCACTCTCTCCTGGAGCTTGCTCAAACTTGTGTCCATTGAGTCAGTGATGCCATCCAACCATCTCATCCTCTGTTGCCCCCTTCTCTTCCTGCCTTCAGTCTTTCCCAGAATCAGAATCTTTTCCAATGAGTCGACTCTTCACATCAGGTGGCCAAAGTATTGGAGCTTCAGTTTCAGCATCTGTCCTTCCAATGAATACTCAGGGTTGATTTCCTTTCCCAATAGAAGCGGCTGTGTCAACTCCACAGCTCCCCCTAGTGGCAAGAAATGCTGATGTCGCTACAATTAATTGATTTTTTTTTTTTTTTTTTGACGTGCTGTAGCAGCAGCAGCAGCAGCAGGGCATTCAGCATCTTTAGTTCCCTGCTGCTGTTGCTGCTCCTGCTAAGTCGCTTCAGTCGTGTCCAACTCTGTGCGACCCCATAGACGGCAGCCCACTAGGCTCCTCTGTCCCTGGGATTCAAACTCGCACCCACTGCATTGGAAGTGCTGAGTCTTAACCACTGGACTGCCAGGGAAGTCCTTCTACAATTAATTTCTTTTGTTCTTTTATCAGTAGGGTTTAAGGGACAAATCTATGGACAGCCGGGCAGAGATGCTGCCCCCTTTGAAGGAAAGCAGTAGAGTAAGATAGGTCTTGCTCCTACCTTCCTGAGGCCTTTATCCTGTTCACCCACTTATCTTTGCGGGTCGAGAGTGAACACTTCGGTCTTTGTACTTGGAAGGCTCTGAAATATAATAGACACAAGTGAGGGCCATGCAGTACAGGAGAATGAAAATTCACTATTTTATTTTCCATCTCAGATTATGCTTGGTATCAACACACATTGCAAGATGAATTCCTCCTCACAGCATAAACCTAGCCCCCACATCCATTTCCAGAATTTGAATATACATTTCCTCCAACTGTTCAATCCTCAGAGGAATGAAAGTCTGAAATTAACACCTACTTCTCCTTGTAAATTAATATGTAAAGGCACTCGAGTCCCAGGTTCTTTCCTCCCCAGTGTTTTCTCTGCAAAGTCTCTGTCAGAGTGGCCTGCTTGTGATGGAGAGTGTGTTCTAGCTGTTACATCCTAGAAATCTTGTTTTTTGTAATAGACGTGACTTCTTGGTGGAGGTGCTGCTCAGTCACTCAGTTGGGCCCAACTCTTTGCGACCCCATTAACAGTAGTACTCTACCAGGCTTCTCTGTCCATGGGATTCTCCAGGCAAGAATACTGGCGCGGGTTGCCATTTCCTCCTCCAAGGGATCTTCCCAACCCAGGGACTGAAACTGCATCTGTTGATCTCCTGCCTTGGCAGGCGGATTCTTTATCACTGAGCCACCTGGAAAGCCTATATTACTAAGGTACCTCCAAAGTTGAAGTAATCTTGAATTATCCCAAGTTTCATCTTTCAATGTCTCAACGTGAGGCCCAGAGTTACAGAACTTTGAAAAGCAAAATTAGGTGACAGCTGTACAACACTGTGAGTGTACTAAGTATCATTGAATTGTATACATTAAAGTGGTTAATTTTATGTTGTGTGAATGTCAGTGAGAAAAACCCGGTGGATTAGATATGTTTGTCTTGCTCCTGGGCCTCAGTTACCTTCTGCGTGATTCGTTATGTGACATAATTCAAGCAAAATGTTTAACAGAGTTCCTAGTACATAATAATGTACATAATATGTACATTATATTACATGATGATGTAATATGTTATTATATTATTATTATATTACATAATATTTTATGTAATATAATATTATATACATTATTATATTACATAATGTAATTATGTTACATTTTATATTACATAATATAGTAATATTATATACATTATTGTATTATATAATGTAATTATGTTACATATTATATTACATAATGTAATATAATAATATTATATACATAATGTAATATTATATACATTATTATATTATATAATGTAATTATGTTACATATTATATTACATAATGTAATATAATATTATGTACATTATTATATTACATAACATAATTATGTTACATATTATATTACATAATATAATATTATATACATTATTATATTACATAACGTAATTACATTACATATTATATTATATAATGTAATATAATATTATATACACTATTATATTACATAATAATGATGTAACGATGTAGTAGTGATGATGACAGTGCTAGCTTTATTTACTCATTTGTTTAAATTAATTTTTATTGGAATATAGTTGCTTTACAATGCTGTGTTAGTTTTTACTGTATAGTGAAGTGAATCAGCTATACGTGTACAGAGATCCCCTGTTTCTTGGATTTCCTTCGCATTTGGGTCACCACAGAGCGCTGAGCAGAGTCCCCTGAGCTGCGCAGTCGGTTCTCATCAGTTGTCTATTTTATACACAGCATCAGCTCTAACTTTGCTTTCTGAGCACTGAAGATGCGCAGCCGTTGTTCAAAGTGCTTTCCTTGAGTCAACCCGAGCCCACCCAACCTTCTGAGGAAGGCATTGCTATTATTCCCCTTTTACAGATAAGGACCATGAGGCACAGAGAAAGTTAAGCTGCAAGCCCAAGATCACAAAACTCGTGAGTGGTACAAGTGGGATTTGAACCCAGCCTGGCTCCAGGGCCCTCATTTTTAATCGGTGCATCTCCTGCTTTTAACTAAATATTAGTGCTCGAAAAAAAGAAAAATTTTGTTCCCAGAAGCAGCGCGTGTTCGTCCAGACCCACCTTGCTTTTGTCAGCCGTGGACTGTGAGCAGAGGCTTCCAGCGCCATGGGTGTGTAAACGCATTCATTGAATAGATGTTCATTTCTTATCTATTGCGTGTCAGGCAGGTTCTGGTCGCTGACAATGCAGCAGCAATAAAACAGTCTCAGCTGTCATGGGGTTGGAGTCAGGAGGTTGGAGAGGAGACAGATAAACAAGTAAGGAAATATATCATATGTTAGGTGGGGCTAAGTGGTAAGATGAATAAAATTTGGCAAAGGGAGTGGCAGTTGATGGTCAGGGAGGGCCTCTATTGTAAAGAGACGTTTAAGTACAGGTTTGAAGGAAGTGAGGGGAACACCGTGTGACAGGCATGTCCTTGGCATGTTCTGGGAACATCAGGGAAGCCAGCATGGCTGGAGCAGAGTGGGTTGGAGAAAGTGGCAGGAGATGCAGTCTCTAGCTTGAGTTTAATGAGGGGGTTTTGTTGCCAAGTTGAGAAAGTGAGACTATTGTTATCTTCTCCTTTGCAAGGTGGACCCCAGATTATCCACAGTGAGTATAATCGACCGTGGGATGTGTCAGCCTCTAGGGGTCACTAAGCAATCAGAAGTCCACCCCCCATGAGTTTCAACTTAATTTGGGAAATCTCTTTTCATAAAGTTCCTTGGATTCCGTCTGACCTTAGGCTGCTCATCTGTTATATAGGAGGAGGAAATCTGCTCTCTCTGAACATTTTGGAACTTTGCCCATGGGGGCTCCAGGTCTTTCTTGTTATCTATCCCATGTATTTAGAACCTTGTATTTTCATTTCTCCTTCAGGCCCTGTTTCTCCCACCCTCTACCGTTGCTAAAGACCTTGATCTGTGTAGTGAAAGAGCCTCCTTTCTCTGTAAGCAGGGCATCCATATCTATAGTAGGAAACTCTTCAAGTGAAACGCATTGTCTTAAACAGAAATGGACTCTCTGACGTGGAAAACAAACTAATGGTTGCCAGAGAGGGATGGCAGGCAGCAGGCGGTGGTGTTTAGTTGCTAAGTCGTGCCTGACTCTTTTGCAACCATAATGAGTCTTTTGAAACCTCAGTGACCGTAGCCTGCCAGGCTTCTCTGTCCATTGGATACTGGAGAGGGTTGCCATTTCCTTCCCCAGGGGATCTTCCTGACCCAGGGATTGAACCCATGTCTCCTGCATTGGCAGGTGGATTCTTTACCACTGAGCCATCTGGGAAGCTCCAGTGGGGGCAAGGGGCACAGATAAATGAAGAACTTGGGATTAACATATACACGCTGCTATATATAAGGTAGGGCTTCCCTGTTGGCTCAGATAAATCTAGAATCTTTACCTGATTCTAGGTAAAGAATCTGCCTGCCAATCAGGAGATGCAGGAGACTGGGATTCAGTCTCTGGGTTGGGAAGATCCCCTGGAGAAGGAAATGGCCCTGCAGTATCTCATGGACAGAGGAACCTGGCAGGCTACAGTCCATAGGGTCGCTAAAGTCAGACCCAACTTAGCCACTCAACAGCAGCAGCAACAACATATATAAGGTAGGGAAACAACGAGGACCTACTGTATAGCACAGAGAACTGTATTCAATATCTTGTAATAACGTTTAATGGAAAAGAATCTGAAAAGTATATATATGTGTGTGTGTGTACGCAGAGTCGGACACGACTGAGGGACTGAACTGAACTGATATGTATATATATACATATATATATATATATAAATTGTATATTTGAATCACCTTGCTGTACACTTGATACTAACACAAAATTGTAAATTAACTATACTTCTATATACAGAAAGGAGGGTACATGCCAAATGGGGAGAAAAGTACTGCAATAAACTCATAGTCGTTAAAAAAGAAAGAAAGAAAGAAATGTAATGTCTTGCAACACAGTCCCAACTTCCTGCTCTTTTCTCTGAATTTCTCTGTACCCAGAAAGCTCCCAATAATTGTTCTAATCCAAATGACTTCCTATTATTGAATGACTTGCTTCTGAGTCCTGCTTCCTGGTTAAGAAGTTTCCTTTGTCTTTCCTGGAAAATTACCCTCCTCTGATCCTTGGGCTGCTGTTGAGTTTCTGGAACTTGTGCTTTCATTGGTCTGATGTGGTCAGGAAGTCTCCTAGGTTAGTGGTTTTTCACCCAAACCCCACCTTTCCTTAGAACTGAATTTCTAAGACTTGAACTGCCCGTGTTTCTTTGATGGGAACCGAAGCACTCCTTCCTACCACCCTTTCCTTTACTGCGTTGGGAGGGATAATCCTCCAATGTTCCAGGGCCTCCTAAGTGTTCCCTTCTGCTCCGTCAGGCTAGCTGAGTGTTAAGCGTTCAACCCTCCATGCCAGCTGTTTCTATTCCTTCTTCTTCCCCAGGCCTGGCTAATACCTTTTGCTATAGATTAGTACTTACCTTCTCTATATTTGCTTTTTGTTTTCGTACTTCGATGTTTGTTCTCCTAACATATAACTTTGGATTCTACCTGTGAGGTCTTCATAGAGCAAGAGTGATGCCTTGCCTCAGTCAGTATTCAAATAAATTCTTCCCACCTTCCCTCTTGTTAGGAGGTATTTATTTCTGTTCAGTTCAGTCTGTGACCTCAGCCTGAGCCTGATCAAGGGTCAGGCACCCTGAATCCTCCTTACATCTCTGCTTTCTGCTCCTTCTTTTCAAGTTTTAAATCCGTGTATTTCCCGGGCAGACTTCTTGTAGTCTGTGCCATACCTGGTGTTTCAGCTGTAAGAACAATGTCACCTGGAAACTCACTTAATGATGCCTGAAGAATCCTACACTGATCTTTCTAGTCTTTCTCTTATTAAATATGTCACATTTTCTGTAGCTACATAGTACCACAACTCCAGTTACTGAAAAGTTCTCTATTAGTGCTTACACTGGGTTACCTATTTAAAACTGTCAGAGGACCCTTCTTGATAGAATAATACTTAACTCTGATCCCACCTTTTGGGGGATCATTTTGTTTTTTCTCCAGAATAGTCCCTTTATTCTTCTCTTTGATGATTTTCAGCCATTACCCTGACCTAGTGAGTATTTCTACCTTTTCTAGTCTCTTTAGAGCAGTTACATTTGGATATATCTCCTTTTCCTTATTGTGGTTTTCTATCTGGGATAACAACATTGTACAGGAGATAGTAATCAAAACCATCCCCAAGAAGAAGAAATTCAAAAAGGCAAAATGGTTGTCTGAGGAGGTATTACAAATAGCTGAGAAAAGAAGAAAAGTGAAAAGCAAAGGAGAAAAGGAAAGATATAGGCATCTGAGTGCAGAGTTCCAAAGAATAGCAAGGAGAGATACGAAAGCCTTCCTCAGTGATCAATGCACAGAAATAGAGGAAAGTAATAGAATGGGAAAGACTAGAGATCTCTTCAAGAAAATTAGAGATACCAAGGGAACATTTCATGCAAAGATGGGCACAATAAAGGACAGAAATGGTATGGACCTAACAGAAGCAGAAGATATTAAGAAGAGGTGGCAAGAATACACAGAAGAACTGTACAAAAAAGATCTTCATGACCCAGATAACCATGATGGTGTGATCACTGGACTAGAGCCAAACATCCTGAAATGTGAAGTCAAGTGGGCTTTAGGAAGGATCACTATGAACAAAGCTAGTGGAGGTGATGAAATTCCAGTTGAGCTATTTCAAATCCTGAAAGATGATGCTGTGAAAGTGCTACACTCAATATGCCAGCAAATTTGGAAAACTCAGCAGTGGCCGCAGGACTGGAAAAGGTCAGTTTTCATTTCCATCTCAAAGAAAGGCAATGCCAAAGAATGCTCAGAGTACCACACAATTGCACTCATCTCACACGCTAGTAAAGTAATGCTCAAAATTCTCCAAGCCTGGCTTCAACAGTACGTGAACCATGAACTTCTAGATGTTCAAGCTGGATTTAGAAAAGGGAGAGGAACCAGGTATCAAATTGCCAACACCCACTGGATCATTGAAAAAGCAAGAGAGTTCCAGAAAAACACCTACTTCTGCTTTATTGACTATGCCAAAGCCTTTGACTGTGTGGATCACAAGAAACTGTGGACAATTCTGAAAGAGATGGGAATACCAGACCATCTTACCTGTCTGCTGAGAAATCTGTATTCAGGTCAAGAGGCAACAGTTAGAACTGGACATGGATCAACAGACTGGTTCCAAATCAGGAAAGGAGTACATCAAGGCTGTATATTGTCACCCTGCTTATTTAACTTATATGCAGAGTACATCATATGAAATGCTGGGTTGGATGAAGCACAAGCTGGAATCAAGATTACTGGGAGAAATATCAGTCACCTCAGATATGCAGATGACACCACTCTTATGACAGAAAGTGAAGAAGAACTAAACTAAGAGGCTAAAGGCTAAAGAGCCTCTTGATGAAAGTGAAAGAGGAGAGTGAAAAAGTTGGCTCGAAACTCAACATTCAGAAAATGAAGATCATGGCATCTGGTCCCATCACTTCAAGGCAAATAGATGGGAGAACAATGGAAACAGTGACAGATTTTATTTTGGGGGGCTCCAAAATCACTGCAGATGGTGACTGCAGCCATGAAATTAAAAGACACTTGCTCCTTGGAAGAAAAGCTATGACCAACCTAGACAGCATATTGAAAAGCAGAGACATTACTTTGCCGACAAAGGTCCGTTTAGTCAAAGCTATGGTTTTTCCAGTAGTCATGTAAGAGTTGGACGATAAAGAAAGCTGAGCGCCGAAGAATTGATGCTTTTGAACTGTGGTGTTGGAGAAGACCCTTGGACTGCAAGGAGATCCAACCAGTCCATCCTAAAGGAAATGTCTTGAATATTCATTGTAAGAACTGATACTGAAGCTGAAACTCCAATACTTTGGCCACCTGATGGGAAGAACTGATTCATTGGGAAAGACCCTGATGCTGGGAAAGATTAAAGGCGGGAGGAGAAGGGGACGACAGAGGATGAGATGGTTGGATGGCATCACTGACTCAGTGACATGAGTTTGAGCAAGCTCCGGGAGTTGGTGATGGACAGGGAAGCTGGGCGTGCTGCATGCAGTCCATGGGGTCACAGTCACAGCTGGACGCAACTGAGCGACTGAACTGAACCGAATATGATTTCAAATTTTCTTCTCCTCCTTCACTTTATTCCATTTTCTCCCAATATTGTCCCATTTGCAAGATGTAAACCTCTTCTGTAAACTGATTTCATTCCTTTTTCAGAGCTTGAGCAAATCTCATCTTTAGAAAGAAAGGATTCTAGCCAATACCATTTATGACTTTTCCTCAGCACTTGAGTTTGTAATAATCCCACTGGATTTTATCCCCTTTTCAACCAGGAAGAATCCCTGCTCTAGAATCCCCAGGCTGTTGTTGTTGTTCAGTTGCTAAGTCATGTCTGACTCCTTGTGACCCCTGGACTGCAGGGGTCCAATGCAGTCCTCCAGGCTGCATGTCTGGAGGCCTCCCTGTCCCTTACTGTCTCCCAGAGTTTGCCCAAGTTCATGTCCATTGAATTGGTGATGCCATCCAACCATCTCATCCTCTGTTGCCCTACTCTTCTGCCTTCAGTCTTTCCCAGCTCAGGGTCTTTTCCAGTGAGTTGGCTCTTTGCATCATGTGGCCAAAACATTGGAGCTTCAGCTTCAGCATCAGTCCTTCCAACAAGTAGGATTGGAAGGACTGATGCTTTAGGATTAACTGGTTTGAGCTTCTCAGTCTGGGGCTCTGTAAAACAATCCAGAGCAATTTGAGAGCCTGTGATGTTGGGGTGACTCCTGAGCCTGTAGACAAACCATGGGTTCAGTCTTTTCTCAGATCTCTTCATTCTGAACAAGATAAAGAGAGACAGAATTTGGGGCAGCTAATCTCCTGTTGTCCGCTAATGTCTGGCTCTCCCAGATGCTCTCTAAAATCTATCAAAATCTGCCACTAATGATCTTTTTGTGTTTCACGAACTTTAGCTAACACAAGAATTACCTGGAGAGCTTATTAAAGCATAGGTTCCTGAACTCCAACCTAGAGGTTCTGACTCAGCAGGCCTGGAGCACAGACCTCAAAATTTCATTTCTAGTAAGTTTCCAGGCCTTGTTGATGCTGCCAGTCCATGTTTTGAACAGCACTGCTCTAACCACACAAGCTACTTAGCTACTTCTGGGCAAATTAAAACCTTTACTTAGAAGAAAAGACACGATAAAGAGAAAGACCTCCCCCAAAAAAAGTGGTGGACAAAATAATTCAAAGTGCTTATGCTTAAGAAACTCACACATTTTGCCTGATATGTGAAGTTTTCCTGGTAATTGAATATCTATCAATACCCCATCTAATTATTTTTTAACGTGGCTACACCAAGTCTTCGTTGTGGTGCATGGGCTGTAGCTCCCTGGTCAGGGATGGAGCCCAGGCCTGCTGCACTGGGAGCACGGAGTCTTATCCCCTGGACCACCAGGCAGGTCTCAGTGCTTGATCTATTCTTGCAATTCTAGTATAGAGACCAAGAGCCTCCATCTCTCCCGGTGGTGCTTTGCTCCCCGGTCGTGGCTCTTGTCTTGATATAACCTCAGTGTATTCACATGTTGCAGGTAGAAGAGCGTGAATCTTACCTACCCCACTTCTGCAGCCTGACACATGAAAAGTAAAGTATCGACTTTATTTGCCTGAGCAAGTTCCCAGGAATTACCCCAACATAGTTCTAGTAATACTGGAGAATGAGGCTTAGATGTGTGTGGCAAAATGGGGTTTCCTATTGTCTTTCCCCCTGGAAGTTTGGGTAGTTGGGTCTGCACAGGGACCCGCCTGCCTTACCCATCCAGTCTCAGGCTGATGATCCGAGGAGAAGGAGTGGGCAGAGACCAGTTACTCACTTCTCGGAAACGAGTTACACATGTCCCTTGCACCTGAGTGTAGGCAGGTCCCAGACAGCAAGGATCTGCTTCTTTGGGCAGTGACCTATGACATATGAACTCCACCCACTAGGAAATGTGACCGAAGGAATAGTAGCCCTCTTCTTACCTGTCAGATTACATATTACTGTTCATTCCTTGAGGATTAGTGAGTAGGGAGTGGAGAGAGGCCACAATTGTTCTTTCTTTTGTAAAAATCAGGAGACAGGTAACTAGCAAGCTTTAACACACATGACCTCTATAACGTTAGAGAGTTGATTGGGAAAGATCCATTCTAGTTCTAGGAGTGTAAGTTAGGAAAGTAACTCTAAGTTCCTCCAAATTCATGTATTTCAACATCCAAATTTCTTGACTGATTTCTTTACCATTGTTATTACATTTATCTGTTCAATTCTGTGTTTTCATTGATATGTACAACTTATTCATCGAGTAAGAGTTTATTATTGGTGCCAAATTATTTGTGTCAAATACTTATCCTGTTTTATTTTTTTAAATTTGTTTATGATGTCTGATGTATAAAGGTTTTAGGTTTCTATGCAGTCCAATCAATTGATCTTTCCTTTGTGATTTATTGTATTAATGTTAAATATAGATTTTTTTTCAAACAAAAGTTTTTATTTATAGTCCATCTTTTCTTTCTAGGACTTTAAGTAACCTGTACCATAGGGAAAGTGTTAGTTGCTCAGTTGTGTCCGACTCTTTGCGACCCTATGGATTGTAGCCCGCCAGGCTCCTCTGATGGTGGGATTAACCTGGCAAGAATACTGGAGTGGGTTGCCATTTCCTCCTCCAGCAGATCTTCCCAACCCAGGGATCGCACCTGGGTCTCCCACATTGCACACAGATTCTTTACCATCTGAGCCACCAGGAAAGCTAAGTGACCTACATGGGTGTGTAAAATAAGTAGGTAACCTAAAGAAGAATGTAAAACAAACTCAGGACCTAAAAAAGATGTCAGAATAAGGCTAAGAATAATTCATATCCTTATAATCTATTTACTTTTTCATCAGTGGCTTGCACATTTAGGTTTAAGTTTTCAACCCATCCAGTCAGGAAGGAAGGCATTACATGACTTATAAGATTACAACAAATGGTGTTTTTGGAAAGAAGTAAAGTTATTTTCAACATATAGAAATTTCTGATTCAGGGGTGTGGTTCATAAGTAATTCAGTGTTTGAGCAGCATTTTATGATTTTATGATGCTGTTTCTTATATTGCCCCTCAACATGGCTCATTGTATTTTCAGTTCAGTTCAGTTCAGTTCAGTTGCTCAGTCGTGTCCGACTCTTTGCGACCCCATGAATCGCTGCACACCAGGCCTCCCTGTCCATCACCAACTCTCGGAGTTCACCCAGATTCACGTCCATCGAGTCAGTGATGCCATCAGCCATCTCATCCTCTGTCGTCCCCTTCTCCTCCTGCCCCCAATCCCTCCCAGCATCAGGGTCCTTTCCAATGAGTCAACTCTTTGCATTGTATTTTAGAAAAGCACGATTCATTGTGCAGTGGGCAAGGAAAGGTGCCTTAGAAATGCCTGTGCTCTGCTGATCTGACTTGATTCAGGGGTATGATCAGGTTAGTTCAGATTATTTGGAGGAATGAACTGGAGTCCATGTTTTTCAGGAAATATTTCCTAAATATTGCTGCTCGATAAATGATGGGGCCCATGTGTTCAGATGATTCTGTCTCATCCATCCCTAGGAAACAGTTGATCTGTGTTGCCAGTTGAATTACAAGGATCTGTGCCCGAAAAGAAGGCCACCTGCCTCCATTATAGGGCTAAGCCGAGTCCAGGGAGCTAAGCTAAGGGAAATGTACAGATCTGCCCTCCATGGTTGAATCTCAATTCCTGTCCTTGCAATGTGATCACATACTTTTAGCCTGAAAATATCATGGTAGTTGTAACTAGATACCAAATTTGTCTTAAGAAAAATTTCAGCAAAATAATGAACTCTCAACTTTGAACAATGGTTATATCCTTCTAGGACAAACTGAAATGTACATCAAGGACAACTAAAATGATACCCTATTTATAGAGTTACAGAAGGGCAATAAAAATAGTAACTGTGCTTTCCAGATAGTTGATTTGTAGCCATTTTTTTTCTTGACAATATTTACCTTGAAAAACCAACTGTCTATTTAGGCTGCTTCTAATTAGAGGTTTAAAACAGAATCATTTATGACTAAGAGAATGCTGGTTTTTCTGTTCTCTTTAGAAGAGGGTTGCTTGCATTTAGTTACTTCTAAAATAGTGCTGGTAAATTTTAAAAAGTATCTAAAAAAGAGGAACAGGCCACTATTCCTCTATTCCCTGGTAGAATGCCTGACCGATGAAGTGGCTTACGATAGCAGGTTTTCTAACAGCATGCATAATTTGGGATCTCTTGGGACCTTATAAAACTTCCCCTGTAACTGATTACTATTCACAGAATTGAAGTCCAAACAAAAGATAGTAAAGACCTCAAATAATTTAACCTGGTTTCTGATATTTTTCCACAAAATGATAAATATTGTAATAACATTTCTGGGTGGAAAAGGTATGTCTGAAGTCAGCCTGCTTCCTTATAAGCCATCAGCTTGAGAACTCATACTTGCCATTGGCCAAGCCAAAAATCAGCATATATTTTGCATGGAATAGCCAGTCATCTGTAATATGCCAAAAATGGAGAGAGAAAATGGTTGTTCTTTATAAGATAATGACGTTGTAGATCCAGCTAGGTAGAACCATACTCAGAGGATAAATAAAGATGAATAAGTTCTTTGGAATTGGAGCTTATCATTACATGGACTTTAAATGGCTCTAAATGCAATGGGTTCATCTCATTCTTCTGTTTCAGGGCCACCATATTCTAATCGTGTGTACAGACAAAGAGGCTCCAAGGCTCTCTCCTTGGCTGAAATCAGACAAAAGACCACTTACTTCTTAGTTTACCCTATCCATTAATACAGTACAAAGGAAACCTCACTACTTGGTGTTCTTTTTTCTTTTCATTTCCTTGTGACTTTTTAATTAGATATAATTTCACATTTCTCTCTCTTGTTCTCTCTTTCTCGCCCCTTTTCCTGAAATAAATCCCACTTGGTCATTAGTACATTATTTTTTTATATGGCATTAGATTCTGTTTCTTACTTTTCTTTGAGTATTTTTGCACCAATATTCATGTGATGTGAATTTATAGTTTTCTTTCTTCTTCTGGACTATCCTTATCAGGTTTAGACATTAGTATTTTCCTTGTTTCATAAAAAGAATTTGGAAAATTTCCTTCATCATCACAATTTATGAAGCATTTGGACTACCTGTTCTTGGACGGTTAGGTAGAATTCCTTTGGGTAACAGTCTAGGCCTAGGGATTTTCTGTGTTAGTTCCTTGATGATGGTCTCAGTTTTTTTTTTTTTTTAATAGACATTGTACGTTTCAGCTTTTAATGTCTAATGGAGGCCATTTTGGTAAACTGTGTTAGGAATTACCCATTTTATCTGTTTTCAAAATTTATTTGCCTGGTGGTCTGCAAAAGTAACTTTTTGAATTTTCTTTTATTTCAAAGATTATTTCTCCTTTTACTTGATTTTTTTCCTTTTTATTTTCTAGCTGATTAGTTAGCAGTTTGTCTATTTTGATAAGTATTTTCAAAAAGTCAAGATTTTTTTTTTTTTTATTAATTAGATCTACTATTTGTTTCTACAATTAGATCTACTCCACATCAGGGATTAGCAAAGTACGGACCGTGGGCCAAACCTGGCCTGTCATCTGATTTCATAATAAAGTTTTATTGGAACACAGTCAAGTCATTTATTTACATATCGTCTGGTTGCTTTTGTGCTACAAAGCCAAGATTGAGTAGTTGTAACAGAAGCGTCTGGTCCAGAAAACCTAAAATATTTACTATTGGACCCTCTACAGAAACATTTCCCGACTCTTGCTCTACATCATTCATTTCTGCTCTCATATTTCCTGTATCCTTTCTTATGCTTCCTTTTGCTTTATAAAGGTGGTTGTAGTTTATCTGTATTCTTCTATTTTGGGTTCTCTTTTGACCTATAGGGGCTTCCCTTGTGGCTCAACTGGTACAGAATCCGCCTGCAATGTGGGAGACCTGGGTTCGATCCCTGGATTGGGAAGATCTCCTGGAGAAGGGAACAGCTACCCACTCTAGTGTACTGGCCTGGAGAATTCCATGGACTGTATGGTCCATGGGGTTGCAAAGAGTCGGGCCTGCCTGAGCGACTTTCACTTTGACTTAATCAGATCGTACCTTCTCCCTGCACTATTTTTTCCTGTCACCGCATAGTTTCCAAAGGATACCTATTTCTTCCTTTCTATCCTTTGTTTTCCCAGAAGCAATACCTTTCTCGTTCAGTTGCCAAGTTGTGTCTGACTCCTTGCAACCCCATGAACTGCAGCACACTAAATTTCCCTGTCCTTCACCATCTCCCAGAGTTTGCTCAAATTCATCTCCACTGAGTCACTGATGCCATCCAACCATCCCATCCTCTGTTGCTCCCTTCTCCTCCTGCCCTCAATCTTTCCCATCATCAGGGTCTTTTCCAATGAGTTGGCTCTTTGTATCAGGTGGCCAAATTATTGGAGCTTTAGCTTCAGCATCAGTCCTTCCAGTGAATACTCAGGGTTGATTTCCCTTAGGATTGACTGGTTTGACCTGAAGTCTCATAGATTTTTCTTCTTTTGCTTGTAGTTAGTACTCTGGTATGCCAGGTCTCTTTTTCAGTATTTTCACCCTTAAGGTGAAATTCCTCTTTCTGGGAGTGACTCTGACTCATGATTGGGCCCTTTGCTTCCTTCTTCTCTTTCACAGGGCTCTTCTAGAACCCCCTCACTCTCTAGAATGATGTGTGGGCAATTGAGAGATAGCTTTGCTGGGATTTGCTATTCGTTTTTTTATAAAAGGTGATTTAAAGTTTGCAGTTTTCTCTTTTCTTCCAGTGGTGATGACAGTATTGGTTTTTCTGTTTGCTTTTCCAGTTGATCTGAAGTATATTTTGGAGAATGTATGGAGAGATTTGCATTTAAGGGGCCACCACTATCAGTGAAGTAATTGGAACGCTAATCTTAATGAACTCTTTTTTGAAAATTTATTTCTGGTTGTGCTGGGTATTTGCTGCTGCACAGGCTTTTCTCTAGTTGCGGCGAGCGGGGGCTACTCTTCCTTGCAGGGCACGGGCCTCTCATTGCAGAGGCTTCTCTTGTTGTGGAGTGTGGGCTCTAGAGTTTGTGGGCTTCAGAGCACAGGCTCAGTAGTTCTGGTGCACGGGCTCAGTTGCTCTGTGGCAAGTGGGATCTTCCCGGATCAGGGATCCTACCAGTGTCTTCTGCATTGGCTGGTAGATTCTTCCCCACTGAGCCACCAGGGAAGCCCTGTAATAAACTCTCAAAGTGCTAACTTTCCGCCTCCATATCTCTGCTCTCCTGCCCTTTCTTCTACCTGGAAACCTCACCCCTCTTCTTCAGTTCCTGTATTCCCTTCTTTCATGATCCCCTCAACTGAAAGTACATGTTCTTCTTTCTGAATCTTTTCCAGGAGGAAATATTGGGAGGAGTTTGGCACAGTTACTCTGTAGTCAGGTTATCTAAATTCAAATCTCAGATCTGTTTTCAATCTCTGTGCCTTTAAGCAAGTTATTTAACCTCATGTAGCTAAACTGCCTTAACTTTAAAAATGGGAATAAGGTTATGGATTTGTTGTGAGACTAAATGTGTTAATGCACATGGAAAACCAGCATAATATGTGAAATGCAATAAGCATCTATCAAATGTCAACTGTGACTTAAATTTATCTTATGACATTTATTATATACCCTTTTATATTTTTGTTACATTGATATAGTGTGTAACTTTTCTCAATTAAATACATATTAAGGGCAGGAACCATGTCTTATTCAGAGTACTTGTATTCCATTTGGTTAATATATCAGGTAGGGGCTTCCCTCATAGCTCAGCTGGTAAAGAATCCACTTGCAGTGCAGGAGACCTGGGTTCCATCTCTGGGTTGGGAAGATTCCCTGGAGAAGGGCATGGCAACCCACTCCAGTATTTGTCAGGAGAAGCCCATGGATAGAGGAGCCTGGCAGGCTATAGTGCATGGGCTGGACATGATTGAGCAACTTGCACACTCCCAGTATATCAGGTACTTAGATTTCCTCATACTTCTGACTGCTTACATTTTAACAGTAGGGAATGCCATGGTCGCCACTGTCCCGGGCACTAGGTGTACAAAGATGAGTGAGACATGGTGTTTCATAATACACACATGCATAATTATACATACATAGTAATATAATGCATAAAGTGTAGTTTGAAGTTGCAGGGGACTCTGGGAGCCCTGAGAAAGTAATGACTGATTTTGCCCAGAGTTGCTTGCTTGCATTAACAAGGCTGAAACATAATTTCTAAGAATCTGATGAACTAAGAGCCAAAATTTTTCTTCTCTGAGTCATTCTTGCAGGTCTGGTTTTTCAGCTTCAGGCTTCTAGCTTAGATTGGCCCTGTGGGTGGGGAAAGGAGAGAGAGAAGGCAGAGTGACCACTGAAAGTGCAGCAGAGAATGGCCATTTGAATGAGAGACCGGGCATGTATAATATTTAATAGAGCAAAGGATCAGAGAGTGGGGCAGGACAAGATTCATCATGAGCTGCCTTCTACTGGGGATCCTTTTTCCACTCCAAGTGAGCTCAGCAGGGATTCAACCTACCTTTAGTTCAAACCGTGAGCTCTTTGGGTGGAAAGAAGGGAATCTAGAGAGAGTCACTCTCTGACCAACATGAACCTAAACTTAACCAGTGAGATGTTTCCTGTGAACAGAAGGAATTGTGGACCTACCATTACTTAACATTACAGTTATCTGTGGCATGCAGGATCTAGTTCCCTTCCCAGGGACTGAACCCAGGCCCCCTGCCTTGGGAACACAGAGTCTTAGCCACTGGACCACCATGGAAGTCCCAAGATTATATTTTAAGATTTATTTTTTCACTTATTTTCTGCCTTTTTCACTAGAATGAATCCCATTAGGTGCAGGGACTTCGTTTTCTCACCACTTTATCCTGCTCCAAAGCGTGCCTGGCACATGGTGAGAGCTTTCTAAATATTCACTGAATGAATGAGTAAACTTATTCCAAGAAGGACCATGGAATCACCTTTGGAAGTACATTCCGCTTGTAGGTTACGTGGTGGAGAATTGGTATCTGCACTTTCCTATCTTTTCATTCAAGGATGTGGCATTTTTCTCTTTATTGTTTTCTTTCACGTCCTTCAGAGAAAAAAAAACCTTCATGTTGTTGCCAAAATCTTGACCCACCTGTTCAACTGATGCCAAATAGAAATATGGAGACAGAGTTTGGAGAAAATAAAAAAGTAGACTTATTATTTGCCAGGCAAAGGGGAAACACAGCAGGCTAGTGCTTCAGGAGCTGTCCCCTGCTCTCTGGGAGACAGGGAAAAAGTTTTATATCCTAATGAATGTTTTGTTTTTTTTTTGGTAAAATTTCAAAATGGCTACAGCAACCAGGTCTGGTGTCTCTGAAGTTATCGACCTGTGACCTTTTTGAAATGTAGAATGCTACAAGAGAAGAATGCCAGGTGCAGAGTATAGTTTATATGGAATCAGAGAGTAATTAGTTTTGTTTAGCTTTGTGAAGGACAAATCGAGCTACAAGTGTTTGTAGTAACAGCTAAAGAATAATCAAGATTGCTTACCTCTTTTAGGGTTATTTATGCTGTTTCCCCAGCTTGTTCATTGCTTCCTTATTTTCCTTGTTTATCAGAAAAGAAAAGTCTCATGTCTGTTTAAGAAAAGTATTATTTCAATTTTCCTGCCACAATGTAAGTCTTGGACATTTCTACTCTGATTTATTTCTAGGTATTTGAAGTTTGTTCATGTTTTCTTCTCTTGTGAATAGAAGTCTTTTTATTTTTCTGTTTTATTTGTGGTTTCAATTTACTTGTGTGAGCAGGCCTGTGTTCATCCTGGGGGCTCAAAGGGAGAATCCCTTTCCTTGCCCTTTCTGGTTTCTAGAGCCTGCCTGTATTCCTTGGCTTGTGGCCCCATCCTCAGTCTTTAAAGCTCCTCAGTTTAACCTTAAATTTCTCTCTGGCTCTGATCTTGTCTCCTTCTTTTAAGAACCCTTGTCACTGCATTGAGCCCATCTGAATAATCCAGGATAATCTTCCACACTGTAATTACTTTTGCAAAGTCTGTATGCCATTAAGGTAACATGATACAGATTCTAGGAACTAGGATGTGGATGTCTTTGGAGGGACCGTTATTTGGCCCACCATACTTGTTCTTGCAGATATATAGAAAACTGTTAGTTTTTCTATGTTCTTACCTTTGGGTACACTTTGCCAAATTCCTATTATTTGTTTTTCTATTGTATATTTGTTTTTTAGTTGATTCTTTTCGATTCACTAGCAGTTGCATAATTTGATCCCTTTCTTTCTGGCATTTATAGCTCATCTTTTCATTGCCTAGGTCTGCATTGTCTAGAATCTCCTGAGTATAGAGGAGCCTGACAAGGTTGCAAGAATCGGACATGACTCAGGGGCTAAACAACAACAAAAGGGCTAAATAGCAGCTGTCACGCCATGCATCCTTGGATTGTTCTTAACTTTTCTAGAAATCGCTTCATTGTTTTACCACTAAGTATGGTGTTTTCTAATAAACACTCCTTTAAATCAGTGAGTTTCTATCAAATTAAATCCTAGTTTATGAAGATTTCTAGAAAGGAATGTCCATTAAATGTATTAACCATTATGAATATAAAAGTGACCGTATGGTTTTTCTCTTTTGATCTATTAATGTCTTTCCTAATAATGATCACGGAGAAGGCAATGGCACCCCACTCCAGGGTTTTCTTGCCTGGAAAATCCCATGGATGGAGGAGCCTGGTAGGCTGAAGTCCATGGGGTCACACAGAATCGGACACGACTGAGCGACTTCACTTTCACTTTTCACTTTCATGCATTGGAGCCGGAAATGGCAACCCACTCCAGTGTTCTTGCCTGGAGAATCCCAGGGACGGGGGAGCCTGGTGGGCTGCCGTCTATGGGGTCGCAAAGAGTCAGACATGACTGAAGTGACAGCAGCAGCAGCAGCAATAATGATCATCTCTGTATTCCTGGAGTAAATCTCCCTTGTTTCTAGTATACTGCTCTTTGAATGTATTGCTGACTTCTATTTGCTATTATTTGATTTTGTATTTTTGTATTTATATTTATAACTGAGTTTGGCATAGTGTGTTTAGTTATTAGTTGTGCCATTTTGTATAGCTTGGGCATTGTTGATTATCCGGTCATACTGAATGAATTGGAAACTTGCTACCTTTTTGTATGATCTGGAACTGTTTAAATACTATTAAAATTATATATGTTTTGAAAATTTAAGAAGTGTGAGTTTCCTTTAACCACTGCTATTTATCTCTAAAACCATCTTCTATACCTAGTAGCAAGATTGCCTTAACCTGAATCACCTATACTTTCTTCCCTACTTTGTCTTACAACATTTGAAGTAAAGCTTGTGACCTGTGGAACAGGTTTTCTTCGGGCAAAGCTGCCCAATCCATAAAAAGGGGTCACGTCCATTTGGCTTGGCTTCTTTCAAAGGAACCTGTTAATTGAGGGGGTTACACAATAGGGTTGGCTCTCATGAGATTTTCTTTTTTTCAGGTGCTTTGGGAGTTGTCTTTATCACATATTAATCATCATAGTGTTCCTATGAAACTTCTTAGCAAGTTTGATATATTATTTTCAGTTTAGGGACAGGGATCATCTTTGAAGGAAGTAACCTCTGATACCAGAGTTTTGAATAACTAGTCTTTATTTGGGGCTTCCCTGGTGGTGCAGGCAGTAGAGTCTGCCTGCAATGCAGGAGACCCAGGTCTGATCCGTGGGTCTGGAAGATCCCCTGGAGAAGGGATTGGCTACCCACTCCAGTATTCCTTCCTGGAGAATCCCATGAACAGAGGAGTCTGGTGGGCTACAGTCCACAGAATCACAGAGAATTGGACACGACTGATCGATTAACACTTTCACAGTCTTTATTTTAAAAGCTTGACGAATGTGCCTCTATATTACACAGTACCAGATCTGAACTATCTTTTGGATTGATTACCATGACATTGAGCAGAGACCAATGAATGGTTCTTTAGTAATAAAAGATGAGGAAGCCCAAACCAAGAGGGACCATTCCCCGCTTTCCATCATGAAAAGCCTGACTGTTTGAGGTGGCCTTTTTTATTTCCTCAGGGAGCAATTCTCAGTTCTCTGCTGAAATGTTGCTCTCAGCTCAGAATTTCAAACTGGTGCTTTTTTGTCTAAATGAGGTTTGTCCAAGGCAAAGACAATGAGTTTTAGCTTAGGAAACCAAGGGAATTTGCAGTGAATAGACACATAATTTTTAAGAAGGATCCTCTGATTGGGTATCTTTTGGTCGTGAATCTTTCATCAGGACTGAGTTTACTGGCATATAAAAATGGGGTTTCTTGGACTGCTACCACTAGTTTCTAAACTGAAATAGTGCAGAAGGCATCCTCTTGTAAATGCTTATCTTTGGAAGATTGTTCAATTAGAAAGTAGTATTTTGGTATAAGGTGTAAGTTGATTTCTCATTCTTTTCCTCTTGCAGTAAAACAAACCATCAGTAACATTTCAGTATTTAATGAAACCTGCTTGAGATGGAGAAGTATGAAGACAGCTGATATAGAGGAGATGTATTTAGTAAGTTACTGAAACTTATTTTTTTTAGGTGTTTGTCTTGTGTGAGAGGTTCAAAAAATATCAACACCCCCCCCAAAAAAAACCCCCACTTATATAGCTTCCATAATCAATGAAAGATTTATAGTTACAATTGCAATAAGAAGCAAGAACCATATAAGCCAGGAATCCCACTGCTGAGCAAATACCCTGAGAAAACATCATTCAAAAAGATACATGCACCCCAGTGTTCATTGTAGCACTATTTACAGTAGCCAGGGCATGGAAGCAACCTAAATGCCCATCAACAGAGGAATGGATAAAGATGTGTAACATATATACAAAGGACTGTTACTCAGCCATTAAAAAAGCAAAATAATGCTATTTGCAGCAACACGGATGGATCCAAAGATTGTCATACTGAGTGAATAAGTCAGACAAAGAAAGACAAATATCATATGATATAATTTATATGTGGAATCTAAAAAAAAAAAGTTACTAATGCCTATTTGCAGGTACTAATGCCTGTCAGACATGGAGAACAGACTTGTGGATTTAGCAGGGGAAGGGGAGGGTGGACTGAACTGAGAGAGCAGCATTGAAATATACACATTAGCATATATAAAACGGATAGCTAGTGGGAAGTTGCTGTATAATAAAGAAGGCTCAACCCAGTACTCTGTGACAACCTAGATGGGTAGGATGGCGTGGAGTGGTGGGAGCGAGCGTCAAGAAGGAGGAGACATGTGTATACTTACGGCTGATTCACGTTGTTGTTTGGCAGAAACCAACACGACATTGTAAAGCAATTATCCTCCAGTGTGAAAAAAGGGTACAAATGAACTAGAGGTAGGGGATAAGAGAGGGAGGGATAAATTGGGAGATTGGGACTGACATGCGTGCGTGTGTGCTAAATCACTGCAATCATGTCTGACTCTGTGGGACCCTATGGACCCACATAGCTCATCTGTCCATGGGAGGTACTTGTAACAGAGAAGCAAGTCATTCATTCCAGTATTCTCCAAGCACGAATACTGGACTGGGTTGCCATGCCCTCCTCCAGGGGGTCTTCCCAACCCAGGGACTGAACCCACATCTCTTAGTCTTAGTGCCACCAGGGAGGCCCAGGGACTGGCATATACATACCACCATATATAAAACAGATAACTGGTAAGAGCCTGAGGTGTAGCACAGGGAACTCTACTCAATACTCTCTAATGAGCCATATGAAAAAGACTCTTAAAAAAGTGGATACATGTGTGCGTGTACCTGATTCCCTTTGCTGTGCACCTGAAATTAACACAACATGGTAAATTAACTATACTCCAATAAAAATTAAAAACATAAAATAAAAACTGAATGCAATTCTTAAAAAAAAAGAAGAAGAAGCAAGAAAGTGGGCATTTCTGCCGCATGTTTGAAGTCAGAGACTTTGGGGATTGATGAGAAAGACATGAGAGTTTCTCTGTGTAACATAGTCTGACACAGAGCTGAGGTTCAGGCGGAATCCATGGAAGGAAGCCAGCGACTTTTCATGGGTGTGTGTCTCTCTGCACCGGTGCCTCTGATAAGGGTCTGAATGTGTTGCCTAGAGAGTCAAGGGGGAACTTTTAAAGCTAAATATGTTTGTAGCAAAGGTACAGACCATGGGATGAGCTGCTGCTAGAAGAAAGTAAGTAGGAAGAAAAGTGGATCTGTTGGTCCAGATGCTGGGAATGTCAGAAGGTGGTGAGAGAGGAGACAAACCCTTCCCAGGTCTTACCAGAAACCGGCTAGGAGTATCCTAACGCACACCCTGCTCTGGAAAAGCCTTAGTTCAGATTCTTTTTTTTTTCCTAGGAAATTGTTCTCTGGCCTTCCTTCTTCAGGTTTGCCAACAGGCTTTCTCACTGGGCATGTGCCATTATGTGTGTGGGAACAAAAAAGGAGAAACTCGTCAGTTTCAGGGCCTGATGTGCATTTTGATTTAAAAATATATTTATTTTACTGATGATATTATAATTATGGACTTCCCAAATATTTATAGTATTACAGCTCTACTTGTATTTCATATTTGTTTTCTCAAACTTTAAACTTTTTATTTTGTGTTGGGGCATAGCCTATTGACAATGTTCTGGTAGTTTCAGGGGAACAGCAAAGGGACTCAGCCATTCATATACATATATCCAGCCTCTCCCAAACCCTCCTCCCATCCAGGATACCGCATAATGTATTTCACGTTTTAGAGGAACTTTAGAATGGAGAGCAAGAGTGCCCATGAGAAAAAGTAAGTGTCCAGGCATTCAACCTTTCAAGCTAGTAATTTACCTGGTGAACTTTTCTATGTTTCAGGTCCACATTTGGGGCCAGAGATGGTATCAAAAAGGATTTGCCCAGGAAATGATCTTTAATATCACTGCCAGCAGTCAGACTCCTGAGACGTGTTTGGACCTGAGTCCAGGTACCAACTACAGTGTCAGCATCCAGGCTTTGTCTTCTGAACTTCCTGTGGTCATCTCCCTGACAACCCAGATAACAGGTAAATCTTGAATAACAGCATTTGGCCGAATGAAATCGCCGCAGAGCTGTATAGGCTCGAACAAAGAGGCACACTATTACTTTTTATCATTATATGATGAACTTTAAGAGAAAGAGGAAGAAGGATATGAAGATTGGAGAGAGGTTCTCAAGGGACTTCCCTGAAACTGTAATGTTTTATTTCTTAAAAGATATCTAAAACAAAATAGCAGCATTGAATAAATCTGGGGAGTGTATCCATGAGTGTTGGTTACATTTCTTCTGGATATTTGAACTATTTCATCCTTAAGAAGAATTTGTCCTCTGTTTCTTTCTCAATAACCTATTTGTGATTCTGTTACAAGTACCTTAAGAGTGGGTTACTCTCCGGGGGAGAATGACTGGCAGTCCTGCTCTAGTACCCTAGAAAATCACTTTCCACTCATTTTCTCATCTCGCCTCAATTCTGTGATGGTGTCCTCCAGCCTCTTGTGTCTTATTTTCCTGAAAAATTAGAAGTAATCAGGTGAGGACTTCCTACTCCCAAAGTCTCCCGGGGCTGCCTGCAGGCAGAACCTGTATTTTATCTTCTCTCTTGGTCCCAACTCTCTTGCCCCCATCTTCCCTTAACCCTGCCATCCCTTCTTGCCGCGTCTGTTCCCCCAGTAAAGAATGGGTCCCACCACTGCCTTGGCAGGCTGTCACGTCTCCTTTTTAAATGCAAACAAAGATAGACGTACTTCCTTGGGTGCCATATTCCCTGCAGCTGCTCTGTCTTTCCCGTCTTTACAGTGTGAACCTCCCTGCAAGAATGTTGTGGAGGCGCCACATCCTTACCTCCTCTTCTGTCTTTGTTTGCAGTCCAGAGGCATTTGTTCTCAATGCTTTACTGGGAGTGTCTCTATCTTGCAAAATCCGCCGGCCAATTTTATTCTTATCTGATTTTCTCTACAGCATTTGGCATCCCCTCCTTGAAACACCTTTTCTCTTGGCTTTTGGATCCTGCTGCCTCGCTGGCTGCTCTTTCCCAGTCTGTTCCACCAGTTCCATCTACTTTAATGTTGCCCCGCCCTCTGCCTTCTCATCCCTTTACCTCATTATCTACCCTTTCTGCCTCGGTGATCTCTACCAGTCTCATGGCTACAAACAATACCTGTATTTTGACAATTCCCGAGTATCTGTCCTAGTCACATTCTGTCCTCTGAGCTCCATATATCTACCTGTCTCCAATATCCTATTTGAACATTTAATAAGCAAGACCAATAGAACTTTTGATTTCTGATCTTTGTCTTTACCCCACAAATCCATTTTCCACCCAGGCTTCTCTATCTCAGTTATTGGCATTCCTATTCACTGACTGCTCAAGCCATAAAGTAATTGTAATTGATTCTGCTTCTCCCACCAGTTTCTAGCCCTTAACAAGCTGGCTTGTTCCTGAAATAAACATGAATCCAACCACTTCTACCCCCTTTGCCTTTACAACTAGCAGCTTAATCCAAGCTAGCAACTTCTTGCTTGGACTTCTGCAATAGCTTCTAAATCTTCTCCCTGCTTCCACAGTTGCCTGTCACCTGCTGCGGTCTTCATCTTCACCAGAGCTTTAAAAAGATCACTCAAGGGATTTCCTGGGCAGTCCAGTGGTTAAGACTTTATGCTTCCAATGTAGGGGATGTGAGTTTGATCCCTGGGAGCTAAAGTCCCATGCGTTGCACAGAGCAGCCAAAACATTTAAAAAAATTTTTTTTAAAAATTGAAATAAAAAATATTTAAGAAGATCACTCAAAGTGTCATACTAAGTGAAGTAAATCAGACAGGGAAAAACAAATATGTAATGTTGCTTATATGTAGAATCTAAAAAATGGTACAAATGAACTTATTTACAAAACAGAAATGGAGTCACAGATATAAAAAACAAACATAGTTACTGGAGGGAAGGACGGGCAGGATAAATTGGGAAGTTGGGATTGACATATACACACAACCATGTATAGGGCTTCCCTGGTAGCTCAGTTGGTAAAGAATCTGCCTGCAATGCAGGAGACCCCAGCTTGATCTCTGGGTTGGGAAGATCCCCTGGAGAAGGAAAAAGCTACCCACTCCAGTATTCTGGCCTGGAGAATTCCATGGACTGTATAGTCCTTGGGGTGGCAAAGAGTTAGACACGACTGAGAGACTTTCCGGAGAAGGCAATGGCACCCCATTCCAGTACTCTTGCCTGGAGAATCCCATGGACGGAGGAGCCTGGTAGGCTGCAGTCCATGGGGTCGCTAACAGTCGGACACGACTGAGCGACTTCCCTTTCACTTTTCACTTTCACGCATTGGAGAAGGAAATGGCAACCTACTCCAGTGTTCTTGCCTGGAGAATCCCAGGGACGGGGGATCCTGGTGGGCTTCCATCTATGGGGTCGCACAGAGTCGGACACGACTGAAGTGACTTAGCAGTGAGAGACTTTCACTTTCACAACAATATATAAAATAGATAACAAATAAGGACCTATTGTATAGCACAAAGAACTCTACTCAATACTCTGTAATGACCTGTATGGAAAAAGAGTCTTAAAAAAGAGTGGATATATGGATATGTAAAACTTATTCACTTTGCTGTACGCCTGAAACTAACACAACATTGTAAATCGACTATATTCCAATAAAAAAATTAATAAGAAAAACATTCACATAAGAACATGTCATCCCCAGCTCAAAACCGTCTGATGAGTTTGCGTTAGTGTTGGAATAGAATCCACGTGCCTGACCATGGAACGTGTAGTCTGGCCCTTGCCTGCCTCACTGACCTCATCTTCCTCTGCCCTCTCTCTTTCTCTCTAAGCATCAGCTGCCTCCCTACCTTCCTTGCTATTTCTCAAACGGGTCAGACTTGTTTTTGCATCCAGGTCTTTCCATCTGGGCTTACTCATCCTGAGACACTCTCTCCACAGGTTGTCATTGTTGTGTAGTCACTAAGTCGTGTCTGATTCTTTTGCGACCCCATGGACTGCAGCCTGCCAGGCTCCTGACATGGGATGTCCCAGGCTAGAACACCGGAGCTGGTGGCCATTTCCTTCTCCAGGGGATCTTCCTGGCCCAGGGATCAAAGCTGCATCTCCTGTATTGCAGGCAGATTCTTTACATCTGAGCCACCAGGGAAGCCCTATCACTCAGGTTTCTGCTCAGATTCATCCTTTCAAAAATCACCTCCCCATCACCACCCCATCACACTCTATCCATTTCCTCTGTTTGAATTTCTTCACAGAACTCATTTCAGAACTTGTATTTTGAATTTTACTTGTTTGTTTTCTTTTCCCCTACTAAAATAGGAGCACTCTGATGGCAGAGATTTTTGTCTGTGTGTTCTGCCTTGAATCCCCAACACATAAGGATCGTGCTAGCCCACGTAAGGACAGTGATAACACAGCAAAGAAATATTTCTGTAATGAACGCATATGAAGACCAATCTCCAAATGGCCAGCGGGTGGTATTGGCATTGAGAAAATGCCTGGTTAGTTAATGAAAGCTTTAGACCAAAAAAGAATTCACCAGCTGGTGAGTTGGAAGGAAATGTTCAATTTGGGCATTTCTTCCCATGGTGATTTATCAAGATGAATAGCTATTCAGTCTCCCACTCGTTGGTCCTTCTCCTGTTTGGATGTTTTTGCATTGCTGATTCACATTAGCATTTCATATGTTTTGATTTGGGAGAGAGAGTTTCATCTTGATGAGCCTCATTTATACCTTGTTTTGTACATGAAACACAGCCTGGTAGCTCACGCACCCTGTATCTGTGCTCATGGCCACCAGGGGACACTGTTGAGCTGTTTGAATTCATTGAGACCCTGCCTGCCTGTTTTCCGTCTCTATCCCACTTTAAAGAATTTGCAATTTTTAAAAAGTGTGAAAGTTCTAAGCAAACAAACAAGAGAAAAACAGACTCCAAGCCCTCTCTTTAATGAAGAACAGATATGCTTCGTTGCCTAAGATGTGACTCTTTTAGTAAAATCGTAAAATTTGAATTTTACCAGAAATGTGAGGCAAGGGGTTTGGACCTGGAATACGCAGCAGCTGGTTTCCCAGAAGAAAAGTGCATGGAATTTCCATTCTGAGTGTCTTATGTTAAGTTAAATCTTGCTGATGGGAACAAGATGAAAGCATGCGCTTTAAATATATTGCTGACCTCAGAGGAGAATGAAAGTTTTCGGAATGTTGAAGGACAGAGGCAAGTGTTGCAGTGAAAACAAGAGGGTGCTGGTGAGAAGGGTGGTGAGATGAGAGGAGAGCGCAGTGCTTCTGACTCATGGCCCACACGCTTCCGCAGGCAGCCTGTTGATGGGAATTCCTCAGAATAGCCCCACCATTCATTCATACACCCTTTAGGTCAAGGGGAAGAATGAACGTTCATCCTTGATGTAGACCCAAAGGGTCAGAAGAGCTGTCATACACAGGACATGCTGTTTTCTGTTGTTGCTCACTCAGTCATGTTCAGCTCTTTGAGACCTCATAGAGGTCACATGCCAGGCTCCTGTGTCCTCTGCTATGTCCCAAAATTTGCTCAGATTCATGTCCATTGAGTCAGTGATACTATTTAACCATTTCATCCTCTGCCACCCCCTTTTTCTGCCTCCAATCTTTCCCAGCATCAGGGTCTTTTCCAATGAGTTGGCTCTTCACATTAGGTGGCCAAAGTATTGGAGCTTCAGCTTCAGTCCTTCCAATGAATATTCAGGGTTGATTTCCTTTAGAATTGACTGGTTTGATCTCCTTGCAATCCAAGGGACTCTCAAGAGTCTTCTCCAACACCACGGTTCAAAAGCATCAATTCTTCAGTGCTCAGCTTTCTTTATGGTCCAACTCTCATATCTGTACATGACTATTGGAAAGACCATAGCTTTGACTATATGGACCTTTATTGGCAAAGTGATATCTCTGCTTTTTAATATGCATCTAGGTTTGCCAAGTCAAAAAACTTATAGGCAAAATTTTCTTCTTAGAGAGAGGAGAGAACCAGAGTGGGAGAGGTAGAGGGAGGAGGGAAGAGAGGAGGAAAGAGAGAGAGAAAGCCAGTACCTGCAGGTAGATAAACCATTTATTCGACACAATGCGGTGATCATCTGTGGTTGAATGGTCATAATGGAACCAAGAGTGCTGGAAGAGAAAAAGGAAACAAATATGTAAAAGAAATCATTTCTTCTTGAGTCTATCCTCAGTGCCAAGACTGGCAACGTACATGAGAACTTCCCCATCTCTGTATTCGTAATGAGGAAAAGAGAATGCACCTTTTCAGATGTTCAGGAGAGCCACTGAAAACACAGGTGCGTCCCGGGTTTTATTGGACTATCCCTTTTGCAGAGAGGTCCAGCCAGGATAGCTCTGATTCCTGCTACAGGACTAGGGACCACTGCCCGCACCTCTGACCCCTCGTCTCTCACTGTTGTGTCCTCAGGAAAGGACCATGTGGGACCAGGTGTCTTGAGTTCTCCTGACGTGGGCTTCTCTTCCACAGACCATCTAAGGGCTGTGAACTCCTGTGTCCGCAGGGAGGGCTTCACCTCCACAGACTGGATGCGGGGCACCACCCTGGCTCCTGCTGGCCTTCATCCCAGCTGTTTCCCTCTTTGTCCAGGCTCTCTCAGAGTCTTTCATGGACACAGATTCGTTGATGTCTGAGGTCCTCATGTTAGGTCAGCCCAGGATGAAGGCACATATGTCCTTCCATACCTCCAAGGGTCAACTGTTCCTCTATCCCCAGAAATCTCCCAGCTACTTTCTAACTTCAGATCAACCCCCAGCCCCTTAAGGAAATGACTGTTTGGGGATGGATGTCTCCCCACTCTTCTCACTGAAAGCATCTGCACCCCCTCCGAGGCCCCACAGAGACAAGATGGTACACCACAGAGGAAAGTGGGCTGGATGTGTTATTTTCACAATATTATGTTAACGCTGTGTGAGTGTTAAGTCACTTCAGTTGTGTCCGACTCTTTGTGACCCTGTGGACCAGAGCCTGCCAGGCTCCCCGGTTCATGGGATTCTCCAGGGAAGAATACTGGAGTGGGTTGCCATTCCCTTCTCCAGGGAATCTTCCCAACCCAGGGATCGAACCCACATCTCTTATATCTCCTGCACTGGTGTGTGGATTCTTTACTACCAGTGCCACCCGGGAAGCCCATCCTATATTAATATTAGCTGTTTATAAAATATGAATGGGAAAGCTTCTTTATATTAAAAGCCTAAAAGGCAGGCTTTTTGTGTGTTGGGTGGTTGAAAGGTATACTGAAACATAACAATTAATGCAGCAAATACCTATTGATTGGTTATGTACGAAGACCAGTGCTAAGTGCTGAAGGAGATAACGATAAAAAGAAGATGGTTCCTTCTCCTTGGGAAGCCAAGTCTGATAACCTTACTGACAAGGGGGTTGCAGCTCACCTTGTGATACCTGATGACTTACGGCATAAGCTCTATTTTCTCCACTGCTGTCAATTTCAATTTATCATGCCAGCCTGGTGGGCTACAGTCCATGGGATCAGAGAGTCAGACACGACTGTGCCACTAACACACTCACACTGCCTGAGGGTCGTGGTCCAATTAGGAGATGCTGAAGATTAGAAAAGAACCGCTGGGGTATCTTTACTTTTATATATTCACGTGTTAGTTCCTTGCACTTACTTGACGTTTATAGCATAAGGTTGGGACCTTTGCTTAAGTTTGGTGCAGACAAAATTTTCCTTTACTTTTTGTTCATTTCAGTGGGTCTTAGAGGAATAACACATTTGCACTTCTGTTACTTCCTTTCTCTCTTTGATTTTAATGGTTTGCCTACATTAATGATATTAATCTTTTGTTATACATATTGCACCCCAGGTTATCTACTCTTGAATTTTCTTTTCAGTATTCTTTTTGACATTCAGACATTTTAAGTTTTCATGTAATCAATTCTATTGATTCTTTTATAGTTTCTGCCTCGGGTCATGCCAAGAAAAGCCTTTCCCACTCTGCAATCAGATCAGTTCTTATTCTCTACTGTTTTCTAATGCTTCTTAACAATTTTGCTTTTCACATTTTAGCTTGCACCCATCTGGAATTTGTTTAGATGTGTGGTATAAGGCTAAATTTACATGGTAACTTTTTTCCCCCCAAATGATCAGCCAGTTTCCCCATCACCTTTGGAAAGACTGTCCATGCCACACACTATATTCTCATTTATTTATTTGGGTCTCTTTCTTGATTATCTAGCTTCTTCCATTGCTTTGCCTACCCTGTGCTTTTACCTTCATATTTTAGTTATTGTAAATTTATAGTATATTTAATATTTTGGGGGACAGGTTCTGCCTCATTGCTTTTCTCCTGAATTGTCAAAGTTTTCTCAGCCTCCGTAATCCCTTTGTCATTTACTTCTAGGAGAGAATGGACGTTGTTGGCGTCTAGGAGCGGCAGTGAATGTCTTCCTTCTGGGTCTGCCCCCAGAGCACATACTCAGGGTGAAAAACTCCAGCCCAGACACAACCCATTTCTTGCCTTGGGTCTGATTTGGTTTAAATCAGTAATAGGCCAATGGAAAGGAGAGCAGACCAGCCAAAGACAGCAGTTTGGGGAGGGGAAACAGCATCTTGGAAAATATGGCTAGAAGTAAAGTTATCCACCTGCAACGCGGGAGACCTGGGTTCAATCCCTGGGTTGGGAAGATCCCCTGGAGAAGGGAAAGGCTACCCACTCCAGTATTCTGGCCTCGAGAATTCCATGGATTGTATAGTCCGCGGGGTAGCAAAGAGTTGGACACGACTGAGCAATTTTCACTAAGGTATTTAACCTCAAAAATGCAGCAAAGAAACAGTCTACTCAAGTTCAGGCTTTTGTATTCGAGAGAAAAACAGACTATTTATAAGGTGGGGAAGGTGGTGAGCAGGCAGAACAGAAAGCAGTCTGGAAGTCATGTGTTGACTGAATCACTGGATGGTTGTGGGGCTGAGAGGGGCAATGTGGCCCAGAACAACCGGCGGAGGGGGGGGCCCTCCCTGCCCTGCTGCAGGCTGCCTTCCCTAAACTGGGGGGGCCTCCCTGCCCTGCTGCGGGCCGCCTTCCCTAAACTGGGGGGGTCCTCCCTGCCCTGCTGCGGGCCGCCTTCCCTAAACTGGGGGGGCCTCCCTGCCCTGCTGCGGGCTGCCTTCCCTAAACTGGGGGGGCCTCCCTGCCCTGCTTCGGGCCCGCCTTCCCTAAACTGGGGGGGCCTCCCTGCCCTGCTGCGGGCCCACCTTCCCTAAACTGGGCAAGCGCTTTGTTCTGCTGTTCCTGGAGTAGGTGAGAAACTGGGTGGTTTTAAAAGGTTCGCCAAGAGATTAGAGGACCTAGAATTATTCATCTCAGAGAAAAGCAAACAGAGGAATAACTTAAAAGAGCCCGAGGAGGGTTCTCACACAGGAAAGAGTAAACAGTTAATCTCCCTCTGGGCTGAAAACAGGAAATGTGTGATAAAAACCACTTACTTTCCTTGTGAGGACGAAATGTCACCAAGGAAAGCGCCTTTCAGTGATAGCCTGAGGGCCCAGTGTAGGGCTGCTTGGAATGTTCCTGTTCCCTGGTGGGGAACCTGGTGGGGCTTTTCAGTCTGCATTTCCCTTCTCCCCATTGCTGCAGGAGGCTAGCCACTGTCTGCCTCAGGGGTGTTATAGAATTTCTTTCTGGCCGCCTCTTGGAAAGATGGTGGACTTTTCAATACTGTAGGATGCTGTCTTAACTGTAAGTAGAGGCTGTTCCAAGTCATCCCCAGGGCCTTTAACAATGCCACAGATTTACGGAAAACATGATTTGTATGGCCACTGTATCTGCGTGGTGTTGGAAGAAATTCTAGACTTAGTGTTTAATAAACACTATAGGAAATTCTCACTCATCCACCTGGTCTTAGATTCCTGGGTGTCCCGGTGATCCACTCTGGGCCCTCATATTTTCTCAGATGCCTTTATACCATCTCTCTGGGCCGCCGTGTGTGCGAAGTTGGTTCAGAAGTGTTTGACTCTTCGCAACTCTATGGACTGTAGCCCACCAGGCTTCTCTGTCCAAGGGATTTCCCAGGCAGGAATCCTGGAGCGGGTTGCCATGTCCTCCTCCAGGGCATTTTCCAGACCCAGGGATTGAACCCATGTCTCTCATGTCTCCGGCACTGGCAGGTGGGTTGTTTACCACTGGTGCCACCTGGGAAGCCCCTTCTGTTGATGACTGACTCCGTGTCACCATGACAGTTTGCTCGTAAGCTCTGGACCACATTTCTAACTGCCTGCTGGATGGTTTCACGAGGAATTCAAACCTAACAGGTCTAGAAGTGAGGTGCGGCTGAACCTTCCCCCAGACCTTGATGAATGATGCATGTCACCACTGACTCATCGACCAAAACCAAAGCCCAGGTTCCTTCCCTTTCCTTATCTTCCGCCACTTTCTGTTCCGTCTCTGCCCCACGTATCTCCTCCATCTGCCCCCTCTTTTCCATTGTGAGCATCATCACTTGCTTCAGGCCTCAGACACTTCTTACCCAGATTTTGGACAATCTATGCTTTTGCTCTTTTCCAGTTCACCCTCCAGCTGGCGGTCTAAATTGTCTTTCTAAAATATACATCTGCTAAGAATCTTTAGATGACTTCTCCTTATTTACAGGACCTCAGATCTGACCTAGACACACACCGCTTAATTTTTATTTACTTGTTTATTTAATTTTGGCTGCAGTAGGTCTTCCTTACTGCGTGCGGGCTTTCCTTAGTTGCTGAGTGGAGACTACCCTTTTTGTGTTGCTTGGGCTTCTCAGTGCGGCGGCTTCTCTTACTGCGGAGCACAGGCTTTAGGCACATGTGCTTCAGTAGTTGTGGCCCGTGGGCTTAGCTGCTCCTCCGCATGGGGGATCTTCCCGGACCAGGGATCGAACCCGTGTCCCCTGCATTGGCAGGCAGATTCTTATCCACTGTGCCACCAGGGAAGTCCTACATTTCTCACTTTATTTTCTGCCTCTGCTGAGCTGGAACTCAACCTTTTGGCCAACACTGAACTCCTGCTGTTCTCTCTCTGCACGCACTCTCTCTCATCTCCCGCCTCTGAGTATATCAGTTTCTGTATTTGATAGGCTCACCCCACTGCCCTGGGTCAGGCATTCTTCCCCTGCATTCCTACCACTCTCATTATCGTAGCTCCAAGCACCACCTGTTTACAAGACTGTGCTATCAGACTCTGAGCTCCTGGAAAGCAGAAACCATGTCTTCCATGGCTGTTTCTCCCAGCCTCACATAGAGGTGGCTAGTAAATATTTGTTGAAAGGCAGTGTGTAAATAGCATATTTAGTAGAGCTTTAAGACCTATCTTGGAAGGTCTAAACTTTTTTTTAAATTATAATTTGAATTGAAAATTTCTACTCTAAATCTATTTTCTAATTGGGTAAAAGAATCTTGAGTGTCTGTTTTGGCCTTCTAGTTCTTAATTTCACTGTGGCAACATTCTGGGGAATTTCGGGGGGACTTCATATTTTATTTTTTCTCTTTCTATCTCTCTCTGTAACTCTCATCCACTCGATAGCACTGTTGAGAAGATTAAATGAGGTGAGGCATATATAGGGCACGTCTATATATGTGTTGTGTGCCCAACACATGTGAGCTGTGTGACCCCCACGGCCGAGTGGTGGCTGGTATGTTCATACTGTGAATGTAACTCCCAGTTAGATGATGGAACCCCAGTGTCAACCAGTCAGTGCATTCTCCTCCCCATGAGTAACTATTTGGAAAATCTGGTTGCTGGGGAAAGCAAGATAAGAGCAGACAGCTGTGTGATTATAAAGGCTCTAGAAGTCTAGGGAATTCCCTCACAGTCCAGAGGTTAGGACTCCACGCTTTCACTGCTGAGTTGCAGGTTCATTCCTTGGTCAGGTGGCTGATTCATGTTGATGTGTGGCAAAAACCATCACAATACTGTAAAGTAATTATCCTCCAATTAAATTGATTAATTAAAAATAAAAGGATAATCATGCGCGCGCATGTGCGCGCGCACACACACACACACACACACACACACACACACACACCCCTGGTCAAGGAACTAAGATCCCACAAGCTCCACAGAGCAGCCAAAATAATAATAATTAATAATAATAATAAACTTTTCCCAAAGGATCTAGAAGTCGGATATGCTGGTCTCCTCACCAAACAGGAACCTATCTTCCAAGATATTTGAAATGACCACAGCCTCCACCCTCTGTTTAGTGCTGGGGCATCGCTTTTTAAAAGAATTATAATAAAATATGTACAACATAAAATGTACTATTTTAATCATTTTTCAGGGCACAAGTTATTGGCATTAAGTACGTTCACAGTGGTGTAAACCATTACCATTATCTATTTCAAAAATGTTTTCATCACCTCAAACAGAAACCCTGTTCACCATTAAGCAATAACTCCCCATTCCCTACCCACACCCTCAGCCCTTGGCAACCTCCCATGTATTTCTGTCTCTATGGATTTACCTGTTCCAGAGATTTCACGCAAGTGGAATCATGCGGTATTTGTCCTTCTGTGTCTGGCATATTTCTCTTAGCCTCATGTGTTCAGGATTCGCCCGTGTTGGAGCGTGTGTCCGAATTTGCTCATCACTTCTTTCATGAAAACTTTCCTCTTGATGTCCCATGAGGACCACTTTCTTCATGTTTCTGCTTGTTCTGATCACACCCGTTTTCTTCTTTGCAACATGTTTTCAGAGCCTCCCCTTCCGGAAGTAGACTTTTTCACTGTGCATGGAGGGCCTCTGCCACGCTTGCGACTGAGGAAAGCCACAGAGAAAAATGGACCCATCAGGTGAGTAGAGGCCTCTTTCCCATGGCTGCCCAGTGGTCCCCTGGAGTGTTTTGGAAACACTGATTCGAGTGAGAATGAGACTTCTCTCTAGGTGGCTACACTGCGGTAGTTAAGGCAATGGGCCTCTTTTTTTGTTTCCTTGGGCACAGACTGGGCTTCCCTGATAGCTCAGTTGGTAAAGAATCCGCCTGCAATTCAGGAGACCTTGGTTCGATCCCTGGGTCAGGAAGATCTGCCAGAGAAGGGATAGGCTACCCACTCCAGTATTCTTGGGCTTCCCTTGTGGCTCAGCTGGTAAAGAATCTGCCTGCAATGAGGGAGACCTGGATTCAATCCCTGGGTAGGGAAGATCTGCTGGAGAAGGGAAAGGCTACCCACTCCAGTATTCTGGCCTGGAGCATTCCATGGACTATATAGTCCATGGGGTCGCCAAGAGTTGGACATGACTAAGTGACTTTCACTGACTGGGCACAAACTGAGCCTTTAATTCCAACTAGCAGCCTCCTTAGTGAATATAGAGACTTTTAAGGGACCAGAGATGAGCATTTGGGCAGCTAAGCTCGAGAAACTGAATCTGCTCCTTTGGTTATTGAATAAGCATTGTTTGGGTGCCTGTGACATGTCAGGCAGTATCTTTTGCACTCATGCCTCCAGGTATATCCATTAGTGACGGTGGATCAGGAGCATCATTTCACTTGCCAAAGACAGAATGTATTTTCCTTTATTTAAGGGTGACCTTGGGGTGTGTGTAGTGGTTTCTGGGACAGTCATTTGGATAATTCCTTTAATTCATTCAAGTACTGAGATGTGGGTAAGGCATTGCATTGCTAATAACTGCTTCTTGGACTCCAGACGGTATTAGGGTGGAAGTAATTTACATCAGGTGGTGGACTGTGTTGTGTTCAATTAAGCTTTTTATTTACACAGGTCATGGCAGGATTAGGAAAGCAGACATATTCCATTTTTAGGGAGGAAGATTGATGTTCACCTGGGGAGATGAGCAACTTACTGACAGGAGTCTAGAAAAATGGGATAGATGATCTTATCTGCAATACAGAAATAGAGACACAGACAGAGAGAAAAACGTGTGTGGACACCAAGGAGGGAAAGAGAAGGGTGGGATGAACTGGGAGATTGCAGCTGATTCATATACACTACTGTATATAAAATTGGTAACTTACGAGAACCTACTGCATAGCATAGGTAACTCTACTCAGTGCTCTGTGGTGAGCTAAATGGGAAGGAAATCCAAAAACGAGGGGGTGTATATATATACGTGTAGATGATTCACTTTGCTGTTCCATAGAAACTCTTCCAACACTGCCATTATACTCCAATAAAAATTAACTTTAAAAAAGAGGAGATGGCAATATCCTGCTTCCTTGACCTAACCCACACTGCCTGTGGCTCTCCTGACCCTTCAGTCTAATGACCCTACAGTACAATCAGGGTAAAATTCATGAGATATCACAAAACTGTCAAAAGAAAGTCTAGCAAAATTATCTGTGTGTCCATTTATAATGAAACTTGGGCTCTTCGTGTCTGTTCGTTTGAGCCCAGTAAATGCTCAAAAGTCTTTCCAGACATGTGTATGGCCTAAGTTGTTCTGTGTCTTAGTTCCTGACAAGTTACTGGAAGGCACTGTAATTCTGTTGCTGGAAGGAGAATGGAAGTCGTGACCTCAGGGCCTGAGAGAATGTGCAATACGTACGTGATGTTTAGGCCAGGTAGTTATGTAAGGCAGAAAGAAAAGCCAAGTGACAGTCTACCCTTGTGGCTCTGTGCCGGCCAGTGCCTCCAAAACAGGAAGTGGAGATCTGTGAGTCATCAGGGAGGGTAGTGTTGGGAGAGAGGGGGAAGAGTCCTTCTGAACAGTCATGCTCTCAACAGCCATGACTGCTTCCCCAGTGTCATCGGCACTGATTACCAGCAGGATGTTGAGGTGGTTTCCTTGGCTCGAATACCTGGTTTGAGCTGGGGGAAGCAGCACTGCCAGTGGGTGGCAGCCCAGAGTCTGCTATGTGCATTGTCCAGGATCGGGGTGTGGGGCAGTGGCTTGGGCACTTGGTGGAGTGGGGGCTCTGGCCCCACGCCTCCCCTCCAGGCCCGGGTGATCTTGAGGGATGATGCACCTGTAGCCAGGCTCTCCTTATGCTCATGTCTCCCACACTTGCCAGATTCCAGGAATCACCTAGGATGTTTTATCAGCAACATGAATTCTCAGACTCTACTGGAGATTTTGATTGAGTAGGTCTGGGATGGGGGCTGGAAATTTGTACAATTATCAAGCGACTCGGGTGGTTATGATCATACTAACTGGGGAGACTGCTTTATGCCTCTTGAATGGTACCTCTACTGGGAAATGTTCAGAACCAGATGAGTTCAAGTGAGCCTTGAACTTGCACTTGAACATCACTACCTACATGGTAAGATGAGAGGGACTTGAAGATGTACTTACAGACAGCATGGAGCCTGCTGCCCATTTACTTTTTAACCTGTGTCTGTGATTCATAGGGGTGTCTTCATCTTCAAGTCCCCAGGAAAGTTTGTTGTTATAGGTGTTCCTTTGTAGGCTGTGAGACTTAGTAAATGTTTACTGGTGGTGGCAGTGACAAAGCATTGCCCTGCGGGCTTTACTTTGTTATTTTTGTACAGAGCTCATTGCTGAAAGTGAATCCAGAAACTTTGTGGAAATCAGGGCCCTGAGGACACCTAGGAATTTGGGGAGCCTGGTGGATGGATACTTTCTAAGTCCAACACCCGCTATTAACCTAGTAACTCATGGACTCTTAGCAAGCAGGAGATGGGGCATTAGGAATGTGGAGCAAGAAGTGTATACTTATTGGCAAAATAGAATTACATATGAGTTTGGGAAATTATTAGAGTTTGGGAAATTATCCGAATCATATTTGGTGCTGATGCATGTTTTTCTTCTTTACTGAAATTTCAACTCAAGAAACATCAGTGGGGAGTCAGTCATAGCCAAAGAACTGTGCAAAGATTTGCAAAATGCAAATCATTCAAGTCCTTACTATCAAGCCTGATAGAGAAAGCAGACATCCCAAAACTTACTAGGAGATGAGCCCAAGCAGATGGAAATAGAAAGGAAGATGTGATTTATTCTCAGAGTGTTTTTGTTCTTACACTTTCTTTTGCTGACAGATTTTCTATATGGTGGGATAAATAATACTGAAACATGATAAAATGGCATCAGATTGCTAGTGTGTTTCTTTGTCCACATGTAGGGAACATACAAGATTTTCCCTTTCCAGCTGTTGAAGGATATTGTCAGACTAGATGAGTTCACCGTGACTTTGCACTCCGTGCTTCTCATTCATTTCATAGGAACTTCGGTATCAGTCCATGAACTGGAGGGAGTGTCCGTCACATGAGTTCTGTTTTAGGCTCCTCATGTGATTATGTGGAGCCTTTTGGCAGACTTAGTGCCCTAACTCTTGTAGGCAATAGGGCTCCATGTGACTGCTAAAGCCTTTCCCCAGCCGGACTTTGTTTGCCCACGAGAAAAATCACTGATTAGATCAACTTTATGACACGTATGCTCCAGGCAGTTTCCCAGGTAGCCATCTGCAGCCAGAGCTTAGAGAGATCACTCCCCCAGTGTCATGAAACATGAATACGGTTGGTTCCAACTGGAGTTCCAGGACTGTTGGAGCTGTCAGATCGTGAAGCCCACATGGGCAGGGACTTTTATCCAGTGTTGTATCTCCAGCATCTAGCAAAGTGTTGACCTCATAGCCGGTGCTCAGTAAGTGTGAATAAATGAATGAATGACCCTTCCACCCCCGGCCGCAACCCAAGCAAGGGTCTGATAGACGTTTTCTTTTCTCTTACAGTTCATATCAGGTGTTAGTGCTTCCCTCGGCCCTCCAAAGCACATTTGCTTGTGATTCTGAAGAGGCTGCTTCATTCTTTAGCGAAGCTTCTGAGGCCAGTGGATACGTGACTGCAGAATTGCTGGCCAAGGATATTCCCGATGATGCCATGGAGATACCTATTGGAGACAGGCTGTACTATGGGAAATATTATAATGCACCCTTGAAAACAGGGCATGATTACTGCATTATATTACGAATCACAAGTGAATGGAATGAGGTATATTTCTTTAAAAACTCTTTTGAATTTGATATTTTCCTCTTCATGTGAATTTTAAATATTTGAACATTTGTTTTCCCCATATCTGAGATGAACACTGCATAGAAGAACCATAAACATGTGTTGAACCCTTTCACTTTATAAAGGAGGGCAGGTGAAACCTCTCTGGAGGTGGATAGTCTGAACTTGCTGGGGGAACCTGTTTGAATCTGTGTTTGGACTGAATTTGTTTTGTTTTTTCCTAAGCTTTATGGAATGCCCTCATCCCATTGCATTGCGGAAGCCTGAGCTGGAGTGGAACATCTAGATCTTTCTGGCACTTCCCTGTACTCCTGCCAGGCTGCTGCCTTCCCTCATTCTCTGGGAAGCAAGAGGGAGGGGCAGATTATGCTCAGCACTATTTTCTGGCTCTATTTTCTGCTTCCGTTACTTCCTTGGCTATTGCATAAACCCCACTCTCATCTCTCAATCCTTAGAGAATCTGTGTTTCTAGCAGTGGTTCTTTCTTAAGACATGGAAACTCATGAAAAACATGAAAAACATGGACATGTATACTCTTTACAGAATGAATAACTATAATGAGCTAATGGCACCCCACTCCAGTACTCTTGCCTGGAAAATCCCATGGATGGAGGAGCCTGGTGGGCTGCAGTCCATGGGGTCGCTGTGAGTCGGACAGGACTGAGCGACTTCACTTTCACTTTTCACTTTCATGCATTGGAGAAGGAAATGGCAAACCACTCCAGTACTCTTGCCTGGAGAATCCCAGGGACGAGGGAGCCTGGTGGGTTGCTGTCTGTGGGGTCGCACAGAGTAGGACACGACCGAAGCAACTTAGCAGCAGCAGCAGCAGACAAGCAGAATAGCCAGAGCTGGATTGATCAGTCAGAGGTGGAAGAGCTTCTGGAAGGAACATTGTCATGGTTGCCCTGCTGCTGCTACTGCTAAGTCACTTCAGTCCTGTCTGACTCGGTGCAACCCCATAGACGGCAGCCCACCAGGCTCCCCCATCCCTGGGATTCTCCAGACAAGAACACTGGAGTGGGTTGCCATTTCCTTCTCCAATGCATGAAAGTGAAAAGTGAAAGTGAAGTCGCTCAGTCCTGTCCGACCCTCATCGACCCCATGGACTGCAGCCTTCCAGGCTCCTCCGTCCATGGGATTTTCCAGGCAGGAGTACTGGAGTGGGGTGCCATTGCCTTCGGAGAACTCAAAGTTTGATATCAATTCATATTGGTTGGCAATGAAGACTAGAAAAATTCTATTAATAGAAACATCTCTTGGCTGATGAATTTGAGGCATCTTGCGTGTAAGGTTCATCACGTATTTAAAACTGAAACATGCTATTAAATTTTGTATAGGACACAAGTCAAATGTGCCATTATCATGCTGGATATAAAACTAAGACTATGTCCAAGTAGCAGAAAGGTCTGGTGGTGTTTTGTGACAATTATGTAGGGATTAAGAATTGAAAGACTAAAGTCCAGAATATATTGCCCTTAACTTATTGCAGAGGTCGTTATGACTGAGACAAGGCCTCCTTGCTAGAATATCACCAGGAGATCCTGACTTGGTATCTCTAGCCATAGACAACGCTGGCGGTAGAGTATGTGTGCAATTTAGAGATTGCTCAGAGCTGCTGTCTCAGGCTGGGACTTTGGTCTGGGAGTGTGTATTAGTCAGCTTGGGCTGCCATTTCAAACCTGCCAGTACTGCCCTTACTAGAGCTTTGTAAATTGGTAAGAATGAGTTTTCCAGTCCCCTCTTTTTGTGTTTCCTTTTATGTATCTGCCCCACTAAGTAACATTACCGTGTTCCTAGTTGCCAATACAGAAAGTGAAAGTGAAGTCGCTCAGTCGTGTCCGACTCTTTGCCACCCCATGGACTGTAGCCCACCAGACTCTTCCGTCCATGGGATTTTCCAGGCAAGAATACTGGAGTGGGTTGCCATTTCCTTCTCCAGGAGATCTTCCTGACCCAGGGATTGAGCCCAGGTCTCCCGCATTGTAGGCAGATGCCTTACCATCTGAGCTACCAGGGAAGTCAGTACAGAAATCTAGGAATAATTCTTGTCTTTCTTTTTCTTATCTTCTTGTGCAGTCCATTATCAAATTCTGTCAGTTATGTCACCTTAACGCCATTTAAAACCATCCTTTTCTCTCTTTCATTAGCACTGTTTAGCCTTTGACCTCCCTGTCTGAACAGCAATTTTCTAACTCATCGCCTGGCCTCTTCTACCTGTACCCTTGCTCCATACTACTGCCAGAGTGAGTTTTATAAAATGTACATCTGATCAAGCCACCATATTTTAATGAGCTCCCTTCTTTATCTGGCCCTGTCTATGTCTCTCCTTTAATACACTCAGTTCCCTAGTAACAGTCTTGCTGTTTGAGGTCCTTTTTCTTTCCCAGTATCTTGAAATATCAGATCAGATCAGATCAGATCAGTCGCTCAGTCGTGTCCGACTCTTTGTGACCCCATGAATCACAGCACGCCAGGCCTCCCTGTCCCTCACCAACTCCTGGAGTTCACTCAGACTCACGTCCATTGAGTCAGTGATACCCTTCACTTTATTCCTGCATATTATCTTTTATTAAATGCACTTGACGCAAGGCTTCCCAGGTGGCGCTGTGGTAAAGAATCTGTCTGCCAACGCAGAAGACACAAGAGGGTTTGATCCCTGGGTCGGGAAGATCCCCTGGAAGAGGAAATGGCAACCCATTCCAGTGTTTCTTGCCTGGAGAATTCCATTGATAGAGGAGCCTGGCGGGCTACAGTCTGCAGGGCCACAAGGAGTCAGACACGACTGAACAACTGAGCTCAATAGTGGTCATCTAGAGAAGCATTTGTATGTCCCAAGCCTTCTTATAGCCTTGCCCATAAGATGCATCACTGTCTTGCTGAACCTGGATGTGACCTTGGAATCCTCTTCAACGTCAGTCTCCAGGCAGTCAGTGCCAGTTGCTGAGAGCTGGCAAGGGGAATGGAATTCACTGCCATCCCTGCTCTTTCCCTGGAGTGTGTACTTCCTGAGATCCATTGGAAAGCTTTAGGGTCATCATTCCTAGGGTCACTTCTGTCTCTGTTGCCCTGCCAGACCCTTTGAATGCTTGGTGATCATAAGGCTAAATTGTAAGACATTACAGCTGAATGAGACTTTTCTTTTTTGGCCACACTGCACAGCATGCAGGATCTTAGTTCCCTGACCAGGGTTTGAACCAGCAACCCCTGCAGCAGAAGCACAGAGTCTTAACCACTGATTGTTTTTGCTGTTCAGTCACTAAGTCATGTCTGACTCTTTATGACCCCATAGACTGCAGCATGCCAAGCTCCTCTGTCCTCCACTGTCTCCCAGAGTTTGCTCCAATTCATGTCCATTGAGCTGGTGATGCTATCTTAACCACTGAACCACCAGGTAGGTCCCCAGGATGAGACATTAAACATCATGTTGTCCAAAATAAGAGATAAAACCCTGCAACTTGGAGGGCAAAGGTGTGTTATTTAAACAGACATCACATACCGCCCAGTTATATCTGTTGCTGTACTTTCCTTTACAGGTGAGAAGAAGTGCCTGTGCAGTCTGGGCTCATGTAAAAGGTAAAACCATTTTCTGTCCTCATTTCTGCTCTGTTCACTCGGCAGCATCAAGTGTCTGTTAATGAGATTTCTTTTTAAACTGTCACAGGCGATGGAAGCACATCTCAGACTAGCCATAGCTGAAAAGGACGGGGGTGGTGGGAGCGCATGGAATCAGAACCCGAGTGGCATCATCAGGAACTGGGACTGGGCACTTAACACCACGAGTAGGACTCTCCCTTTCTCTCTGTCTCTTGCCTCCTCTGTTTCTAAGTGTGAGCTGGCTTCACTTTCTTCTACTGTGAACTACGTGGTGGGGTGGGATGGGCAGCAGCTGCCCCATGTTAGCCACGTCAGTGGGGACAGACAGTTTTTCAGTTCCAGGAGTCTCCTCTCCTAGGCAGGTGACTATCCACTGGATGAATCACTGTTAAGAGGAGCTGGGGTAGTGTGATCAGCCTACCTGGGGTTTGGGGCTTACTGGCATGGCTTGCTGGGGGGGCAGATCAGTGTGATGGGCAATCCCAGAAGAGCTGCATTGAGAGGGGCATAGGATCCCCATCAGGAAAAGAGGAACAGCAAACCATGTTGACAGACCAAAGCAAAGAGCTACAAACAGTCCACTGCTTTCCACCATTTGGCTACTTCTCATGCACACGCACACACACACACACACGCACACACACACACACACGCACACACACGCATGCACACACACATGCACATGCACACACACATGCACACACGCATGCACACATACACACACATGCACACGCACACACACATGCACACACACACACATGCACACGCACACACACACAGACACACACACTATTTGGAAAAACATCCTCCATTAAGAAAGTGGAATTATCCTCCATATAACCAAAAATGGAACCTAGGAGGAAGACAGTCCAAAGGTGGATCTGCACTAAATCCAGGTCCAAGACCAAGGGATGATCCATTCCTATTGACTTACTTAATCTAGATGTGCTTCTCATGATCTGCTTAGCAATCTGTGATTAAATGGCAGATTAAACTGTTCTCAAATCACAATATATAATACGCAAGGGAAAGGTGGATAATCACAATAAATACATTTATTTAGAGAGGAGGAAAAGGGCTTCCCTGGTGGTCTAGTGGTTAGGAGTCTGCCTTGCAATACAGGGGACACTGGTTCAATACCTGGTCCTGGAGGATCCCACATGCTGTGGGGCAGCTAAGCCTGTGAGCCACAACTACTGAAGCCCGTGCTCACTGGAGCCCGTGCTCAGCAACAAGAGAGACCACTGCAACGAGACGCCTGTACACTGTGACTGGAGAGTAGCCCCTACTTGCTGCAACTAGAGAAAGCCCTCGTGATGCAGTGAAGACTCAGCACAGCCAAAAATAACTAACTAAATAAACAAAATCATTAAAAAATGGGAAGGAAAAATAAAGAACCGTGCTGTGCAAGACTTCCTTGGTGGTCCAGTGGTCAAGAATCTGCTTTCTGGTGCAGGGGACACAGGTTCGATCTCTGGTTGGGAAACTAAGATCCCACATGCTGCAGGGCATGCCTGTGCTCTGCAGCTACTGAGCTGGCCACACTCTAGAGCTCATGCATTGCAACTAGAGAAGCCAAAAATGCAACAACTAAAGAAGCCTGCACACTGCAACTCAGACCCAGCACAGCCTGCTCCCCGCCCCCGCCCCCTGCCCTGGCCTTCTCATGCAGAAGAACCATGCGGTTGCCAGGGGACCAGTACCAATGACCCCATCCTGCTGGACAGGAAAAGCAAGCCTCTCCTGGGCTGGCAGCAGAATGGGTCACCTGCTCAGTCAGTCTGGCTGCCTCAGGCTCTGCCTGATTGATGGGGGAGCACCTTGTCCCTTTGCTCCAGAGCTCTCCCTAGAGATGCAGCGGGGAGGAGCCTGTTGAGGACCCTACAGCTCAAACCTTCTGCTTCTGGGGGGCAGTGATCCAGGTGGAGGAGTTGCCTTAGGGATTGAGCTACCACAGGTCTTGTTCGCCAGGCTGGGATTTCCCTGGCAGGACATTTCTATAAACCAGAGGGCAGCCAGCCACTGGATTTGACTCATAGGAATTCCATTAATTTGTAGCTAATACCAGAAATCTTGTCAAGTTTATGACCTTTTTGAGTCTGGACCTTTTCCTTGTGGTTCATGCATCCTAGCAACTGCCTGAGGAATTCTGCTGTAGCCTGGAGTATCAGTTTAACTCTTTACATCTGTCGCTCACCTCAGAGCAGCATAAAACAATAGGCTGGGTTGGTTAGGAAAAGCCTGTATCACCCTGCTTCCAGGAGGGATCCACTAGATGGTGCTTTACAGCTGGGGGATGTGTTACCCTGTCGGTGGAGGGTGCTGCTGCTGCTACAGCTAAGTCGCTTCAGTCGTGTCCGACTCTGTGCGACCCCATAGACGGCAGCCCACCAGGCTCCCCTGTCCCTGGGATTCTCCAGGCAAGAACACTGGAGTGGGTTGCCATTTCCTTCTCCAATGTTTGAAAGTGAAAAGTCAAAGTGAAGTCGCTCAGTCGTGTCCAACTCTGCGACCCCATGGACTGCAGCCTACCAGGCTCCTCCGTCCATGGGATTTTCCAGGCAAGAGTACTGGAGTGGGGTGCCATCGCCTTCTCCAAGGTGAAGGGTACCTAGCAGGAAATGATTGGGAGGAACCTGGAGAACTAAGCTTCCTTCATTTGTCTGAAAGTGAAAGTTGCTCAGTCGTGTCCAACTCTTTGCAACCCCATGGACTATATAGTCCATGGAATTCTCCAGGCCAGACTACTGGAGTGGGTAGCCTTTACCTTCTCCAGGGGATCTTCCCAACCCAAGGATCAAACCCAGTTCTCCCTCATTGCAGGTGGATTCTTCACTGACTGAGCTATCAGGGGAATCTGCTTATCCCCTAAACTCATTTCCCATTTTTTAATCTCTCATCACACCAACTTCAACAAGGGTAGCGCACATGGCTTTTCATCTGGGCATTGAGCGTTACCTGACTGTCATCTGTCTTGGATTGTATATTGCCAGGTAGTGAGGGCCTCTCTCTCTTTCTTCAATTTTCTTGTGAAAATAATTTACATATAATGTTGTGTGAATTTAAGGTGTTTAGTGTGATTTGATTGATGTATATACTGCAAAATGATTACCGCCATGAGGTTAGTTAATATCTCCATCACCTCGCATAATCACCTTATAATATGTAATTTATATATATATATATATATATATAAAATCTGTGTATATATGAATATTTAAGATCTACTCTGCTAGCAGCTTCCAAGTGTACAATACAGTACTGTTAACTATAGTCACCATATAACAGTCACCACTGTTAACTACTAGATCCCCAGACCTTAACCTATGTTACATCTGGAAGTTTATACCCTTTGATCAATATTTCATTTCCCCTACCCCCCAGCCCCTGACAACCACCTTGCTACTCTGCTTCTGTGACTTCAGCTTTCTAAGATTCCATGTGTAATTGAGATCATACCGCATTTGTCTTTCTGTCTGATTTGACTTCACTTAGCATCACAAGTGAGGGCCTCTCTTAACAAAGATGTGCGCCAGTACATTTCTGTTTTCCAGTTAGCTAAGCCCCTTTTCTTGGAGTTGAATGATGGCCACAAGAAACAATCGCATATTCCAACATTTGGAAATTTTTCTACCAATCCATTCCCAAAAGCTTCAAGGGTGGAAAGGAGTTTGTACAAGGAAAAGAGGTGCTTCTATCTGAAAAATGGAGGCATACAAGCATTGTGGATAGGCCCTACTTTCCACAGCTGTTTGGTGTAAGTAACAAACTCAAACTAGATAGAAGATATGGCCAAAGAGATCCAAAGAGCTGGCCACGGTCATTTTACCGAGATTAACAGGAAAGATTTTGCTTTGGAAATATCTAAGTGGTTTTTGGCAGTACCCTTTCCCCCTCATATTGAAAGAGAGTTTGAACCTTTAAATACAAGCTACTAGAAAGCTCTGAGATAATAGAAAACCCACTGTGGTGTTGAAATTCTGAAGGGAACCCTCACACAGATACATCTATGTACAGGGTTTACTTGAGTGGTCACTCACCTGGCAATCTCCTTTTGCAGAAGTTTTGGAGACTGCCTTTTCAGAAAGTAATCTGGAGAGAACTAGGATCCAAATTAGTCCTGAGATTGTTTCGGTTCGCTCGTGCCAACCAACAGCCCCATTCTTGCTTTTGCCCTCTGGTGAATTATACTATTTCACCTTTCATACATTCCCCTAAGAGGGCTTTGTGATGACGACCAGGGAGCCAGCAGTGGGTTTGATGGGAAACCCATCAAGGGAGCTGAGGCCTGAGCTCCCTTGCCCGAGTCCTGCTCATAATCATTTGAGTGTCTTGTAAATTGTATTTAACTTGGCTGGTTCTACATTGCCTTCCTCCAAGATCTCTGCGATCCTTTCCAGCCACAAAGGACTTGAGCCTGTGTTTTCTTGAGTTGTAGCACAAGATCATCTGATACGTGAGATGATGAGAAAGTGTACATTCTCATCAGGGAACATTCTTTAGTCACAGGCATGAAACCTCTGAGTCATTTATGGCTCCTCCTCTTTCTCTTTTAGCCCACATTTTGCACTTGGGCAGGCCTCTCTGTCATTTCTGTGTTCACTCCCTGAGCAGAGGCCTTTGGACGACTGGCCAAGCCTATTTCTTATCTCCCATCAGAGTGTTCAGGGGTTCCCTCTTCCCTCCAGCCTACCCTACCGCCTGACATGTTAATAATGTGCAGTACTGATTTTCTGATTTCCCCTGATGGTCTCTCCAGAGTTCTCCACTACTTATTTTTTATTTTTTTTTTATTTATTTTTTTATTCAATTTTAATTAAAAAAAAATTATACATGTGTTCCCCATCCTGAACCCTCCTCCCTCCTCCCCCCCCATACCATCCCTCTGGGTCGTCCCAGTGCACCAGCCCCAAGCATCCAGCATCGTGCATTGAACCTGGACTGGCATCTCGTTTCACTACTTATTTTTTAAAAAATTATTTTGGGGGGATTTATTTATGTGTCTTTTGGCTGTGCTGAGTCTTTGTTGCTGCACACAGCCTTTCTATAGTTGCAGTGAGTAGGGGCTACCCTTTCTTACAGTGCACAGGCTTCTCATTGAGTGATTTGTCTTGTGGAGTGCCAGCTCAGTAGCTGTGGTGCATAGTTTAGCTGCTCCACGGTATGGGGGATCTTCCTGGACCAGGGATTGAACCCGAGTCTCCTGCATTGGCAGGCAGATTCTTAACCACGGGTCCACCAGGGAAGTCCTGCCAATACTTCTTAGTCTGGTTTCCAAGGCCTCAGTTGGACAGCAATGTACCGTTCTGATTGCATCTGCATTCTTCTCCATTTAAACAATGTGCCCATACTTCTCTGCCTATGTCCCTTCTTTTCTCTCCTTAATGTCTTTGCTCATATGATTCTGTGCTTACTTTCACCTGGATCACCCTATAATCTCCCTGCAATTTCTGTTTATTACAGTCCCTCCTGTTCTTCGAGATTAAAATCAAATGCCATTTTCTCCTTGACACTTTAAGGATTTCCTCAACAGGACAGGATCTCTCTCCCTCCCTCTCTTTAGCCCTTCTGTAGTACTTGCAAGCCACTGGTGCACTTGTCTTTTCTTGCTAGATTTCATACCCTTGAGGGACAGCATTTGAAGAGCTAGAGCCGTGCCTGGTAAGCAGTAGGTATTTAACCAAACTTGATTGGATTGGGTTGAAAGATTACTGGGGAACTAGTAATATAGTCTGATGAAAAATGAAGCATAGCAGGTGCAATACTATCAAATAAGCCAGAGAAGATTGACATCCAGATAGAAGCCTAGTGGGTATGTATATGTATGAATATGCTGTGCATGTGTATATATACATACACACACACTCATTTTGAACCTTCATAATTGTAGTAGGTAGTATTCTCTTAATAATACAGCCTCACAAATTCCTGGTCCCTGGGTACACCCACCTGCTCTTACTTATTCGTAGACTATTCTAGTTGTTGCTGTGAAAGTATTTAAAGATGTAACTGAAGTCCCACACAGGGAGATTATCCAGGTGGACCTGATGTTATCATGTGAGCCCTTTAAATCTGTGTCTAGAAGTCAGAGACAGGGGAATTTGGAGGTTCCAAGGGAAAGATGCATTTGATATAATGATTTCTCCTACTGGCTTTGAAGATGGGGAGGACCACATGGCAAGGATGCTGGCAGCCTATAGGAGCTGAGCGACCCTTGGCTGACAACCAGTAATAATATGGGGACCTCAGTCCTACAACTGTAGGGAACTGAATTTAGCCCACAAGCTGCATGACCTTGGAAGTAGATTCTTCTCCAGAGACTTCAGAGGGAAATGCAGACCTCCTGACATCCTTATTTCAGCCCTGTAAGATCCTGAGCTGAGAACCCAGTGTGTGTCTGAACTTCTGACCCACGGAGCTGTGAGCTGATAAATGGGTACTACTGCTAAGTCTATGGTAATTTGTTGAGCTGCAAGAGAGGACGAATTCAATAATTTTACTGATTCATCAGGTTTTATCCCTAAATTAGTTTTCTACTTTGATCTCCTTTGCCATCTTCTACTTCTCAGGAGTGACTTCCCAGATAGCACTAGTGGTAAAGAACCTGCCTGCCAATGCAGGAGACAGGACATGCGGGTTCAATCCCTGGGTCAGGAAAATCCCCTGGAGCAGGGCATGGCAGTCCACTCCTGTATTCTTGCCTGGAGAATCCCACGGACTGAGGAGTCTGGTGGGCTACAGACCATAGGGTCGCACAGAGTCGGACACGACTGAAGTGACTTAGCATGCACACAGGCACTCCTCAGGGGATTCAAGCAAGGGGACCCTAGTATAGCAGAGAGAAATTTAACACACTAGACAGAAGTCACAGTGCCATTATTTATACCTTTTGGAGAACAGAATTGTTGCTTTCAGAAAATGACCCTGCTGGTGTAAATTCATGAAAAAAGTCCATAACCATAGGAAGTCTTCAAGCTGTCACAACATCTAAGAGTAGGAATGGGGCCTTTTAAAGTGATTCTTCAGCACCTGTGATACTTCCATTAGTGAAGAGGTTAAAGATAAAGCCAGGGAAGGCCTGTCACTCCTCCTGAGCCCTGTACCTCTTCAGGGAGCCACCCTACAGAGACTGGTTTAAGCCTAATGGATTAACTGGTTAAAGAATGAGTCACTGAGAATCTAGGGTATACACATGATTCACTCACTTGGGTTTCTAAAAGAATATTCTACAAGTGATTGAGAAGAAAAATGGCATGAGATCATGGAAGGGAGGGTTAGCCAGATGGCAGAGCTTTGAAAAATGAAATACCCATTGGCTGGTTGTAAATTTTCTCAGTAAGAAATTAATGTGGGAAGTCCCTAAAGAAGCATGTGGCTATACCATGATTGGATTGACTCATGTTCACAGAGCACATATACAATGTAGAAAAAACGACATAGAACCAGGAGCTGTTCTACCAGCAAGAATCGTGCCAATATTAGCAATAGCTAACATTTGCCGATTGCTTATGGCGTGCCGGGCACAATTCTAACCTGTCTGAACTCATTTATTTCTCACAATAATCTCATAAGGTGGGCACTGTGGCTATGATTCCCATATTATTGGAGCATCCTTCAGTGGGGAAACTGAGGCCCAGAATGGCTGAATAACTTGCCCAAAGTCACACAGTTGGGAAGTGGTAGTGTCCAATACAGACTTGGTCAACCCGACTCCAATACTCAAGCTTTGTTTATATATTTGGGTCTGTTTCTGGGGTTTTTACTTTAAAAAATTATTTTTAATTTATTTATTTTTGACTGCACTGTGTCTTTGCCGTGGTACATGGGCTTGTCATTGTGGTGGCTTCTGTTGTCGCAGAGCACGGGCTCTAGAGCTCAGGATCAGGAGTTGTGGCCAACAGGCTTAGTTGCCCCAAGGCATGTGGAATCTTCCCAGACCAAGGATCAAACCTGTGACCTCTGCATTGGCAGGCGGATTCCTAACCACTGCTGCTACTGCTAAGTCGCTTCAGTCGTGTCCAACTCTGTGCGACCCCATAGACGGCAGCCCACCACTCCCCTGTCCGTGGGATTCTCCAGGCAAGAACACTGGAGTGGGGTGCCATCACCTTCTCCAAACCACTGGAGCACCACGAAAGACCCTGGGCTTTCTGTTTTGTTCTGATGTATTCTTTCCTGTACTGATACTGCACTGTTTTAATATCTAGTCATTCAAGTCACTCCTGCTTTTTTCTTTCTTAATTTCTAATTTAATTGGAGAGCCTCCTCCCACTTTATAACATGGCTTCTTAAAACTGTGAAGGCCTTTTTCTTCTGAATACCAAAAGTAGCCAAACAATATGCGTCACGCTTCTCTAGAAAGTCTCTGGACAACACTTTCTAAGGGAAGCGTGTGCCTGGCTCTTTAGCAGAAAGGTGTGTTCTACTCTGCTTTTGCTGTACCGGCTCCTCTGTAAAGTCTCCAGTAGAATCACACTGCTCTCAGCCTGGTTGTGGAGATCTGAGCCACGCCAGTCTGTAGATTTCTGCAGTGACGGGAAGGTTTTAAAAGTGTGTTGTCCAGCGTGGTCGCCACGCACCACTTGTGACTGCTGGGCACTTGAAATGTGCACTTAAAAGAGTATGACTGAGAAACTGAATTTTTGTTTCAAATTTTTAAAATTGAAGTATAGTTGATTTTCAGTGTTGTGCCAGTCTGCTGTACAACAAAGTGACTTTGTTATGCGCATATAGACATTCTTTTTTATATTCTTCTCCATTCTGGTTTATCACAGGATAGTGAGTGAAGTTCCCTGTGCTGTACAATAGGACCTTGTTGTTTGTCCATTCTGAATGGGTGGTTTGCATCTCCCAACCCCAGACTCCCAGTGCATCCCAGTCCCTCCCCTTGGCAGCCATAGGTCTATTCTCCATGTCTCTGAAACTGTTTCTGTTTTGTAGATGAGTTCATTTGTGCTGTATGTTAGATTCTGCAGGTAAGGGATATCATGTGATGTTTGTCTTTCTCTTTCTGACTCACTTCACTTAGTGTGATAATCTCTAGTTGTATCTGTGTTGCTGCACATGGCATTGTTCCGTTCTTTTTTATGGCTGAGTAGTATTCCATTTTAGTATGGACCACATCTTTATCTGTTCATCTCTCCGTTGACACTTCGGTTGTCTCCATGTTTGGGCTATTGTGAATAGTGCTGCTCTGAACACAGGGGTGCATGTATTTTTTGAATTATAGTTTTATGTGGGTATATTCCCAGGAGTGGGATTGCTGGATCATGTGGTAATTCTAATTTTAGTTTTCTGAGAAGCCTCCATATCGTTTTCTACAGTGGCTATACCAACTTATAGTATTCAGTTCAGTTCAGTTCAGTTGCTCAGTTGTGTCCGACTCTTTGAGACCCCATGAATCGCAGCACACCAGGCCTCCCTGTCCATCACCAACTCCCGGAGTTCACCCAAACTCATGTCCATGGAGTCACTGATGCCATCCAGCCATCTCATCTTCTGTCATCCCCTTCTCCTCCTGCCCCCAATCCCTCCCAGCATCAGAGTCTTTTCCAATGAGTCAGCTCTTCGCATGAGGTAGCCAAAGTACTGGAGTTTCAGCTTTAGCATCAGTCCTTCCAAAGAATACTCAGGACTGATCTCCTTTAGAATGGACTGGTTGGATCTCCTTGCAGTTCAAGGGACTCTCAAGAGTCTTCTCTAACACCACAGATCAAAAGCATCAATTCTTTGGCACTCAGCTTTCTTCACAGTGCAACTCTCACATCCATACAAGACCACTGGAAAAACCATAGCCTTGACTAAATGGACCTTTGTTGGCAAAATAATGTCTCTGCTTTTCAATATGCTATCTAGGTTGGTCATAACTTTCCTTCTAAGGAGTAAGTGTCTTTTAATTTCATGGCTGCAATCACCATCTGCAGTTATTTTGGAGCCCCCCAAAGTAAAGTCTGACACTGTTTCCACTGTTTCCCCATCTATTTCCCATGAAGTGATGGGACCGGATGCCATGATCTTCGTTTTCTGAATGTTGAGCTTTTAGCCAGCTTTTTCACTGTCCTATTTCACTTTCATCAAGAGGCTTTTTCGTTCTTCTTCACTTTCTCCCATAAGAGTGGTGTCATCTGCATATCTGAGGTTATTGATATTTCTCCCTGCAATCTTGATTCCAGCCTGTGCTTCTTCCAGCCCAGTGTTTCTCATGATGTACTCTGCATAGAAGTTAAATAAGCAGGGTGACAATATACAGCCTTGATGTACTCCTTTTCCTGTTTGGAACCAGTCTGTTATTCCATGTCCAGTTCTAACTGTTGCTTCCTGACCTGCATATAGGTTCCTCAAGAAGCAGGTCAGGTGGTCTGGTATTCCCATATTTTTCCGAATTTTCCACAGTTTATTGTGATCCACACAGTCAAAGGCTTTAGCATAGTCAATAGAGCAGAAATAGATGTTTTTCTGGAACTCTCTTGCTTTTTCCGTGATCCAGCGGATGTTGGCAATTTGATCTCTGGTTCCTCTGCCTTTTCTAAAACCAGCTTGAACATCTGGAAGTTCACAGTTCACATACTGTTGAAGCCTGGCTTGGAGAATGTTGAGCATTACTTTACTAGCGTGTGAGAAGAGTGCAATTATGCGGTAGTCTGAGCATTCTTTGGCATTGCCTTTCTTTGGGATTGGAATGAAAACTGACCTTTTCCAGTCCTGTGGCCACTGCTGAGTTTTCCAAATTTGCTGGCATATTGAGTGCAGCACTTTCACAGCATCATCTTTCAGAATTTGAAATAGCTCAACTGGAATTCCATCACCTCCACTAGCTTTGTTAGTAGTGATGCTTCCTAAGGCCCACTTGACTTCTCATTCCAGGATGTCTGGCTCTAGGTGAGTGATCACACCATCGTGATTGTCTTGGTCATGAAGATCTTTTTTGTACAGTTCTTCTGTGTATTCTTGCCACCTCTTCTTAATATCTTCTGCTTCTGTTAGGTCCATACCATTTCTGTCCTTTATTGTGTCCATCTTTGCATGAAATGTTCCCTTGGTATCTCTAATTTTCTTGAAGAGATCTCTAGTCTTTCCCATTCTGTTGTTTTCCTCTATTTCTTTGCATTGATCGCTGAGGAAGTCTTATCTCTCCTTGCTACTCTTTGGAACTCTGCATTCAGATGCTTATATCTTTCCTTTTCTCCTTTGCTTTTCACTTCTCTTCTTTTCACAGCTATTTGTAAGGCCTCCCCAGACAGCCATTTTGCTTTTTTGCATTTCTTTTCCATGAGGATGGTCTTGATCCCTGTCACATGTACAATGTCACGAACCTCATTCCATAGTTCATCAGGCACTCTGTCTATCAGATCTAGTCCCTTAAATCTATTTCTCACTTCCACTGTATAGTCATAAGGAATTTGATTTAGGTCATACCTGAATGGTCTAGTGGTTTTCCCTACTTTCTTCAATTTCAGTCTGAATTTGGCAATAAGGAGTTCATGATCTGAGCCACAGTCAGCTCCTGGTCTTGTTTTTGCTGATTGTATAGAGCTTCTCCATAGAACTATACCAGTTCCCACCAACAGTATAGAAGGGCACCTTTTTTCCATACCCTCTCCAACATTTGTTATTTGTAGACTTTTTTTTCTTTTTTTACAGTACAATACATTGGTAGAATTTCCTCTTTATTTTTTAATTTAAATTGGTTTATTTATTTTTAAATGAAACAAAGATGAATATTTTTAATGATAAAAGGTACAATTCACAAAGAAGATAAACATCATAAACCATTATACCCCTGACAACAAAGAAACAAAGATACATAAAGCAAAAATCAGAAGAAATATAAGAGAAAAGAAAAAAATATATAATCATAGTGAGACATATTAACATTGATCTGAGAATATTTTATCAAGTGCAGAAAAAATAAGAATAGGAACGTCTTGAATGATGTCATTAATAATTTAAATATAATAGATTTCTATTAATCTTATATCCTGTGCCTAATTGTGCTTAGTTGCTGTGCTTAGTTGCCCAGTCATGTCTGACTCTTTGCGACCCCATGGACTGTAGCCCGCCAGGCTCCTCTGTCCATGGGGATTCTCCAGGCAAGAATACCGGAGTGAGTAGCCATACCCTTCTCCAGGGGCTCTTCCCAACCCAGGGATTGAACCCAGGTCTCCCACATTGCAGGCAGTTTCTTTACCATCTGAGCCACCAGAGAAGGCCGAGAATATTGGAGTGGGTAGCCTATCCCTTCTCCAGGGAAACTCCTCAACCCAGAAAGTGAACTGGGGTTTAACAGCTGAGCTACCAGGGAAGACCCAATCTTATATCCCACAGAATTTTAAATATATTTTGTAGCTCATATGCTGTTATTAGATGTCCATAGCACATTTAGAAAAAAACTGGCTATTTGTAGATTTTTTAATGATGGCCATTCTGACTGGTGTGAGGTGGTACCTCATTGTAGAAACTGAATTTCAAATCTAATTTAATTTAAATTAATTTATATTTAGATAGCCACATTGGGCTAGTGGCTACTGTGTTAGACAGCACAGAATTGATCTTGAAATGGTTAAGAGGCTTGAACTGTTCTCAAATACACCACATTCACTGCCAGGGAATTAAGTCATCTATGTTTTGAGGGTCTCAAGCTCAAGGGCTATTTTTCCTCTTAAGCTTCTCTCCCCCTTACAGTAGCAGATATTTGCTTTTACTGTTTTCAGCTCTTCCAAGGCAGTGCTGGGTTACATAGGGGGTGGACTAAGCATATGCCTGGGGCATCATAAAAGGAGGGTACAGAAAAATGAAATACTGTTGGCCCTCCATGTCTGCAGGCTCCACGTCCATGGATTCAATGAGCTGTGGATTGAAAATAGTCAGGAAAAATAATTCCAGAAAGTTCCAAAAAGCAAAAATTGAATATGATGCACACTGGCAACTGTTTACCTAGCATTTACTCTGTATTTACAACTATTTACATGGCATTTATATTGTGTTAGGTATTATAGTTAGTCACTCAGTCATGTCCAGTTCTTTGCGATTCCATGGACTGTAGGCTGCCAAGCTTCTCTGTCCATGGAATTTTCCAGGCAAGAATATTGGAGTGGGTAGCCATTCCCTTCTTCAAGGGATCTTCCTGACCCAGGGATCAAACCTGGGTCTCCTGCATGGCAGGCAGATTCTTTACAGTTTGAGCTACCAGGGAAGCCCATAATCTAGAGATGAATTTAAATGTACAGTAGGTTATAAGCAAATGCTGTACCACTTTATATACGGGACTTGAATATCTAAAGATTTTGGTATCTGAGGTGGGGCCCCAGAAGATCCCCCATGGATACTAAGGGATGACTGTAATTTCATACTCCAACAATGACAGCTGTAACAAATCATCTGGAAATTTTTGGAAATGGATGCACATCCTTAAACTTATTCCATGGCTTGCTGGCATTATTTTTTTAATTCTATGTATGCAGAGTCAGCCGCCTGAGATCTTAAAGTCTGATGGCTCCATTGTACAGATTTATGTTCTTCCAAAGAGGAATTTGAACTACCACAGCCCGAGGTCCCAGCATCGTTAGCCTGTGCAGGAAAGATCTGGTCTGACCCGCCTGACTTTGGGGAGAGAATATGGCCCACTCGCACCCCACTCCAGTACTCTTGCCTGGAAAATCCCATGGGCAGAGGAGCCTGGTAGGCTGCAGTCCATGGCGTCGCTAAGAGTCGGACACAACTGAGCAACTTCACTTTCACTTTTCACTTTCATGCATTGGAGAGGGAAATGGCAACCCACTCTAGTGTTCTTGCCTGGAGAATCCCAGGGACGGGGGAGCCTGGTGGGCTGCCGTCTACGGGGTCGCACAGAGTCGGATATGACTGAAGTGACTTAGCTTAGCTTAGCTGCAGATAAAGCTGGATTCAGATCTGCACTGGGAGAGCGTGGTCCTGTGGTCAGAAGCAATGACCCCGGGGTCAGGCAGCTTGGGTTTGAATCCTAGCTCTATCATTTAGTAGCTGGGTGACCTTGGGGGAGTTTCTTAACCATTCCACGTCTAGGTTCTTCTTCTATAAAATGGGAATAATAATAGTGCCCAGTCTAATAATACTTGGTGCTATTATTATGGTACCCAGTGGGTGGTTAGGAGAGGTTTTTAGATCAGTGTTTGGCACATAATAAGTGGTAAGTAAGTGCTTGCAAATTAAAATGAGGCCTTCAGTTTGGAACATGATCCTCTGATTTAGTCATTTGACCCAAATGTGTGACTCAAATGTGGGTGTTTTCCCATTAACAACCAGGGATCTCCCTGGAGTTGGCACCTCCAAATAGAACATATGAATACCTTTCAAAGAGCTTTTATGTCAATTTTCTTATTTTATCCTCATGGCAACCTGCTGAAAAGAGCAGGGAGGTAGCACCCTTATTGATGTGTGGGGAAAGCGACAGATGACTCTACTCAACAGAGACGATTTGTTTGCTGTATTTGACCACTGAGCTAAACTCTCATTTTTGGATCAAAACTCCAAATGATGTCAGAATGACGTCCTCCTCAAGGCAAAGGAAATCTGCCCATAAAAACTGATCAAGTGTAATTGGCTTGAAGGAGGATGGACACACAAAGTATGCATTTGTATGCCCCCAAAAGATCAGCTTTTATCCCTTGAAGTTACATTCAAGTTAGAACGTTACCTAGTTTTTATGCTCCCTTTTCAAAAGTGCCGTGGGACCGTGTTTCCCGGATGCCCTGTCCTCAGGGCTAGCTCAAGGGGCCCAGAGGCACTCTGGGCCTTCTTGGGATGGTTTATTAAACAGGGTCAAGCTCTGGTTAATGCAGAGAGAGCACAGGTGGGCGTGCAGCTCCTGGGAGGGCCGTGATTCCGGACGCTGTGGGCTCAGCGTGTGGTTTTCGTCTCACAGGTTCATCACTCACATTCTTGCTGCCGCAGATGGTGGGCGTTGGGCTGGGCTCCATGGCTGTCGTGATCGTCCTCGCATTCCTCTCCTTCTCAGCAGTTTGGTATGTGCAACCGTCATTTTTGAGAAATGAGTGGAATGGAGGGAGGAGGGGGTTGGAACCATGAGGAACAGCTGGGACCGAGGCGGGTCAAAGGGGGTGTGGGGGGAAGATGTCCTGCGCTCCACAGATACTCAGCAGGTGAAAGGCATGGGTGACTCTGCACCGTGGGTGGGGGCAGTGGTGGGCGGGGAATGCCCTCCAGGCCCTGGAAAAGAGCAAGATCAGTGATGGCTCCTTGGCCGCCCACACCAGTGGCACATCTCCCGGGCTGCTTCCTGTGCACATGGGGATCGCCATGGGAAAACCAGCATGTGTCAGTGAACTCTCTTTTGCTCCTCTGTGTCTAGATCGCCGGTGGGCACTATGTGAAGAGGATGCACTGCTGCTGGAGCAGATGCTGTGACAGCTTCTCAGGGGCCTGCGCAGAGGCCCCGTGTGTGCGTGGACCTGCAGTCCCATTCCTAGATTCAAGACGGTCACTATCTCTTTGGCATCCCCCCAAGGAGGACACTCAGGAATTGCTGCTGTCTCCCCTGTATCTCTGAACCTGAGAACCTTGATGTACTGTGTGATGTTGACCACAGGCTGCAGGTCACGTGGGCTGGGCCTGTGTTCTCCTCCAAGTGATGCCTGAGTGTCTCTGCCTCTTCCTTCAGAGCATCTCTGTTATGAATTCAGAATCTGTTCTTTTACAATAAGTAATGATGTACGCAGGCTTCCTTTATAGCTCAATTGGTAAAGAATCTGCCTACAACGCAAGAGACCCAAGTTTGATTCCTAGGTTGGGAAGACCCCCTGGAGAAGGAAATGGCAACCTACTCCAGTATTCTTGCCTGGAGAATCCCATGGTCAGAGAAGCCTGGCAGGCTACAGTCCATGGGGTCACAAGAATAGGACATGACTTAGCAACTACACCACCACCAATGAGATACATTGAGATGTGGGCTAGAGTCTGACTGTAGGAGGGACGTCATTGCAAAGGATAGAGATCATTGACTGAGGCAAACGTGTCAGACACTTTAGAAGCACCCCTTTTCCTGCAGTTAGTGACACACTAATTAGAAAGCATGCCAGCCTGGGACTTCCCTGTGGTCCACTGGTTAAGACTCCATGCTTCCACTGCAAGGGGCATGGGTTCATTCCTGGTGGGGGAACTAAGATGTTGTGTGGTGTGGCCAAAATGAATAAATAAAGTGTTTTAAAATACTGAAAAAAGGGAAGAAAGAAAAAGAAAGTATACTATCCTGGCCACTCCAGTAAGTTCCTTGCAGTGTCTGGTAGGCAGCCATTACTTTGCTACAGTTCCCTTTGTCTTATATGTATTCAAAAGCCATGAGTCTTCTTCCAGTAAAAAAATATTCTGTTAACTTAGTTCTCTTCCACATGAACGTTTATAGCAGCCTTGATTAAATTTTTTATCACTGCTTCCTAAAAATGTGCTTTAGATTGAGGGTTCGTGTGATAACAATAGGTCGCAATAAGATGAAGCCCGTGACCAGAGCCTGTGTGTTTACAGGGGAGGGGAACAATGTGGTTGACATGATCCTGCGTTTTATCTACAACATCAGTGACTACGAGTGTTACTTTATCACTAACCATGACACATTAGGCGTTAAGCAATCTTGGGCCCGCTGTCAATATGCTGATTTGACAGATGGAGTGGATTCAATTTGACTTTTGAAGCCCGATTCAGTGTTCCTGAACTTTCCTTCCTAAACTACAGGGTAACTCCAAGGCTCAGCAAGGCAGGAAAATAGAGAACTTGGGAAGGAGGTGGGGGGCAGCTTATTGCCCAACTCGGGGTGCAACATAGATGAACGTGGTCCTAGAATTGGGCAACACTGGGTCCTAAAGAAAAGGGACAGCCTTTCTGACATGGTGGGCTGGCATATGCCCCACTGGCTCCCTGGGCATCAGTGAGGGACACATGTGAGCAGCCTGGGCTTGTGGGCTGATGAGGAGACAAGGGCAGGGATAGAACAGGTGAAAGCTGTCTATGAAGCTGTTCCCAGCCCAAGGCATCTCTTCTCAACTGCGAAGAGTCAGAGAGTGAAGTGGTACCGAGATGCTTGGGCTTTCAAGGTCAGCTGTCGGCCCTGCCCCTGACCAGTACTGGACAGTATTAGGAATAGTTGTCCTTTGTCCTGAGGTACCAGCTCAGACTTCGACTTAGGATCAACATGAGAACCACGCCCGCCCTCATCTCAGGTGAACTGTAGAGCAGAACTCTCAACAGACAAATAAAAACAGCATCCTACTTTTAATTTTTATGTGCAGCAATTCACATTTAGACTGTTTTCACAGCTCTTGGGTTAATTTTGGGAATCATTACAAATTCTTGCAGTTAGTATTGAGTAAGGTCTCTGATGAGTAAGGATTTCCCTCAAAAGCCCCCTCTGTTCAAAGAATCTGAGCCTCCTCCCCTCATTATTCTCTATTGCCAGCTCTGTGAATACCGTATGTTTCTGTAGTTCCCCCTAATTTCCAGTTCTCAAATTAACTGCCAAGGAAGCTACAGTTGTCCATATGGGAACTTAGCATAACTGTCGTTGAAAGGAAGAAATCCCATTTGCTTGGTGTCAAAAGTGTCTGCCTAAAACAACTAATGAAATACGAAGTAAAATGTACTTCTGGGTACGTGCAGAAACGTAAAAGCAGTTCATGAAAGAGTACTGAGATAGCAAAAACATAGACTTCGCTCCTCCTTCTGAATGTTCCAGATTATAACACAGAGTTGCTTGGTGTTAATACTTAACAGAAGCAGGTGCTGAACATTTGCAAAAAAGATGCACCATTTTCCTGCAGTTCTTTCCTGATCACTTTCTCATACACATGAAGGCAGCTTTAAGTTCTCTGAATTTACCTGGTTAGCTTTATCACAGCACCATCCTTTTTTTCCCCAAGTGGATTCCTGGCTAAGGCAGGAGAGCATCACCGGAGACCAATGGTGAGTCTTCCTGTAAGCATTCAGCATCCTTCTGTTGAAGGACTGATAAGGTAGCAGTCAGAGTTGAGGGCCACTAAATAAAGCTTGGTCCTCGAGTAGAGATGGAGAAAGGCTCTTTTCTTAATTAACTGTCTTGGTGACAGTGTATAGAGGTGATTGCTAAGATTTAGTCTTGAGTGCCCTGCTAAATTAAAAATAAAAATTGGAGGGTTACCCAGATATTGGACAGTTTGTTTCCTGGCTGACTTTTTGTTTTTGTTTTTGGTGCCCATGGTTTTTGTTTATCTCCACCATAGTTTTTGTTTATACATATTCTTTCATTCAGTCCTCACAGCAGTTTTGTGTGGTGGGAAGCTTAGGGGTTATCATTTCCCCATTTCAAAATGGAGAGAGAGGTTCTTACAAATACATAACTTCAGTTGTGGGGCCAAATATTCTGGCAGGAAGTCCAATGCTCATTTGGGATTTGACAGGACCATTTGATTCTTGGGAGAGTCAAGTTTTTATATTTCCAAACCATGTATGTATATATATATATATATATATATATATATATATATATACATACACACACTGTTACTGCCTTTATTGTAGCACCTGTGCCTTTTTATACGTATCTTTTCACCTTTCCTCACCACTTCTAGAAGGAGCCATAAAAAACCAAAATAGATACCTTCCCTCACCACTTCTAGAAGGAGCCATAAAAAAAACAAAATAGATGGAGGTTAATTAGGGGAAATAGGTCCATCCATAACTCCAGACCTATAATTGCAGCTGGGCCCTTTAAGATGAAGACCAGAGCAGAACTGATTATCTTTGACATTCTGCAGTAGCTTGGAAAAAAGTTAATGTTTAAATTGATTTTAAAGGAAGTAAAAAAAGAATTCTCAAGGCTCCCTTCATATTGCTAACTCATATTTTGATTTCCTAAACCTTTAATTTTTTCATTTGATTCACCAAAGAGAAAGCCAGTAGTAGTAGAAGTCAATCCAATGGTATTTTTAAGGACTGTTTGCCTCCTACAGCCTTTGTTGGTTAAACTCAAGTGCTCAGTTTGGGAGAGGGAAGAGGGTGTGCCTTTTTGTGTGTCTGTGGCCAAGTGATTCAGTGAGGCGAATCAGTTTTAAGAAGAGTGCATGCCCATTGTCTCAGAGAGAGAATAAATGAGTCATTTTGGTGATATATGTGTGTGTGTGGATATGGATATGTTTCCATATCCATACTTTGTGGGCACAGCTAGGGGTTACCAAAACGGCATCAAGCGAGGCATGTGGTTTCTAACATGCTTCCTTTCCATCAACATATCCTGGACACATTTTTTTCATGTCAATAGTAACAGCATTAAAAGTTGGTACCATAATTTATTTAACCAATACTCTGCTGTGTGTTGTGCATTTAGAGTGTTTTCAGATGTTTACTATCTTTATATGCCTCTATATAGTTGTATGCAATTATCAATTAGGCTAAATTCCCAGATGTGAAGTTGTTGGAATGAAAACTATATACATTTTAGATTTACTTTGTATTATCAGAGGAATCTCAAAGAAAGTTTATACCAGTTTATGCTCTCACCGGCGGGAAGCCTCAACACAGTGGCATCATTGATATCCTTAATCTTGATGAATCTGGTAGGTGGAAAATGACCGTCCAGTGCTTTGTTCACATTTCTCTGGTTTGCATGTTGATGGTCCTTTGTAATTCTGTTGGGGTGCCTTTTTTTTCCCTCAGTAGTTGGCTTGAATCTTATATTGATTTGAAAAAGCTCTTTATATTATGGTAATTTTCACTGTTAACTGTCACCTATGTTGTAAACACATTTTCTACTTGATCATTTCCCTTTTGACTTGTTTGTGTCATACATTGCCACACAAAAACTTTAAATCTGTGTAGTCAAGTGTATCAGTCTTTTTTCTTATGTATTTTGCCCTTGGACCTTCCAATCTCAAGATAATAACTGTAATTCAGCAGTTTTTAAAAAATTTAAGTCTTTACATGTTCTGAAACTTATTTTACTATAAGGAGTGAGGTTGGGAGGGGTCTTTTTTTAATTTTTATTGTTGCTAAATGGTTTAGCCAGTTGTTCTATGTGTATTCCTTGACTGCTATTTTTTTTCTCTGGCGATTTGACTCATATACTGAATCAAATACTAGAGTCTATTTCTGAACTTTATCTTTTGTTGTACTAATTTATCTCTATGCCAATACCACCTGCTTTGAGTTTAAAATAGGTTTTTTTTTTTTAATATCAAGTAAAAATGAGTTACCACCCTTTTTCTGTTAATTCTCAAAGTATCCTCAGGTTTTATTATATATTTATTCATGTATACATATTTATTATATGTAAACTAAAGAATTATTTGGTTAAATTCCTCCCCCCCTCAAATCTTCATATTTTTCTTGGGGATGTATTAAATAAAGAGTACTTCTATCCCAGAACATGATATGTGTCTCCATTTGGTGTTTGTGTGTGTTCCTGTCTAGCATATTCTAATTTTTGACTTGGGCTTCCTGGGTGGTTCACTGGTAAAGAGTCCATCTGCCAATGCAGGAGACATGGGTTTGATCCCTGGGTCTAGAAGATCTGTTGGAGAAGGAAATGGAAACCCACTCATATTCTGCCTGGGAAATCCCATGGACAGAGGAACCTGACAGGCTACAGCCCTTGGGGTCACAAAGAGTTGGACACGACTGAGCAATTGAGCACAGCACAGCACAGCACAGTTTTCAACTTACAAGCTGCTGCTGCTAAGTTGCTTCAGTCGTGTCCAACTCTGTGTGACCCCATAGATGGCAGCCCACCAGGCTCCCCCGTCCCTGGGATTCTCCAGGCAAGAACCCTGGAGTGGGTTGTCATTTCCTTCTCCAATGCATGAAAGTGAAAAGTGAAAGTGAAGTTGCTCAGTCATGTCCGACTCTTAGGGACCCCATGGACTGCAGCTTACCAGGCTCCTCTGTCCATGGGATTTTCCAAGCAAGAGTACTGGAATGGGGTGCCATCACCTTCTCCGAACTTACAAGCTAGCTAATGCTTATTTTTGGTTGTGTGTATCTAGATATTTTATATCTTATTATCCTGAACTCTTGAGTCACTACCTCTGATCCTGCCCTTGAAAGTGCAGCATCCCACAGCTCTTACTGCAGGCATTGTTGGAATTCTCTTCCCCTGGAGTTCTGCTGTTTGCTGAAGAAGTCACATCAAGATGGCACCCCAGCTCGGCTATCTACTTGACCCACAAAAACTCACAGACCCTTGTCAGGCCAAACAAGGGATTGCCCCACCATCACAGATCACTTCAACCACAGACTTCAGTTTTTTACCTATTTGAGCCTTTGGCCTCTATTAGTGGATGCAGCTTCAACTGCCTTCCCAGCGTAGTTCCCACTTTTCTGTCCTGCTCTTGGCCTGACAGGCTCAGCTTCTCGACCCTCGGGTTTCTTATCCCTGGAATCAGATACCAGGCACTGTGTCCTCTGACACAAAGTCTCTGAGTGGTGGTCCCCTTGAAGCTCCTCTTTCCCGACTTGCCTTAAGGAAAGTCCGCTTACCTCCTGCCATCATGGTGGGAGATAGACAATGCACAGCATGCCAACAGCTTTCCCCAAAGAACTTTCTTTTGGCCTTTTCAACTTTAAACAACTTTACAACCTGGGTATTTGGCTAATGGTCACAAGACCACTTGAAAATCCTTATTTTAGAATATGGGAGTGCATGCAACCTATTGTTTTCAATTTTTCTGAAATTTGATCACAGTGAAAAGAGTCCAAGTTCAGGCCAAATGGTAGAAAAATACTGTTCACAAAAAAATCAAAATAGCTCCTAAACACAAGAAAAAAATGCTCAATCTTACTTTTAAGAGAAATGGAGACTTTCCTGGAAGTCCTGTGGTTAAGACTTCATCTTCTAATTCAGGGCATGAGAGTTCGATCCCTGGTTGGGAAGCTAGGACCCCGAATGTCTCATGGGCAAAAAACCAAAACATAAAACAGAAGCAATATTGTAACAGATTCAGTAGGGACTTTAAAAGTGGTCCACATCACTTAATGGCTAATGTGATGTTTTCCTACATAATGAGAAGACAAAGTGAAGGAAGGGAAGCAAAATTCCTCAAGGTACCACTGTGGTGCAGTTCTGGTTAGAATTGTTGAGGACTGAGTGGATGATTGATTTGGTGTTTGGGAAATAAGGTTTGTGGCAGGACTAGAATGCAAATAGATTTTTGTTGTGTTAGGTAATTTATATCATATGCTATCTTTTAGGTAAGAAAGAGGGGGAATGAGAATATGTATTCAATTTTATATAAAGAAACACTGGAATGATAGCAATGAATTGATGAAAATGATTAAAATGGTTATAAATGAATAGACTGGGGAAATAAATGGTCCACATTAAAAAAAAAAAAAAAAACCTTAAAGAAAAAGAAAAGTGCAAGTTAGTGAGGTATCATTTCTCAGCTGTCAGTTTGGGGAAAATTCAGAGATTTAACAGCACACTGTCTTCTGAGGCTGTGGGGAAATAGGTACTCTAACACTGTAATGGACATACAGAACAGTTCAACCTTTATGGAACAGAATCTGGCAATATTTACTTTTGTCCAGCTTCTGTTGTCCTTAACTCAGCAGTCCCACCTCTGGGACCTATCCTATGGTTTCACTTGCACATGTTCCAAATGATGCATGAACAGGATTATTTATCATGACGTGGCTCATAATAACAAACGCTTAGAAGCTACCCAAATGCCTCCCAAGAGGAAACTAGTTGCATGAACTATGATACTTCTTTGTATACAATAAAATACGCTGAGTTATAACAAAGGAATGAGGAAGGACTCTATGCACTTGTATGAAGAGATCTTTAGCTGTACTCTTTTAATGAGGAAAAATGGAGAATAATGTATATCATATGCTACCTTTTATGTAAGAAAGGAGGGATGAGACCATCTGTTCAATTTTACATAAAGAAACACTGGAATGATAGCAATGACTTTTTGTAAATGGATACAAATGGTGCAAGGGAGAATGGGGTGGACCCCTCCACAGGACAACAGTGAGTCTTTTAAGTGTTTATTTTCTTATTTTGTTTTGACTTTAAACATGTAGTCAGTTCAATCAATCAGTCGTGTCCGACTCTTTGCGACCCCATGGACTGCAGCACATGAGGCTCCCCTGTCCATCACCAACTCCTGGAGCTCACTCAAACTCATGTCCATTGAGTTGGTGATGCCATACAACCATCTCATCCTCTGTCATCTCCTTCTCCTCATGCCCTCAATCTTTCCCAGCATCAGGGTCTTTTCCAATGAGTCAGTTCTTCCCATCAGGTGGCCAAAATATTGGAGTTTCAGCATCAATCCTTCCACTGAATATTCAGGACTGATTTCCTTTAGGATTGACTAGTTGGATCTCCTTGCAGTCCAAGGGACTCTCAAGAGTCTTCTCCAACACCACAGTTCAAAAACATCAATTCTTTGGTGCTCAGCATTCTTTATAGTCCAACTCTCACATCCATACATGACCACTGGAAAAACCGTAGCCTAGACTAGACGGACCTTTGTCGGCAAAGTACTGTCTCTGCTTTTTAATATGCTGTCTTGGTTTGTCATAGCTTTTCTTCCAAGGAGCTTAAACATGTATTACTATTATTACTAATAGTAATATTACTATTCAAAAACATAAAAATAAAATTGTATAAGAGAAAGTGTTCCATTGAATATCCTATTACACACGTCAAATAAAAATCTGATGGGTACTGCTTGGTTTCCTTCTCAATGTAAACCCAAGGCACTTAGATTTAGATCAGATTGGTTTAATTCCCCATCACAAAATTGGTGGGGCATCCAGTACTGTCTTTTAAGATTTCTGAAAATTCCATGAGGTAGTAAATGTGGATGTGTTATGTCAACTCTACAGCCAAGTTTCTGCTTCCTATGAATTAGGTTAGTTAATAGGTTATCTCACCCTTCTGTGTGGGGCCCCGGTTCCCCTGGCACTGACCCACCTGTAGAACTCAGCTCCTTTTCATGATTTCCACCCAAAGTCTCACTAAGGACTTAGGGCATTTTAGGTAATGTGAATGGAGAGTGTGTTAGTTTCCTACTGATGCAGTAAACAGATTGCCACACTTTCAATCACACAGACTTATTATTTTACAGTTCTGAAAGTCAGAAGTCTGCCTTGAGCCTCACTGGGCCAAGGTCAAAGTATTGGCTGAGCTGTGTTCCTTCTGGAAGCTCGAGGGGGAATCCATTTGTCTGCTTTTTCTAGATTTTAGAGGTTGCCTATGTTCCTTGACTGTGTCCTTTTCTCCATCTTCAAAGCCAACATTTTCAAATCTTTGTTTCTGACCCTCCTGTTCGCTTTCCCAGTCCCACTTCACTTATAAAGATCCCTGTGATTTCAAGGGGTCTCCCTGGATGATTCAGAGTAATCTCAATATTCTTAATTTAATCACATCTACAAAGTTCCTTTTGCCATGGAAGATAACTTACCCACTGACTCTGGCATTAATATGCAGGCATCTTTGGTGGCCATTATTCTCCCTATAACAAGAGTATATTATATTTTATATATACAAATAATTAAAAGCAGATATTAGTCATCTCTGTTCTTCAATGTTCTCTTCCCTTCCCAATCCTTCTCATCTTCATTCTTTATCAAATCCCCTAAATTCCTGAAATGCAGAACCATTTAGCTGTCTTCCTTTCCTTCTTTTTTTCCCCACTAATCTATGACCTAAGGGTTTCCCTCATAGCTCAGTCAGTATAGAATCTGCCTGCAATGCAGGAGACCCTAGTTTGATTCCTGGATCAGGAAGATCCTCTGGAGAAGGAAATGGCAGCCCATTCCAGTATTCTCACCTGGAGAATCCCATGGACAGAGGAGCCTGGCAGGCTACAGTCCATGGGATCACAAGAGTTGGACATGATTTAGCAACTAAACCACTACCACCAATCTATGACCTAAGCATCAACCTTAATCCAAATAATTTACCAAAATAAATTTTAAAACAATAATAGCTTCCTCCTTAAGAACTCTGTTTCTAGGTGTTAACTTAAACTTTACATTTTTGACCTTCTGAAAATTTGCCAGAGTTTCTGATTGTTGAATGTATCCTTCTTTGCTGCACAGTGCTGATTCAGATTTCTTAAACATTTTTTTTCTGAATCTTTGGTAAATGTGATTTTGAGAGGACAACTAAAAACAAGAAGATTAAATATTTGAGAGGGAATTATAGCAAAGACTGTGTATGCCTTTTAGTTTTTTACTGTGGTGTAGCAAATTACTACAGATGTAATGGCTCAAATATGCAGATGACACCACCCTTATGGCAGAAAGTGAAGAGGAACTCAAAAGCCTCTTGATGAAAGTGAAAGTGGAGAGTGAAAAAGTGGGCTTAAAGCTCAACATTCAGAAAACTAAGATCATGGCATCCAGTCCCACCACTTCATGGGAAATAGATGGGGAAACAGTGGAAACCGTGTCAGACTTTATTTTTCTGGGCTCCAAAATCACTGCAGATGATGACTGCAGCCATGAAATTAAAAGACGCTTACTCCTTGGAAGGAAAGTTATGACCAACCTAGATAGCATTTTCAAAAGCAGAGACATTCCTTTGCCAACAAAGGTCCATCTAGTCAAGGCTATGGTTTTTCCAGTGGTCATGTATAGATGTGAGAGTTGGACTGTGAAGAAGGCTGAGCACCAAGGAATTGATGCTTTTGAACTGTGGTGTTGGAGAAGACTCTTGAGAGTCCCTTGGACTGCAGGGAGATCCAGCCAGTCCATTCTGAAGGAGATCAGCCCTGGGATTTCTTTGGAAGGAATGATGCTAAAGCTGAAACTCCAGTACTTTGGCCACATCATGCAAAGAGTTGACTCATTGGAGAAGACTCTGATGCTGAGAGGGATTTCATCCTGCTCTGAGGCAGGATGAAAAGGGGACAATAGAGGATGAGATGGCTGGATGGTATCACTGACTCAATGGATGTGAATTTGAGTGAACTCCAGGAGTTGGTGATGGACAGGGAGGCCTGGTGTGCTGCAATTCATGGGGTCGCAGAGTTGGACACGACTGAGCGACTGAACTAAACTGAACTGAATGGCTTAAAACAGTACATATTTATTATCTCCAATCTTTTATGGATCAGGAATCCAGGTTTGGTTTATTTGGTTTCTCTGCTCAGGGTATCACAAGTTTGCACTCAAAGTGTTGATTGGGTTGCATCTTCATCAAGAGGCTCAATTGGGGAAGATCCCTCTTCTATACTTATTCATGTTGTTGGCAGAATTCATTTCCTTGTGGTGGTATGGTTGAAGGTCCAAACTTTTTGCTGGTTGTCAGCTGGAAGCTGTCCTCAAGTTTTAGATGTCAATCATAGTTCCTAGAGGGCCATTTTGAGTTGTTTGCCATCTGGGATTCCTAAACAGACTGCCCAATTCATCAAGTCAGCAAGGATAATCTCTGAATACAGGGAGAGCCCAGTTCCTCTTTTAAAGGGCTTTCATCTAAGTCAGGCCCACTAGGATAATCTACTTTTAACTAACTAAAAATCAACTAATTTGAAGCCCTAATTATACCTGCAAAAGCCCATCACTTTCCCCCCCCATATTCTGTTGGTTAAAAGTAAGTCACAATCAAGGGGAAAAGATTATTCAGGCTGTGGACACCAAGTGGCAGAGATTATGAGGGCTATCTTAGAATTTTGCCTACCATAAGTTACTAAAAATAATCAATTATAGATTTAAATTCTACCACAGTATTTCCTAGGTTCTTATAAGGGGCTATAGCAAAAGCCGAGGAATACTTCTATTTTCTCTTAGAAACATGCCAAGGCTGCCAGTGGTGGAAGTGACCAATGGCCAGAGGTTTTAGGAAAGTAACTGGGTCTGGAAGTCTGCCTTCTCCCCTTGAAAAAGACACATTCCTTTGAGTGATGCACAGAGATTTTGGGGAAGGGAAAGGACATAATTTATCAGGGTCCATAGGCATATATATTAAAAAGCACAGACATCACTTTGCTGACAAAGGTCCATACAGTCAGGGCTATGGTTTTTCAGTAGGCATGTATGGATGTGAGAGTTGGGCTATAAAGATGGCTGAGTGCTGAAGAATTGATGCTTGAATTGTAATGCTGGAGAAGACTCTTGAGAATCCCTTGGACTGCAAGGAGCTCCAACCAGTCAATCCTAAAGGAATTCAGTCCTGAATATTCATTGAAAGGACTGAGGGTTAAGCTGAAGCTCCACTGCTTTGGCCACCTGATACGAAGAGCCAACTCATTGAAAAAGACCTTGGTGCTGGGAAAGATTGAGGGCAGGAAGAGAAGGGGGCAACAGAGAATGAGATGGCTGGATGGCATCACTGACTCAATGGACATGAGTTTGAGCAAGCTCCAAGTGTTGGTGATGGACAGGGAAGCCTGGAGTACTGTGGTCCATGGGGTTGCAAAGAGTCGGACATGACTGAGCGACTGAACTGAAATGAGCTGAACTGAGTACAGCCAAGAATGGATGAGACAGGGCAAAGCATGAATAGCTCTTACCACAAGCTGTGATTCCTTCTGTCCAAGAAGCCTTTCAGTGAAGAGTGAACCTTAGAACTTGAAAGAGTGCTCAACTCCAAGAACCAGAGGGACCTATTTTTGTCTTGGGATGGTTTCTGTTCATTGCGATCTCACAGAGATGAACACCAGATGATGTGGACACTCGTGCTATGCTGGGATGGTCAGGGACAGCCGTGAGGCTCTCCATCTAAGCTGCCTTCTGGTCAAAATGGGGCAGAGCCCAGGAAAGGGGAATTGCTGTCACAGGGCCTTTAAAGGGGCAGCAGCTGGGCAGAGCATCTCTTGCACCAAACAAGGAAGACAGTGTCTTGGTCTGAGTCAGAGAGTCTAAGTGTTCACATTGCATGAGTCCCTGTCAAGGAGATGTTGCACAAGGCTGCCAGACTTGAAGACTCCAGCCAGTCTGCAGCTTGCTGCCAAAGGCATGAAACAGCTGCCTCTGACTTGGCTGCCTAGGACCAGCATTCATGAGCATTCTTACCAGGTTTCTTGGAGAAAATTAACACATAACTATCTGGTTTGAATACCAGTCTGAGTTTGGTGAATCTGGAAGAGCTTGCAGGACTAGATGGAGGCTGAAGAAACTCCACCAAGGTGACTGACCTCGTGAGACTGCATCTCTCAGTCTCCATCTGTAACACACCTCTGGTGTCAGCCCTTTCCTCCACTTCCCTTCATCTCTGCAGTCATTCTTCCCATCTCCCTCAACAAGCGCAGGCTGCTGCTGCAGAGCCCTGTTATTGTTGTTTTGTTGCTAAGTAGTGTCCAGCTCTTTGTGACTCCATGGACTGCAGCACACCAGGGTCTTTGGTCCATGGGATTTCCCAGGCAAGAATACTGGAGTGGGTTGCCATTTCCTTCTCCAGGGGGATCTTTCCAATCCAGGGATTGAACTCATGTCTCCTGCATTGGCAGGTGGATTCTTTAGTGCTGAATCACCAGGGAAGCCCGTAGACCCCTGTAAGGAGTGAAAGTTGCTCAGTCGTATCTGACTCTTTGTGACTCCATGGACTATACAGTCCATGGAATTCTCCAGGCCCCAATACTGGAGTGGGTAGCCTTTCCCTTCTTCAGGGGATCTTCCCAACCCAGGGATCGAATCCAGGTCTCTTGCATTGCAGGCGGATTCTTTACCAGCTGAGCCACAAGGGAAGCCCAAGAATACTGGAGTAGGTAGCCTATCCCTTCTCCAGCAGATCTTTCTGACCCAGGATTAGAACTGGGGTCTCCTGCTTGCAGGCAGATTCTTTATCAACTGAGCTATAAGGGAAACCCTGATAGACCTTGTAGACCAGCCTAGACCCCTGTAGACCTCTGTAAAGAGACCACTCAGATGGGGGTGGAGCTAGAACAGAGCTGGAATCCCCACTGGAGATACAGCTGGGGGAGCACGTGAATCTGACTGAGAGCCAGGCATGGAAAGGCCAAGGCTTGTCACTGGATAAGACAGCAGAGGCAGAGACCTACATCAGGAGGGACACACGGTGCTGAACAGACTTGAGGAGTTGCCGGTGTGCCTTGGACAGCTGCCTATGTGGCCTGGGACTGTGGTCTGTATTGATCGTATTACACACTTAGCTTTCTAAGGGTGACGAGCCATGTCACCGTCCTCAACCTCTGCCTGCAAGTGAGTTGCCAACTGGCCCTTTATCACCCACCCACTTTCGTCAGCTTTGTCACCCAGGTCATTGCCCTAAATCCCTGGAACTTCACCAGTTTCCTGAGAACAAATGTTTTGGACTGCTTCTAGTTTTTGGATAATTCTAGTGCATTAGCCTGCACTTTTGGAAATGCGAGTTTCCAAACTGACTTATCTTTTAATGCCTTATGATTTCTGCTTTGCATAATTATTTGCTTGGTCAACCACCATGCTGTGCTCCGGTAAACTGAAAGAAAGTGTTGTAACTGAGCAGCAAGAAAAACAACCTATTCTGAGTAGATGCTTTCTGAGTGGAATGAGAGTCTGAGACTTGATCCTGTTGGAGAGGATGCTCAGCTGTACTGAACTCGTCAGCATTTCCATTGAGAAGCTTCTAAATTCTCTGATCTGAGTGAATGCCTATCTAATCTAATTCTAATTCAGAGCTCCACTCTGAGGGTGGTAATAAGCCATTAAAGTCATATATATTGGTAAGATTTATAAAGAATACTCGCAGTGAAAGGAAAGCTTTTCTTAAAAAACAAACAGAAAAAGAAAAACAAAAACCAACATTCATAGTACACAGGGATGGAATTTGACTCCCTGTGAAAGAAATCAAAGCTTAACATAGTCCGAGTTATACTGTGATTTGGAAATGTTCTGAACTCAACACTTATGCTAAGACCAAAGTATGTAGAGCTATCCCTCCCCGTCCCTCCCTGCCTCAGGAATAAGCTTGCTGAATCACCACAGGTTTGTTTTTAATTACTGGTTTGCTGAATATCATTGTCTAGTTGGCTTGGAGTTGCTCTGAGTCCACCTTTGAGCCCACTCTTTGAGCCTGTCTGTCATTTGGAGAAATGCATTACTGGTGGTCCTTCCTGCTAAGTATAGAGCCTTGCTAGTCCATGGGGTCGCTAAGAGTTGGACACGACTGAGCGACTTCACTTTCACTTTTCACTTTCATGCATTGGAGAAGGAAATGGCAACCCACTCCAGTGTTCTTGCCCGGAGAATCCCAGGGATGGGGGAGCTTGGTGGTCTGCCGTCTCTGGGGTCACACAGAGTTGGACACAACTGAAGCGACTTAGCAGCAGCAGCAGCCATGTCAAATTAGTGGTTAATAGTAAGACTTAACCCTTTGTTAAACATATTTGCCGCAAATAAATTGTTCCCCAAATGGTTGGGCATTGTTGATTCCCACACTTCCCTAATAATCTATCATTCCCTACATAAAATCTTAACACCAATAACAAAAACCATAAAATCCTTCTGCAAGGTCAAAAAATGATTAGATAATTCAAAGCTAGTTCTGCTGATACATTTTTTTTCCAGAAGTTACACCCAAATATACTTTCTCTGGCACCAGCAAAAATGAAGCAAGAAATGAACTTGGAAGTAGGAAGCCAGGTGAACATCAGACAGCTGACCAAAATGTTCCCTGTCCAAAGGCTAGGTGTGATTTCCAACCTCACTTGCACAGCCTGTGTCTTCGACCTTTCTATTCCCAGACAATACTGTTTTCTTTTTTTTTTGCCTAACACTACTCTTCTCTAACCGATGGCTTCCAGTGGATTATATCTGTCTGAGGCATGTTTCTTAAACTCTAAGGAAGACTTGTCGTGTGTCCTCTGTCTGGAGTGTAGCCAGGCAACTTCCCAGTATACTTTCAAAGGAATGAGAAGGGAAGTGTGAAATACAGTCCCATCTGTTGGTTTAGCATTCATCGTGAGCAGACTGGACTCTTGCCTGACTGAAACAAACTGATGTCATCTGCTTTCATTTGACCCTGAATGTCCCCTGTGATTGAGACATAAGTCCAGGTTTCATTTCACAACACCCAGCAAACGTTGCTGAGTGCCTTCAGTGATGGAGTTTCTACCCTACAAGCAGAATGACAAGAGGCAAGTGTGAGTTGTTGAGTCGTGTCCATTCTGTGACCCCATGAACTATAGCTGGCCAGGCTCCTCTGTCCACGGAATGCTCCAGGCAAGAATACTAGAGTGGTTAGCCATTCCCTTCTCCAGGGGATCTTCCTGACCCAGGAATTGAGCCCCAGTCTCCTGCATTGCAGGCAGATTCTATATCATCTGAGCCACTAGGAAAGCTTGAATGACAAGAGAGAAGGGGTGCGAAAAAGAAGGAAGGGGGCAGCAACGGCTACTCAGGTGGAGTTTGAACTGGACCTTGAAGGATTAGGAGGGTTTTGTCAGATGGAGAAATCTAAGAGGGAAATTCCAGTAATAAAAGTGGGGAGGGGTATAAGAATATGAACAAAGGCAGGACATTTCATGAAGAGACATTAAAAATCACAATAGAGGGAGACATTTCCAGAGTGAAAATGGAAGAGCTGATGGTTCATCAGATTGGCTGGTTGCTGGAGGGAGGTAGTGAGCTTCATATAGGAAGGGAAAATATGCTGATTAAGCGTTTGAAAAGAACATTTCGAAAGAAGAGGACATCTGCTAGACAGTTTGTGATTCTAATGAGACTTTTTCCCCCAAAACATACTAGATTTTCATCTAAATTGTACTTCTTCCAAGTAGATACTTTGAAAAACTAAATACTTATTGTACTGATGCTATTACTGTTTTTTAAAAAGTCTTGAGAAATCCCCTTTGGGAATTGCCTTCAAAATGTGTTTATGAGTTACCAAAGAATACTGCGAAGGTTTATTACCTCATGGGTTTCTGTCTCTGTTTCTCTACATATGGTGAAAACGTTTTACACGCATACAAAATATGTATCACTAAAACTTAGCCTGTCAGACATTTTTAATTTAATTTTTTATTGAGGTATTGTTGATCTATAATGCTGTGTTCATTTCTACTGTACAGTGAAGTGATTCAGTTATATATACATTCTTTTTTCATATTCTTTTCTACTAAGGGTCATTACAGGATCCTGAATAGAGTTCCCTGTGCTAAGTAGGACCTCATTGTTTATCCATTCGACATATAATAGCTTGCATCTGCTAACCCCACCACCCACTCCATTCCCCCTCCACCCCCTTGGCAACCACAATTCTATTCTCTATGGACATTTCTTTTATAAACTAGAACATGCTGAGAACTTCCCAGGTGGCCCAGTGATTAAGATTTCGTGCTTCCCCTGCAAGGGGTGCGGGTTTGATCCCTGGTCAGGGAACTAAGATCCCATAGGCCACGAGGTTCAGCCCAAAACACAAAAACAAAAGCGCTAGAACATATGGCAAATGGTTTTACCTATTGCCAGAAATTGAATACAGTCTGGAAAAGATTTCACTTATGGACTCAGAATACTGCCCCCAAAATGTGCTGCGGGCTGTGATGGCCATCTTCAAAGAGGGACTCAGCAGTAGTTTGAGCCACCAAACATTGGAGTCATGTGACCTCCACAGGTGGCCTCCACAGGTGACTTTGCCACAGGGACTCTGTCCCTCGATTATGCACATTCTGGGGAATTTCTATGACCGTGGCTGGACAAGTTGTCATATGACAGCTTATGGTTCACAGTGGCCTCCTATGCAGTCACTCATGATTAGAGGCTCCCCTTGCCCTGAGTCCCCCCAGAAGATGCTGCCAAAACTGGGGAGGGAAGGGGGTTTCCTAAAAGCATTAGGGACTAAGACAGACAACCTAACAGCAGAATCTGAGGAGGCCTGGGACTTCAGCTCACTGCACGCTCTGGCTTTGTTTCATGAAAGCAGAGCCCTTTAGCAGAGGGAGGAAAGGCCTGTCCTGTGCCCGGAATCAGGAAGCAGGCTGCGGAGTTCCTCTGATTCCATTCTGGGGGCAGACGGGTCATACCCTCTCCAGGACCACATTCCAGGGCAAGGTTCTGGATCCAGAAAGAATGCAGAGCTTGGAAACAGCTGAACAGTACTCCTGGAAGATGCACACCACAGACTAGCAGTTCTGATTCCTCAATAAAGTGCCCAAAGGGCATGAACGTGTGTGTGTGTGTGTACTGTGTATATGGCACATGTGTGCATGCGCGTGCTGTTGGTTGTGTGTACACACACGTGTGTGTACTGTGTGGTGCACATGTATATGGTATGCTCACATGGAGTGAGTGTGTATAGTGTGTATTAATGCATGTGTGCATACTTATGTTGCCTGCTGTGTCTGTACACATGTGTCATTGTGTGCATGTGGTCTGTTCGTGTGGGGGGTGTGTGTGGTACATGGGTGCACATATATGTTGTCATGTGTGCACACACGTGTGTGGTATATGTGTGTATGGTATGTTCACATGCTCTGTGTGTGTGTGTGTGTGAAGGGTGCTTGACAATTCTGGCAGGAGTGAGTGATAGGATCTGCCAGTGGTCATCCCTCTCCCTCCACCTTCAAAGCCTATGGGAACGGGTCCGTACAGACAGGAGACAAATTCTGTGAGCTGAAGCACCAACACTGTTTCCCTTGGGAGGAAGAATGATGTTTCCTCAATGACTACTCAATGAATCCGAGTAGCAGCAGGTTGTCCTCCATTTGCGTTGCTCGTATTTCCCATTTGTCCTTTGTCTTTATTTTTTCTTTATAGGGCTCTTATTTGTTTTGGCACTGGAAAGTTTTCACTGTTACATAGTTGAGGTTCTTAATCTTTTGTTTTGTGATCACTGGCTGTCATGACATGCTCAGACTTTCCACACACTATTATAAAAATAATTGTCCGGTTTCTGTCCTAGTGTTTATGTTTTAATTTTGGTTTTTACTTTAAAACATTTTGTTGTACTTGGAGTTTATTTTGTGTAATGAATGAAACAAGAGCCTGCATTTTATTTAAAACATTCCACACCAACCTGTATTTTCTTTCACAGTATTCATCATAGTTACAATAGCCTAATTATTTATGTGATGAGCTTTTGCCAGTCACCACTGATTTGAGATACCATATATTCCATACAGTTGGAATACTTTTAAAAAATGCTTCTTTCTGTAAATATCATGTTGGGATTTTGACCAGAAATAGGATGGTTTTGTAGATTAAATATTTTGTAAGAATTTATACTAGAATATTTCTGTATTCTAGAACATTCTGTATTCCATAAGGGATGCCTTTTCATTTACTCATATATTATGTTCTATTTCTTCGTAATTTTCTGTTTTTTTTTTCATGTAATTAAAATTTATTTATATAAAGTAATGTACTTTTAAGATGGACTAAATTTGGGTTATATTTATAATACATTGTAAGACTTTGAGTACTGAATATTAATATTATATCATGAAAACCTTATCAACTTTTTACTTTTCAAAAACTTTCTGCTGAATTTTAGACTTCCTATTATCTGCAAATAATGATAATTTTTGTCTTTTTCATTCCAATATTTAAACTTCTTATTTTGCTCTTTTGTCTAATTACAATGTCTATCACATAAAAGCAATGTCATATTATAGAGATTATAAATGTTTGATTGCTAAGCATGATATTGGTTTTTGGTATGAGATATGTTTTGACAGTAAATAAATTATTCACCTAATCTCATTTTACAAAGATCTTTTATTAAGAATGGATGTTAAATTTTATGAATATTTTATCGAAATCTACCATGGGACTATATGCTTTTCCCACTTTGGTCAACATTAATATAAATTTTCTAACATTTAGCCACCTTTGCATTCTTGTAATACACAGTCATAGTCACAGTATATTGCTAATTAAGTCTGCTCCCAGGTTCTACTTAATACTTTATTCTAGAACTTTTTATAAATCAACTTTGATATCTCTAATTTTCTCTTGTGCATTATCTATTCAAAGCATCAGTACATTGGTATTTGTAAATTGGAAAGAACTCCTTCTTTCTCTCACGTAGTACATTTAAAGTATGTTATTTAGTTATTTTTGGAGCTTCCCTGATGGCTCAGCAGATGAAGAATTTGCCTGAAATGCTGGAGACACAAGAGACTCTGGTAGATAGTAATTATCCACCTCTTTCCATCTGCCTTTTCAAATGTGTCAGCATAGGATTATTCCATGTTCTCTGGAATTGTGAAGTAGTCTTGTCTCTAGATACTGTCCCAATCTGATAGGAAATGATAACAGAGAAAGAAGATCATGTGCTTGGTAGACCAGAATCTCTTGCAACACCAGGTCCCTTGGCAATCAATCATGAGGCAGTGGGCCCCAACGGGAGTGTTTCTTATTCTTCCAGCAGCTTTCCCATGCCCCCAGGACTTAGACTGTGGGAACCTTCAGAATTGCCTCCACTTACAATCTATGACACTGCATTGTGGTCACGAGCTGGAAACTGGTGTCAGGTCATGGGACTCTCAGTTTGTTCCAAAGGGCGTTATAAAGGCTGCAATCTTCAGAGTGTAGCATATAGTGTTGAGGCCTTTCCCAGCTATGGCCTGCTGCAAGTACTTATTCTTGCTTTTGCTTCGTTTTCGTTCCTACTTGTGTTGGTGTAGGGTTTGCAGTTAACATACTTCTGCCATCATTTTCTTGATGAGTCCTCATAGCTTGTTTCACTTCACAAAAGTCCATGGGTGAACAGTTTAAAAGATCATTTGTGGGTGACGTCCCTGGTGGTCCAGGGGTTAAGACCCCACACTCCCAATGCCGGTGTCTCAGGTTCAATCCCTGGTCAGGGAACTAGATCCTGCATGCTGCAACTAAGAGCCTGCATGCCACAGCTAAGACCTGGTGTAGTCACATAAATATTAAAAAAAATACTACTAATAAAATTGGTTGAAAAAAAAAGAAGAAGAAAGAAAGATTATTTGGAGAATTTTTCTGGTCATCCAGTGGTTAAGAATTCCAACTTCTGCTACAGTGGGTTTGAGTTCCAACCCTGGTCAGGGAACTAAGGGGCTGCAAAAAGCAGCCAGAAAACAAGCAAAAAACCAAAACCAAAGCCCTGTCCCCCAAACAACAATGACAAAAAACCCCCAGAGAAATCATACTTAAAAAAATAAATAAAGGAAAGATCATTTGGGAAAATAAATGATTACAGAAAGCCTAGACAATTTTGAAAAGGTTTTCTCTACCAGATAGTATGTGCTCATCGTGCTCAGTTGCTCAGTCGTTTCTGACTTTTTAAAACCCCATGGACGACAGCCCACCAGGCGCCTCTGTGCATGGAATTTTCCAGGCAAGAATACTGGAATGGGTTGCCATTTCCCACTCCAGGGAATCTTCCTGACCCAAGGATGGAACTCATGTCTCTTGCGTCTCTGGCACTGGGAGGCAGATTCTTTACCACAGAGCCACCAGGGAGGGCCTCCAGATAGTAACTGTACCGTAAAACTGTGCTAAGTAAAGTGGTACTGGCAATTGAAGAGAGAGATCAATCAAATGAAAGCCCAGAAACATATCCAGGGCAAAACCTGTTGTCAGTGTTTCTGTGAGTGTGCTCAGTCATTTCAGTCTCGTCCGACTCTCTGTGACCATATGGACTGTAACCCAACAGGCTCCTCTGTCCAAGAGATTCTCCAGGCAAGAATATTGGAGTGGGTTGCCATGCCCTCCTCTATGAGATCTTCCCGGCCCAGGGATCAAACCCAAATCTCCTGTGTCTCCTGCATTGCAGGTAGATTCTTTACTGCTGAGCTGCCAGGGAAGTCTGTCAGTGTTTCTATGGAGACCTAAATTTTGGCCCCAACATGTGAGGTAGGGGAGACTAAATGAAAAGCGTGGATTACATGGAAAATTCTGGAATGGTACTGAAGTTTCTGCAGGTCATAACACTCTTTGCTCAGTTCCTGGCAGAAACCAATGCAAATTCATCCTGAAAGAACTCATCTTCAATTTAGATCCTCAGGATCCCCGTTAATTACTATGAACTATAGTTCAAAGATCACTGAACATTCAAGGAAACGAGTCACTATGACTGAAAGTTAGCTCAATCTGTACCTTCTATGTGAAGACAGCAGAGACTGGAATTATTAGACACAAAATGTAAAATAATTGTGTATGGAATATTTATAGAAATAAAGAAGGAATTTTAGAAATAAATAATTGGAGATTATTTATTAGGACTGGGAAGATTTAAAAATAATCAAATTGCAACATCTCTCAGGTATACTTTTAAGTGAAAAAATTAAATTCTTAATTGCATATTTGGTCTTGCTAAATTTAATGTAAAAAAGAGAAAGATAAGAATGCATATATGCTTTATCTGCCTAAAGAAACATGGGAAACATACACAAAAACCTAACAGAAATGATTACCCTTAGGGGCAGACTGGGATAGAATAGAAATATATTTAATTCATACATTTCAATATCATTTATATTTTTTAATCATATGGCTTTTCTTATCTGCTCAAAAATATTTTAATCAAATAGAAATCTTATCAATGAAACACATAAATATTTTAGAAAAACCTTTCTTAGTAGGTGGGTTAAACAGAATATCAAATACAGCTAAAGAGAAAATTATAGATAGTGAAGGAAATGGCAACCCATTCCAGTATTCTTGCCTGGAAAATCCCATGGACAGAGGAGCCTA